>NW_006408528.1:13750381-13757142 GCF_000296735.1 Chrysochloris asiatica | reverse complement strand
GGGGTATTTGAATCAGGAACAGAAGGCATGACCAAACCCTGGGGACCAGATATTTATTCCATACCTTTTGGAGTCCCCATTTTCTTTCTTAATTAGCAAAAGAACTACTATAACATTACTTGCTAAACATGCAACCTCAGCCCTCATGTGGAAAATACTAAATCACAGGTTGGTTGAGTTCTCAGAGGTTGCATAAAGTCTACGCTAACCCACTGCCATCCTGCTGATTCCAACTCATAGCAAACCAATATAGGATTTCTGAGGTAAGGTGGAGGGTGGGAGAAAAAGAGGAAGACCCTCAACAATATGGATTGGCCAAGTCACAGCATCGATGGACTCAAGCATGGCAACAGTAGTGAGGTTGGCCCAGGATCGGGCAGTGTTTCATTCTGCTGTGCATAAGGTCACTATGAGTCGGCACTGACTCGATGGCACCTAAGAACAAAAACAAATCTTTTTTGAACAGAAAGTCTCATCTGTCTCCCTCAGAGCCTCTTGGTGGATTTGAACCACCAAGTTTATGGTTAACAGTTCTGTGCTTATTCTACTATACCACCAAGCCTATACTAATGGAGGTCTTAATGTTTTAAGTGTCCTTGGTGCTGTAGAATAAGCACTGGACTGCTTATTCTACAGATTTGATCTTCCTATGATCTTGCTGGAGTTCTGGTATTAGTTTACTGAACTAGAAAGTTCAGGAAGGAGATCTTCAGACTTGACTGGATCTAGAATTTTAAATCCTCTCTTTAATAGTCTCATGCTCCATATTTCAGTACTGTTTGTCTCTTCTTTTTTGCACGGTGTCCTTTGCTTTTTGTTATAGATGACGTCTTCCATGTAGCCAGAGAAGATGACCACTTTCAACCACAATTTATATTGTTCCAGTTTGACAGCTTATAGAAGGCAAAGTCTTCCCTAAACCTATGCATCAATCTTAGGGCATCCCTTTCATGGGCCTGTATGGGTCCTATGTTCATTTCTGTTCTAATCAATATATTCACGGAAATGGAATACTGTAATTGGTCAGGTCTATAACATTTGCTCAGGATTAGGATTGGGAAGCATAACTAACACCCTGCCAGGGGCATATAGAATAGGGGAAGTATTTTCCATAGAATCAGAAAGTGAAAGAAAGTAAATGTGTTATTTAATTGAAATTACAGCCCTTACAATTTGATCCATGGAACCCTGGTAGCATAGTGGGTTACACGTTGGACTGCTAAACCACAAGGTCAGCAGTTCGAACCTACCAGCTACTCCATAGGAGAAACATGAGGCTTTTTGCTCCTGTAAAGATATACAGCTTCAGATATGATATACAGGCTTCCTATGAGTCAGATCTGACTCCACAGCACACCACCACCATAGTTTGAAACATAAATTCTCAATCATTAATAATGCTTTGAATAATCATTAATAATGCTTTGAATATCAAAGCTCTCTTAGAAACTATCTGATAATTAACATCCTATCATAATTTTGTTAGGGACATTTGGGTGGCAGAAGGAAGAAGGATATCTGATCTACAAAATCAAGCTTGTTTTATTATAGCTTAGTTTCAGTTTTCTGTCACTGTGATGTTTTTTTCTGCCCTCAGATTCTAGAAAGTGCACTGTTCCCTTTGTGGCATCACTATTAAAGAGCAGAGTGAGAGATTTTTGGTTATTTGTGTTTATGCCTTCCAAATGCAATTTTAGTTATTATACCAGGCAGGAAAATAAACTCCACCAAATAGCATAAAATGTTGAAAATGTGTCATACATCTTATATAATGTGATCTGATTGAAATTCACATTTCCTTTTCTTAAGAACTCAAGTAAACTCAGAGGATCCAATACATTAATATTCCATGAATATTGGGAGTAGTCAATCTAGCAATTTCCTTTCTGCTGTGTGCTAGGATTTGTATAATATAATGCTGCAAGGACAATTCTGGTTAAACTTATAACCCAAGAAAATGAGTAAATTATAAACTTGACAAACTAATTTTCAAATTTCTCTTTTAAAAGTTAAGGAACAAATTCAAAATGGCATCAGTGAAAAAATAGAGCAAATACTGTTACCTTGTGACAAAATAGGAGGTAAATGACAATTCTAAAAGGTCATAACACCATATCACCAAAGCCTCTTTCATGACTTTTATTGATGTATCCTACAAAATACATCTGTATAATGATTCTTGGAAGCTTGAAGTCTCAAAGTTCCAATGTGGTACCATTCCTGGACTCAGCTAGGAGCTGGCCAAGTCTGTTAAAGTTATTTTTAGAGACAGACTGACTTAATTTTTATTGCCTTCCTTATGGGAATCAGCAGGAGTGCCATGGCTCTAGAGGATAAGAACTTTGATTCTTTAAGATTATCAAAGTCTATTGAGAGTTCCATTTTCTCATTAAAAATACTGCTGAACTCTTTTTTGAACAGACAAGCTATTTTAAAGGAATAAAAAACTTACTGGGTGAACTTTTTAACTTAAGCATAACAGAAATAGGAGTTAAAAACTACAACAATTTTTAAGGTATACACAATCCCTTTCCATCAAGCAAAATCCTTTTCAGCTAGGAAATGATTTTCTGATAGGCTAGATTTAACTACAGAAAATCCCTGAGTATTTTTTGTTTGGAATTTTCCATCCCACTTATGATTTCTAGCTCAAACTAGTATTCTCTCATGATGCAAATAAACACTAAGATACTTGAAGGTCAGGGTTTGTTCTAACTCAGTTTTGTATCCTGAGACTTTACCTATCTGAAATGTTTAGGTGTAGGCAGTGTCATAGAGACTGATGGGTGATCTGTTATAGATAGCATCATGGGAAAGTCATGAATCTTGGTAGAATACTGCTAGAGATCTTGCCAACTTTTAAATATTTGATGTTTCTTTTTTAAGGGAAATAACAAATACTCTTATCATCTCATAAATATGCTGTCAATATATTATAAAGAGATGTGTCCATAGGTAATAATAAATGTTAAATTAAATATTGTTCATATCCTGCTTGTTGTTGTTGTTAAGTGTCATTGAGTCAGTTCTGACTCATAGCGACCCTGTATAAGTTTTCTGAAAAGTGCCTGGTGAGCTTGAACCACTGACATTGCTGTCCAGTGCATTACCCTGCAGCACCATACTAGCAATGAAGGCATCATTAAAGAAGTAATCATTCTAGGTCTCTAAACACTGACGTATGGAGTGGACTAGGATAGAATGTGCCCAGTGGCCTCCTTTGTTATTGTTGTTAAGTGCTGTGGAGTCAGTTCCAATTCATAGCGACCCTGTATAGGGTTTCTAAGCAGCAGTTGGTGGGTTTGAACTGCTGACATTTTGGTTAGCCATCCAGTACTTACCCTACTTAGACCACCCCAGTGGTCTCCTTACTAGTCTCAAAGTGCTAGGGTATGTCAGATGTACATCTCTGTGCACTGCTCAAGAAATGGAAAATAAAATGTGTTGGGAAGGATGTGGAGAAGTTGGAACCCTTACCCATTGCTGGTGGGAAAGCAAAATGGAACAGCCTCTGTAGGAAACGTTTTGGCAGTTCCTCCAAAGGTTAAACATGGAATTGTCACATGACTCAGCAATCTCATTTCTGGATAAATACCCAAGAGAAATGAAGACACTAATGCAAACAGTAACCTGTGCACCAAAGTTTACTGCAGCATTTTTCATAACAACTAAAAGGTGGAAACAATGGAAATGTATGCCAAGAGATGAATGGATTAACAAAATGTGATGCATACATATAATGGAATATTATTCATATGTAAAGAGAAAGGAAGTCCTGATGCATGCCACAACATGGATGAACTTGGAAAGCATACTGAATGAAGTCAGTCAGTCACAAAAGGACAAATTTTGTATGACCTCACTTTTATGAAATAAGTAAATATAGAAAAAGAAAACTTATTAGTGGTTATTAGAGTTGAGAGTTCAAACCACAAGGTCAATGGTTCGATCTCACTAGTCATTCTACAGAAGAAAGATACAATTTTTTGTTCCTGCAAAGATTTATAGCCTTGGAAACCATATACTGAGTTGCTGTAAGTTGGAATCAGTTTGGCTTAACAACAACAGGGGTAAGAGGGAAAGAGGAAGGAGAAGGTTTTGCATCAGAGACATTGAGTTTATGTTAATGGTGGTAGAATAATTAGGACAAAGGAATAAGGGTTGCAGAACATGAAGAGTTTATTCAGTGTCATTGAATTGTGTATGAAGAAAATATTGAATGGGTGAAAGTTTTGTTGGTATATTTGCACCTTAATTAAAAAAAAAACAAAACCCTTAAATCTCTGTGACCTGGGTTTTCTTGTCTCAGTTCTGATTAGTTCAACCTCATTGTGTCTTCTTGATGCTACTGTTAGTTGTTTTAGTAGTTTATATAGTTTTATTAGTAACCGATATTACCAAAGAATTTAAATAGGAACGTCTTCATATACGTAAGCAAAGAATTCCTCACAAGCCAGAAAAATCACTGCTTTTTTTTTTTTTAACCTGCGGTACTTGAAAGCCTCAAGTTGCTAAAACAAATTTCTAGCTAAGTCTTATGGGCATTAATTTCTTATAAGTCCATTTTATCTAGGCAGAAGGTTGACTGTGTCATAGAGCATAGTTTGGGTTTCATATGTCCTGCATCTCATCAAATACTGAGCAGACATCCAAGTGGGAGAGGCCTTTAATGCATATTTTATGAATATTTTCTTCTTTCTACAGGGTGAGGGCTTTCTGGTTAAAGAATGACTGAATGACAAACTTACCTTGGAAATTTGAGATGATGTATTGCTTTAACCCCTCTCAGATGAGAGTCTTTGTTCTTGTTCCAGACAAAATTAGATAGATGTGTCAACAGCATCTACAGAAGCTTGGGGTTGTATAACTTTGAGTTCCTCTTCTGTGAGACAAACCCTGCTACACTTACAGGTTGCTCTGTTTTCACTGAGTCACCTGTGGGGTATTGGGGTGTGGGGAATCAATGCAAGATGCTTTATGAATAAACAAAATGGCTCTTGCCTGACCCATAGGCACTTGTGACATGTTCCTGTGGCAGCCTAACTTGTAGTGTAATTTATCAGAGCCTTCATAGTTCCAAACCTAACAGTTCCCCTTTACCGCTACATTCTTTCTTTTCCACTTTCAATCTAGTTTCCTCATATCAGTTAATTTAATCTTTTAAAAATTCAAATCATGTTACTTCCATACTTAAACCCATTCAAAAAGTTTCCATTGCTCTTTGAGTAAAAATGTCTGGAATCTGTTCTATGGGCTAATAGAGGCCTGCTGGTTTTAGCTCCTGCCAGTCTCCCCAATTTCATCTTGTTCCACTCTCCCCCTTGCCCATTCTGCTCTAGCCACACTGATCCCATTTAGTTCCTCATCTACACTAATTTTCTGCATAACTTGGATACTTGTGAAGGCTATTCCTTCTACTTGCAACATTCTTGTTCCTATTCCCTAGGTTGCAGGTGCTTTCTCGTTCTTCCATTTTCCCCTTAAGTGATGCCTCCTAGAGAAGCCTCCCTGACCACCCTGTCTCCCCATCCTGCTCTTTCCTTTCATCATGCTATTCTTTTCCTTAATAGCACTTAGTACAATTTGTATTTGTTTGTTTAATTTATTGTATTTCTTTCCCTACGAGACTCTAAAAGTTCACGACTGTATACAGTGAATCTAGTTTAGTGCTTAGAACATAATAGGAACTCAATGAATATTTGGTAAAACCATTCATCAAAGACTAGATTGCACAACAGCATAGATATTCCTATTTTATGTTGACTATAAGGAGCTCTGGTAGCATAGTGGTTATGAGTCGGGCTGCTAACCTCAAGGTCAGCAGTTGGAAACTACTAGCGGTTCTGCAGGAGAAAAATGAGGCATTCTACTCCTGTAAAGATTTACAGCCTTGGAAACCCTGTGCGGGTCACTATGAGTTGGAACCAACTCCAAGGTACTTAACAACAACATATTACTTATATTCCTCACTCTATGTTTCCATAGACAAGTTCTTTGCCTGAAACACCCTTTAGAAAGTTTTTTATCATCATTTACCCAATTGGATTGATTCTATACATCCCAAATCAAAATTTAGCTCTAGTCCCCACTCCTTTGAGACCTAACCCCCTAACACTGTTCCCCCAGCAGAACTCGATGTCTCTGAACTCATTTTAGGCACCATTTATTTTGGACTCTCCTTATATACTAGCATATAATAGTTTAAGCACACAGAGCATGGGCTTGGTTTTATCCACTTGATTTTAAGTTCCTTTTGGGTAGAGACCGTATCTGGAGTTTCACTTATATTCCACACAGGGCACAAAGTATACATTTATTGGTTTTGAATTGGACTGTAAGAATACTTAATTTTTAGCATGGTAGTAATTTTTAAGATGCCTATTTGACCTAAATCTCTCATGTCCTAAATATGCTTGGCCCATTCTTCCGTCCTGGCTTTTGTTTATACTCTCTCCCTGCTTGGATAGGAGCCCTCTCATTTATTTTTGATCCTTTAAGGAGAAGATCAAGTCCTACTTCTTCCATAAAATCTTTTCAGACCCTTTCTCTAATTGTCTTTTTCTAGAACTCAAATCATTTATTCTCTATTATATCTTTCTCTAACTTTTCATTGTGAATTGACTGCAGGTTTGCAGAGCAGATCATCAGTTTTACACTCAACAAATCATATACTTTGCTTTATTGGTGGTGGCAGTGTGCAATGGAGTTGGTTCAGATTCATAACAACCCTGTATAGGGTTTCCGAGGCTGTAAATCTTTAC
>NW_006408528.1:13728006-13737692 GCF_000296735.1 Chrysochloris asiatica | reverse complement strand
TCCATTTTATTCACATTCATGGTATGTTTTTCTTTTGACCATTACTTAAAATTAGAGAAAGAGATATCTGCATTTACCTCTCTTAATTTAGGTCTCACAACAATAAAAATGTCTATTTCAACAACGCTTCCTCCTTTCCTAATAAATATTTCAGTACAGATATATGAATACAAAATCAGCTAACACTAGAATTTAGTGGTGAATAAAACAGAAACAGACCTTGTAAGTCCAAACCAAATAGCCAGATGAGTAACTACTTGCAATTCATGTTCAATGCCACAAGAAAAAATGTGTAAGAACTTGTAGCTAAGCAAGTGGTGACAGCTAATGGGTCAGAGAAACTTCTTTGAGGAAGTGAAAAGAGGAATATTATTCTGAATTATAGGAACAGCATATGTAAAGGCACTAAACCAAAGGGAGCTTGGCATGTTGGAGAAACTGACAGCAGAGGAGTGTGGTTATTCCTCTTAGGGAGAATGGGAGATAATATTGGTATAGGAAGAGTGGCCACATCTGATAGGACCAAAGATGTTGAGTCTTAATCTTCAATCAATTGTTCTGATTAGCCAAGTCAAAAGCTAATCAGAACAATTGTGAGATTCATCAGAATAGAGATGGGGTCAGATTTGTTTGTAAAACTTAACTGCAATGTGTTGTTGTTGTTGTTGTTTTCAGGTGCCATCGAGTCGGAACCGACTCATAGTGACCCCATGCACAGCAGAACGAAACAATGTCCCATCCTGAGCCAACCTCACTACTGCCGCCACACTTGACGCCATCAATGTGCACTATCCATTAAAGACAGAATAATGTGGTTTTAAAGTACAAGGGGGCTTCATACAGTTTGTGGAAAAATGGAATTAAAGTTAAATTTTATATGAATTCTAATGGAACTTTCTGAAGCCCCTTTGCACACCCACAAATTCCTGGATGTTCGTTTCTTCAAGAGATGAAGCTTAGTTCCCCTTCCCTTGAGTGTGGGACAGGCCTACTGACTCATTGCCAATGAATAGCATATGGTGGAAAGTGAATGAGCATAATTTGCAAGACTAGATCATAAAATACAATAATGGACCCTTTACAATGTCTCTTTAATCACTAGCTCTGGAAAAAATCTGAGATGTTCTGGCAAAAAGCTAGGTTTCCTGCCAGTTTCCTCTCCCGACTTCCGAAGACTACAATCTCTAACTGGTATCCTGAGAGACTCCAAGCCTGAACTAACCTGTCCAACTGTTCCTAAATTCCTGATTTTCAGAAACTGCATGTGATAATAAATATTTGCTGCATTTTTTGCTAACTGGCAGGATGATTTTTTTCTACAGCAGTAAGTAGCTAATGTAGGATATGAAAAAAGAAACAGGGTTAGGAGGTGTCTGTAGTAGTTCATGGGGAACCCTCAATGAGAAGGAGTAACACAGTAGCAGCAACAATGTATTAAAACATAACTTTAATCATGAAAATGGCACAAAGACAGGCGATTTGTTCTGTTAGGGATAAGGATATAGATAGGAGACCTGGTGTGGTGCTGTGGGTTAATGTCCTGGACTGCAGAGTGGTTTGAGCCACAAGGTCAGTGGTTCAATCTCACCAGTCACTCCTCAGAAACCCTATACAGGGTTGCTGTGGGTTGGGACTGACTCAACAGCACTTAACAACAACAATAACCCAGATAAGGTCATCAGTGGTGGACACCAACTAAATAACGACTAATAACAACAGGCAGATGGTGATAGAGGTTTTGACCTAAACTAATCACTCCTCAAGGCCAATTTAGCTCTCTTCCTGGGAATATATTGTTGAAAAGCTAGATATGCAGATATGAATCCAGGCTTTTCTACTAGCTATGGATTTGAATCCAAGCTTTATTACTAGGTGGCCCTATAAAGCCTCTCTATGCCAGAGATTCATTTACTCATTTAGTAGCATTAGCAATATCCTTTCCTTTTTGGATTATATAAATAAAAACAAGTAAAGTCCATAGCAGGGGTCCTAAAACATAATAACTGCTCAATACATATTACCTGCCAGTTTTTATATTATAATTTAGTATGTCCTCATATATTATAATTTAATATCTACTCATATAGATACTAAATTTTCTAGTCCTATTGTGGCACTATAGGATAAGCACTCACCACAAGGTCAGATTGAACCCCAAGGCTGGCAATTCAAACTCATCATCCAATCCTCAGAAACTCTATACAGGGTTGCTATGCATCAGCACCGACTAGTTGGCACTTTACAACAACAACAACAACAACAACAACAACATATAGATCACAAGGAACCCTGACATCATAGTGAACCATAAGCTGTGATGCTAACCACAATCTACCAGTGAAATTTACCACAATCTGCCAGAATCTACCAGTTGCTCTGTAGAAGGAAGATGAGGCTTTCTGCTTCCATAAAGATTTTCAGCCTTTGAAGACCTATGCAGGGTGGCTGTGAGTTGGAACTGACTTGGTGGCACACAACCACCACCACCACCACCACCTTTATAGATGACAATTCCTCTCTCCAAATCTTGTTCTTTGCTATTAGACTAATATCCAGTAAACACCACTTTAGCACTTTCTGATAAATAAAATTCCCAATTTGTTGGCCTAGCATTGGAGACCTTCTAAACTCACCCTTGCAACCTCTGCTTCATACATATCTATCTTTTCCTTAATTACATTCCTTCCTTTGTGGTTTGTGTTGTTTGGTTGAATCATCTAATTTCTCTTATTGCTAGTTTCCTCATCTATACATTGTACATAATAATATGACCTTCCTTTCTCACTGTGCATTGATAAATTTTAGTAATTTCATTATGATTTAATCTGCAAACTTATTCTACCTCTAAGAAGCCTGAGCCATGAACAACACACTTCATACATAGAATAAAATATTGAAGAACATCTTTCTAGAGGTTTTACCCAGCCTCACTAGTATTATCTTACTTTTAAGACACCCAGTCTATCATTCTCACCTTGTTCCCCATCACAAGCTTGAAATGTGATTAATCATTGCTAATGCATGCTCAGTCATGTTTTATTGCCTAATTAACCCCAGACAGCCTCATGCCATTCACAGAACAATCCAAGGAGCGCTTCTCTACACATTGATTCAAAGAGTATAAAAAAGAAAATTCCTTCTTAGGTTTGGGCAATAGAGCCTCTGCTAGCAGCCACAGAGATGGTTTCAAATCCCCAAACCAGTGCAGACCTCAATGACCAGAAACTTGAGAAATGGGGATGTTTGATCTACATTGAATGCAACCTAGATTTATAATTTTAGATTGTGCATACTCACAGTGGAATCCTGGTGGGTGGTGCTGCAGGTTAAATTCTGGACTGCTAACCCACCAGTTGCTCCTTGGAAACTCTATAGGATCACTATGAGTTGGAATTGATTTGATGGCACTTAACACCAACAACTCTGGTAAGGAGCTCTGGTAACATAATGGTTACGAATCAGGTTGCGAACTGCAAGGTCAGCAGTTCAAAACTACCAGCTGTTCCGCAGGAGAGAGATGAGGCTTTCTGCTCCCGTAAAGATTTACAGCCTTGGAAACCCTGTACAGGGTCGCTATGAGTCGGAACCAACTCCACGGCACATAACAACAACAACAACAACATACCCACAGTAACTCCCTATTTGTATAGCCTTCCAAGATTGGTTCAAAACGACGAATTTACAGTTTCCATTAAGGTCCCTGAATAGCACAAGTGGTGTGTGCTCATATATGAGCCTAAAGGTTGGTGGTCCAAACCCATCCAGTGGGTCACAGAAGAAAGTTCTGGTGATCTGCCTCTGTCAAGATGATAAGCAAGACAACGCTATGGAGGAGTTCTGCTCTAAACACACGGCATCACCATGACTTGAAGGCAATGCAGTATTCAAATCTACAATCCACATTATGTGTCAGAACTGACTTTCTGACACTTAACAACAACAACATACTCGTACCCTGAGAAGACTACTTCTGGGAAGATGGCAATCAGAGTTTAGAAACAGTACCTGAATTACCCATAGTCAGTCTCTTTCTCTCTTCAAGTCAACTTTAAAGGAGAGAGAAGCTGTTCTTTTACTTGTCAAGGACCTAGCCAAAAATGTTAAGGCATTTAAATATTTTCTTGTATGAATTAGCACCAAAACACAATTATTTTAGCTCATCTAAAGCAGGACATTGATTTTTTCCAATATGGCATATGATGAGGGTTTTTTTGTGTGTGAGAATTTGTGCCATTTATTCTTCTTATATTCATGTTTCCAGTAGCTGCCCCTGATGTTTTTCAGCATGGCTTTGCATTTAAAACTTTATTATGGCTAGCAAGTGAGTAATTTAATAATTTTAGACATCTATCCGAATATGAAATGTCACAAGAGTCCTTGTCTTTATTATTTTATGTTGCAGTTGATATTTCAATGGCTTTTACACAGAAATCTTGTCATTGTCAATGTAGTCAAAATACAATCTCAATTCCAATATTTTTTGCAAAACTGAAGTATGTTTTTTATTGAAACCAATACACAGAGAAAGATATAAATTCTAAATATATACTTCAGTGATTTTTTTATAAACTCAGCACACCCACATTCAGTTTTGTTTTTCATTGGTTACATATTTGTAAATTATAGGGAAGAAAAACTCTATAATTTTTGTTTCCTCCATAAAAGGACAATAAACAAGAAGACTTTAAAAAGTTCATGGGAAATTAAATAATATAATGTAATGTTTCCAATAACTTTTTGTAGTCTTCTAGTATTGAAAAAAATACTAATTGTGTATGCACTGATTTTATTTTTAGTCAGAGTTTTCATTAAATTACTTATTGTTGTCAGGTGCCATCCTGTCGATTCTGACTCGTAGCAACTCTATAGGATGGAGTGGGGCCGCCCCACAGAATTTGCTAAGCAGATCACCAGATCTTTTCTCCCCCAGAGCAGCTGGTGGGTTCAAACCCCTGACCTTTCAGTTAGAATTTGAGTGCCTAGCCAAGCTAAGTGATGCTTATTCACTGCACTACCAGGCTATATACTTACACACTGTTGTTATTGTTGTTGTCAGATGTTGCTAGGTCTATTCCAACTCTATGTATAATGGAATGAAACACTGCCTGTTCCTGTACCATCCTCACAATCCTCACAATTGTTATGTTTGAGCCCATTGCTGATGCCACTATGCACCTCATTAGAGGTCCTCTTTTTCACTGACCCTCCACTTTACCAAGCATGATGCCCTTCTCCAAGTACGGCTCCCTCCTGATCACACGTCTGAAAATGAGAGGTGAAGTCTTGTCATCCTGGCATCTGAGGAACCTTCTGGCTGTACTTCTTCCACCACAGATTTATTTATTATTCTGGCAGTCCATGGTACTTTTAATACTCTGCTCCAATACCCATAACTCAAATGCATCAATTCTTCTAAGGTCTTCCTTATTCATTGTCCAACTTTCACATGCATATGAAGAGTTGATAATACCCTGGCTTGGGTCAGGCACACTTGTCCTCAAACTGAAATCATTGCTCTTGGACACTTTAAAGAGGTCGTGTGCAGCAGATTTCCCTAATGCAATACACCATTTGATTTCTTGACTGTTGCTTCCATGAGTGTTGATCTAAGCAAAATAAAGTCTTTGGCAACTTCAAACTTTCCGCCATCTATCATGATGTTATTTATTGGTCCATTTGTTTGCTTTCTTTACATTGAAGTGCAATATATACTGAAGGCTAAACTTTTTGATCTTCATCAGTAAGTGTTTTAAACCTTCTTGGTACCTTTAAATTAAATTAATTTTATTAATGTATTATGATCTGCGAATTATGATATTGGTACAGAATATTGAAAGTTCATGGACAGCCAGAAGAACAAACAAATCTTTCTTGGAAGTACAGTCAGAACGTTACTTGAAAGTAAGGATAGCAAGATTTAATCTCATATACTTATGATATGCCATCAAGAGAGACTAGTCCCTAGTAGTTGTTCTTGTTAATTGTCATTGAGTCTGCTCTGACTCATAGCAACCATGTATAGGGTTTCCAAGGAGCGTCTGGTAGGTTTGAAACACAACCTTGAAGTTCAAAGTAACCTTGCTGTCTAGTAAAGGAAGATTCTTAATGAGATGGAGTGACACAGTGGTTGCAAAATGAGCTCAAGCATAACAAATGTAAGGATGGTGCAGGAATAGGCAGTGTTTTGTTCTGCTGTATGTAGGGTCTCTATAAAACAAAAACCACATGCATGATAATTGTTGCTGTTGTTAGGTGCCATAGAGTTGGTTCTTACTCATAGTAACCCTATGTACACAGAATAAAACACTGTCCTGCATTATCCTCACAATTGTTGTTATATTTGAGCCCATTGCTGATGCAACTGTGTGTCGATCCATATTATTAAGGGTCTTTCTCATTTTCAATGACTTTATTCATCATGATGTCCTTCTCCAGGGACTGGCCCTTCCTGATGACATACTCAAAGTATGAGTGATGATGTCTCCCCATCCTGACTTCAAAGCAACATTCTGGCTGCACATCTTCCAACAAAGATTTGTTTGTTCTGGCAGTCCACAGTACTTTTAGTATTCTTATCCAACACTGTAATTCAAATGCATTGATTCTTCTATGGTCTTTCTTACTCATTGACCAACTTTCACATGTACATGAAGAAATTGAAAATACTGTGGCTTGGGTAGGTGCATCTTAATCCTCAGAGTGACGTCTTTTCTCTTAAATACTTTAAATTGTTCTCATGAAACAAATTTGCCCAATATAATACGTCATTTGAATTCTTGACTGCTGCTTCCATTGGTGCTGATTGTGGATCCAAGCAAATTGAACTGTTTGACAACTTCATTCTTTTCTCCATTTATCATGATGTTATTTATTGGTCCAGTTGTGAGGATTTTTGTTTGCTTTATATTGAAGTGCAATCTATATAGAAGTTTGTGGTCTTTGATCTTCATCAGAAGGTATTTTAAGTCTTCTTCACTTTCAGCAAACAAGGTTGTGTCATCTGCATATTATAGGTTGTTAATGTGTTTTCTACCAATCCTGGTGCCATGTTATTCATATAATCCAATTTCTCTGATTATTTTCTCAGCATGCAGATTGAGTAAGTATGGTAAAATGATACAACCCTGGTGCATACCTTTCTTGATTTTGCATAGGTACAGACACTAAAAAAAAGTTTCTTGAAAAGAATAGAAAAATAATAAATTCTTTCAAATCAATGCTCACCTATAAGGTGCACAGGTATGTGTGTATGTTTGTGTGTGTGCATGCATAGGCACAATGGGGGAGGATTAAAATGCAAGGAATCCATAGGATCCGAGGTTTGTATCTCTTGAAATGTCTACCAAGTCAGAATCAGAGTCACCATAATTACCATGCCAACTGTTACCCTGTTTCTCTTCAACTTTCCAATTGACATGTATCCGAAGTACAAACCAGAGATACTTGTTAAAATGATTTTTTAATTTCCTTCAAATACATACTATCAATGATATTTCTAAAAATATGTTGCTCTTTTATTCTTATCTAAATGGTTCTCTTCCATTCAGACCTCTTTGTCAAGCTGCTAGAATTTTTTTTTGGAAAACAAAGAGAAGAGACAGAGGGTTCCTCTATAAACTGCCATAGGGAAGGGAGTGATTCCGATGATGCCTGGGTTGGAGGATGTATGTGAAAAGCTAATGTCTTAGTTCTCTAGTGCTAATTGTAATAGAAATACCACAAGTGTGTGGCTTTAATGAACAAAATTTATGTTTCCATAGTTTAGGAGGCTAGAAGCCCAAATTCAGAGTGCTGAGTCTAGGGAACGTTTTCTCTCTGTGTATGCTCTGGAGGAAGGTTCTGGGGTCTTTTGAGCTCCAGCTCCTGTTCTGTCTTCTTTGGCTTGACATCTCTCTTCTTCCATTGCTGCTTCTCTCCCTTGCTTGTTCAATCCTTTTTACATGTAAAAGTTTTATTAAACCATGCCTTGCACCAATACTGTTACATTAACAAAAAGGATAATTCACCCCCAAATGGAACGATAGCCACAGGTAGAGGGGTTAGGATTTATAGCACATTCTGTGGGACATGATTCAATCCATAGTAGCTAAACAGGATTGCCTTCCAGCGATTTAATCTAGGTGTGATCAGAAGGAGGTCTTAATTTCTAGTTGACACCTGAGAAATTATTGTCTTAAAGAAATTATGGTGATATAGCCTATAAATGGTCTATTAAAATTTTTGGTAAAATAAAACTGCAAGGTCAACGTTGTTTATATTGGATAATGGATTCTGAGTCTTAAAAGAGCTAACTCAATTACATGGAAGCTTTTAGGAATATGATCATTTAGGCTTATTTTGGTCTGTTAGTCTTTATTTTATATATAATCATTCACTGTGATGACTGAAGTCAGTTGGCTGTTCTCAAGTAAGATTTTAATTAAATAGGCAAACCCCGGCGAAAGCCTGTAAAGTTTCCCCTGAATTATTTCTCTGTCAAAAATCTAGTAATAAAAGGTAGTTTAAAAGAAAGTTATTTTTACTTGTTGTCATGGATTAAATTGTGTTCTCCATCCTGACCTCTATAGTTGTGGATGCAATTTCCTTTGGGAATAAGATTTTCTGTTATGCTAATGGACCATATCTCTGTGGGGTGTGTCTTAAATGTAATCATTTGTGAGGTTTAAGGAGCAGAATAGACACTAGAACCTACTCGATGGCACTTAACAACAACAACACCATATATACATGGACTGTGAAGAACAAGATTGGTAGTTCAAATCCACCAGCTGCCTTGGAAACCCTATACAGGGTCACTATGAGTCAGAACCAACTTGATGGCACTTGACAATAACATATATATCTATATGGTGTCCTGGTGTGGTGCTGTGGGTTAATGTACTGGACTATAAAGTCAGTTTGAATGGCAAAGTTGGTGGTTCAAGCTTACCAGCCGCTCCTCAAAAAACCCATTACAGCGTAGCTATGGGTCAGAACCAACTCCACAGCACTTAACAACAACAAACAACATATGTATGGAGAGAGAGTGTGTGTCTTGGTGCTACACCGTAGTATAAGCACTGGACTGCAGACAAGTTCTCTCAGTAATACATTTATTGTAATCTTGCTAAGATCACTTCAAAATTAAAAAGGTCCAAGTAAAACATTGACTTCTGAGAGGATCTGCAGTTAGTTCAATTCTAGGCAGAGAGATCAGCTTAGAAGGTTATGGTGACTATTTGGGAAAACTCCAAAGGGGTAATCTTGATAGATTTACTTGAAGCACACAAGATTATTACAGGGGTTTATGGTGAAGTTTTAAGAAAATGGAAAGTTGGGTTAGAAAAAGGTCAGGAAAGTTATGTTGAGAATTTTTTGTCCATCATGACAACACAACTTCTCATTTTTCCACAGTAGCACGGGCTGTCCTGCAAGGATGTTGTCTGGAGACCTTGATCTTGACCCTTCAGACTTCCTTTGTCCCCAGAGCTCAAAGAATATGTCAAAGGAACATGATTTGAGTTGCTTGAGGATGCCCAAACTGCTTTCCCAGGCAGTGGGAATATAAAATGAAAACCCAATTCCAGCCCTGAGGAAAATGTTCTTTTCTTTGTCTCCTAATTCTCAAAGGCCCATGGATATTTCTTGCACTATAAAAACAAACAAACAAGCAAACAAAAATATACTTTTTATTTAATGGTAAAAAA
>NW_006408528.1:13721362-13726666 GCF_000296735.1 Chrysochloris asiatica | reverse complement strand
TATATATACATATAAGCCCTTGTGTGGTACTGTAGGATAAGCACTAAACTGCTAACCTCAAGGTGGGCAGTTCAAACATACCAGTAGCTCTGGAAACTCTATACAGGATCATTATGAGTTGGAACTAGCTTGATGACACACAACAACACACATATATGTATTTTTTCATTCATTCATTCATTATTTGGCTGTATTTCAAGCCTATAGAACTAGATTATCTGTTCCTGAGGGCCAGGAAGGCTGAATTTTTAGTACACTATCGGTGTGATCTAAGTAGCTAAAATTTGAGAACTATAATAGACTTTCTTAAGATTCTCCCCTTATCATAAGATATAAGAATGACACCTAAAACTATAAACACAAAAGCCAAGAAGATCTCAACTGTTATGAAATTTTCAAATACAATCTTTTGAGGTATGTGTTGGTACATAAACTGATTTGTTTTGACTGATTTTATCTGTCCGGCCAATCTACAAAAACAGTCATGTCAATCAAAAAGCCATTTCATTTTGCTGTGTTTTCACATTGGCCAGCCTGAGGCTTGTCACAGACAAGGGTTACTTGATTACATTACTGTGGCAGGCAGTTGGGTGGCTTCAGTAAGAGACATCCATCAAAAGAGAACTTTATCAGTGGGCAGGTCAGCACTTAATGAAAGTGTCAATGGCTTCCACGGAAAAGTTTATCTCGATCCCTGTTAACACTTTTGAAAATAAGCTTCACTCCTTGTCTTGATAAATGATCTTTCTTACATTCTAAATTAGAGAAAAATTATGAAGTGCAAGAGGACCAAGTGAGCTTTTGTGAGATGGGGCGATACAGAAGCCTTGTTTTCAGATTCCAAAGAAAGCAAAGGAGAACTTGGTTTAGAATAGACAGGCCTGGGCTCAAAGCCTGTCCTTCCACTTAGCATGTCATCTGGGACCATTCAGTGTAGCTAAGCCATAGTTTCATCATCTGTAAAAGGAAAATACCAGTAATAACTAACATTTACTTTTGCTGCGAGGGGCCATCAAGTTTATTTCAGCTCCTTGATACCCTAGGTAAGAGTAGATCTGCCCCATAGGGTTGTTTCCTTTTCCTTTATAGAAGCAGATCAGCAGGTCTTCCTTTCACAGAACCACCAGGCTGATTCATACAGCCAGCCTTTGATCAGCAGCCAAGTACTTAAACATTTGCACCACAGACCTCCTTAAGTAGTTAGTGTGCACCTAGTATGTGTTGGGTCCTCTCTGAGCATTCGATATAGATTAGTTTCTTTAGTTCTATTGTAGTCCCTATTTTAGTCCCAGCTTTACAGATGATGACACAGAACTGCAGAGAACAACTTCATGGAGTTGCTGAGAACTTTAACTATGATGATTTCTGGAATGCACAGAGATTGATACATATAAATGCTAAGTAAACAACACAACTCTAAGTACTCAAGTTAACTTTGATTTCCTTTTAAGCCTTCTCATTTCAAAATCTAGAGCTTCCTTGATCTGCACCCTCTAGCAAGTCAGTTACGGAAGCTGTGCTTTCTGAATGCATATCTGACACTCATTCTTCACTCACCCCAGAACCTGTAAGAGTATGTTGAATTTTTAAAGGTAGTTTCAGGAGATAATGCTTTTTTTTTTCTCTCCAGTATGTGATTCTGACCCATTACACTCGGAGAACCAGAAAGCATATACCACCAAGGAGAGATTTTATATCCAAACATTTATCCCTATACAAAATGACAACCAGTCATACGCCAGGCAGTGTGGTATGTGGGTGGAACTGATTTCCATTGAAAACTGAGGATAAGAGACAGAACTCGGACTGAATTTTAATTCCTTTGCCACCACCTGAGACTTGTATGGTTTTGGAAAAGCCTTTTAAAGTCCTTGTTGTTATTAAGTGCTGTTGAGTCGATTCTAACTTATAGTGATCTCATGCAGGGTTTCTGAGAAGCACTTGGTTGGCTTGAATCTCTAACCTTGGGATTAGCAATGCAGTGCTTATCCTGCAGAACTACGCCTGAACTCCAGCAAGTCTTATTTTGAGAAAGTAAACAACAAAACCTATAAAAGCTGCCAGTTTGTTGTACTGTGGTGGGTTGAGTGTGGCTGTGATGCTGGAAACTATGCCAGCAGTATTTCAAATACTAGCAGGGTCACTGGTTTCAGCGGAGTTTCCACACTAAGACTGAAAGAACGTCTTGGTGGTCTACTTCTGAAAATGAGCCAATGAAACCTTATTGATAATAGAAGATCATCTGGTATAGTGCTGGAAGATGATCCCCTAGGTTGAAAGGCACTGTATAAGAACCACACCAATCCTGGTGTGGCATTGTAGGCTAAGCACTGAACTGCCAACCAAAAGGCCAGCAGTTCAAAACTATCAGCTGCTCCTTGGAAATCCTGTAGAGGGTTGCAATGAGTCAAAATCATCTCAACCACACTTAACAACAACAACAACAATACAGACTCAGTTTTATCACCTGGCTTAAAGAGATAATGCCTTCCCTTTGGATTGTTGTGAGGGCTGATTCAGATGATGCAGGAATAGTCATTCTAAATCGAAACTACTGTTGTTTCTTAAAAACAATCCCTTTTCCAAACCTTTTAAACTTTTCTCATCCCCCTCATTTTATCGTTTAAAAACAAAAAGCTCAGTAGAAAAGCAGAGAGAGATTTCTTTTCCACATTCAGTACTTGGTGTTTGGGGAAAGTGGTGTTTTCAAACCACATGATATTGTTATGATAAAGTAGATACGTTTGCTTTATGCTTACTCTTACTTCGGTGCTGTTTTCTTGAATAACATTAGCTAATCTAATTCAGACAGTTCAAATAAATATCAACACATTGCAGAGGACTTTTCCCCAGCCAACTATGTCATGCTGAAATGCTGGCTTATCACCAACATCCATGAAAAAAATTTTGGATACCACAACAATGAACTCAAATATACCAACAGTCATGAAGATAATGCAGGATCAGGGAACTCTGTGTTCCATTATACGTAAGAGTCACCTTGGCAACAACTAACAACAATGTTGAAAACTCAGGACACTATGTGCAGGTGTTCAATTAATAAAACTGGAGCTTGGTGATTATTTTTATTATTAGCATCATCACTGAAGTATAAGCTAACCACAAGGTCAATGGTTCAAACCCACCAATCACTCTTTGGAAACGTCATACTGAATGACTATGAGTCAGAACTGACTCAATGGCACCACTTAACAACAAAAACTAATAACAAGGTTTCAGCCTAATGTTATACAGCCTAATCCTATGATTGGGCAGGCAGCATAGAAAGATGTTCCGAGGGAATGAATTCTGGCCAGGTTAGTGTGTAAGTGAGCAGCATACAGAAGCAACTCATTTGAAGGACAATAATGATTTGTTGTATCTTTCATTGAACTCATAAGTGGCGAGGCTTTTGGAATGTGGAAAGCAAGGGCTGTGACTAAAGGCAATCCCTATTCTAGTTTTCTCTGAAAACCTAAGGCCACTGATGAAGTTCTGCTGGGGTCCTTTGTAGGAGCTGGTTTGAGGAGTTTTTGAGGGTATGAAAAAAATATTTTAAGGTATGAAATATGAAAGAAATTTCCTTGGAATGAGATGGGTATAGAATTATGGTCCCAGAACCAGTAGGGACCTAAGCTAAGCCTCCAGAAATCCCCTGAGGATGCTGGCAAGACTTCAAAAAGACATAAAAAAACCCCAAATATCATGCAGTATTTGTGCTAGTTCTCTAGTGCTGTTATAACATAAATGACACAAGTAGATGACTTTAACAAACAGAAATTTATTTTGTTACAGTTTAAAAGTCTAGAAGTACAAGTTCAGGATACCAGCTCTAGAGGAATACTCTGGGAGAAGGTTTTTGTCTCTTCAGCTTGTTTCCTGGTTCCTGGGAGCTCTCCATATGACCTCGCATCTATCTTCCCCAACCTCTGCTTTCTTAATCTGCTTCTTTTATATCATATAAGAAATTGATTAGAAACATACCCTATACTAACTCTGTTTCATTAAAATAACAAAGACAGCACATTCCCAAATGGGATTAAAATCACAGGTTTGTATTGTTGAATTAATTCTGACTCATAGCAACCCTGTATAAGATTTCCAAGGAGCTGTTGGTGAGTTTGAATTGCCTACCTTATGGTTCAAACTGACCTTGCGGTCCAGTGCTTTATCCCACAGCACCACACCAGGACTACGAAACCAAAAAGTTAGTATTTACTCTATTTATTTATGGGGAGACACAATTCAATTCATAATAGTATCCCCAGTAAGACTGAACTCTAGGAACCTGGGTTCCCTGTCTCAGCAATGCTGCCATGACTAACCTGCCACAAAATGGTGGAATTGTCAGATCTAAAAGTGCCCTGCTGGCTTACACAGTGGCTTCCTCAGAGGTCACCAGTGTGGACTGAGAATATTAGACACTTTCTGATACCTTGGGTTTTGTAGCGCTGACTCTCTCCTGTAATCAAGGACATCATACAACAGCAGGGAAAGAAAACACTAAGATTGCTTGTGATTGGATTTTCTTCCAACTTCGTGGACTATGGAATGAACAAAAGCTATATCATCTTTTTTGCACCCCTGATTATAGTGTAAATTTCACAGTTGTTACATATGTTAATCAGATATCTTTTTGTTGACCTCCTTATGGAGATCAGAGGGAAATACGGAAAATAAAGCAAAAGCCACACTATTTAGGGTTCCTTTTACAGTCACAATTAGGTCTTGAACTGAACCTTGACTACAGTGATTCTCAAACTTCAATACACAAGAAGAAGGTCCAGTTTTCTGGAAACTTCTTCCTAATAAGCTCCCATGATTGCCTTGTGTTCTCTGAAAAAATCTACCAAGATTACCCTAATGATATAAAAAATACAGTTGTCATAACCTTCTGAGCTAACCTCTCTGCTTTGCATTCATCTTTGAGGTCTTCCCTACTGATTTACCATAAAAGGCTTGATCCATCCTAAAACTGTTGCTTTATGTGAGGCAAACTTTCCATGCATGTGTTGAAAAGCTTCAGTGGTTTAGGAAGACTTCCATTTAAGTTTTGCTAGAAGTTTGATATTAGCCTGGCTTCAAAATAAACTTTTCCTTGGTATGAAAAGTATTCTTTTTACTTTTGAAGGCACCCTAAGACAAGTGTATTACTAAAAGAACTTTCTTCAGCGATCTTTTGATTGCAGAGACATGTTTAAATATGTTTGGCTTAGAATAAACACAATCATGTACAAACTAGAGCCCTAGTAGCAGTACTTTATTGACTTACCCTCGTGTCTATGTATGTATGTGTGTATGTAT
>NW_006408528.1:13692076-13719426 GCF_000296735.1 Chrysochloris asiatica | reverse complement strand
ATTGAAAGTACCAATGGCTGCCAAAAGAACAAACTGATCTGTGTTGGAAGAAGTACAGCCAGAGTGCTCTTTGGAGGCCAGGATTGCCAGATTTTGTATAAGCTGGAGGGTCAGAGAAAAAGGGGAAGATCCCCAGCAAGATGGATTGGCAAAGTGGCAGCATCAATGGGCTGAAGTATGACAACAATTGTGAGATTGGCCCAGGACTGTGTAGTGATTCATTCTGTTGTGCATTAGGTTGCTATAAGTTGGTGCCGACTCAATGGCATCTAACAACAACAACAATATACATGCACACATGTAGAGAGAGTGTTGGTGTGGTACTGTAGGATAAGCACTGGATTGCTAACCAAAAGGGCAATGTTTCAAACCCAATAGCCACTCCTCAAAAATCCCTTTGCAAGGTCTCTATGAGACCTGATTTGATGGCATTTCACAACAACAACAAAACACACACATATATGAATGTTATGAATTCATATTCAGATTTTAGCCAAATCATATTAATATCATAACCAAATTTAGCTGCTTTTACTTTTTGAAATGAAGTTCATAGTCTTATACTTGTCAGGCTTCAGATCCGTGTTCATGAGAACCTAAATTAATCTCTTCAGATGAGGTATCAGCAACAATGACTTTAGTTAACAAAATTTAAACGTGGGAAGGAACAACAACAACAACAAAATGAAATTTGTTGGGTTGAAGAAGAGGGATAAGAGTTCAAGGGTCCTGAGATACTCTTTGACTCTGCTCAGAGCTTAATGACTTTTCCATCTGTGAATCATTCTGCTCAAGAAAGAGAGGTTTCATTCCAGGAAAAGAGGACCCTAGGACCATCAAGAGAGAAGAACATGAGCTGAATGTGGGACCCTAACCAGAGAAGCAGTGACACCAGATATGGAGGCAGAAATGATGGCATGGAGAGACTGAGCAGCTGAGGACTCAGGGAAAGAGTAAGGCTGTGTGCTGGTGGCCAGGAGACTGACTTCCAGAATGTGTCCTTTGGTTGTTTAAATGATTCTATATCTCTGCATGTTTATTTTGTTTTTGTTTATGTACATAAAAGGAAGAAAAAAAAAGATGGGGGTTTCTTTACAAAAGAAATAATTTATGATGGTCTTAGGGAGAGGAGAAAATGACACATGCACAAGACAGTAGACAATTGCTAACATGGGTAATGGGGAAGGCAATATAAAACCGGAGGGAGGTTGGCAGAGGAAAGATGGGGGTGGCGGGAGACAGAGCTAGTAATGCAGTGGTTGGAGTGAACAGAGGTAAATGCTGCTGGCTGTTGGCGCACAGAGGGGATTGCAGCCATATAATGATGCAAAATATGTGATTTGTTGAATGTGAAATTGATGATCTGCTCTGTAAACCTTCACTCAGTTGACAATAGAAAGTTTAAAAAGTGCCCTCCCTCAAAAAAAAACAAAAAACAACTTGTTGGATGGCTTTATTTCAAAAAGGAAGAGGGTTTTGTCACCTGGTCTAGTGTAAATCTATTGATTGTATTTTGAAAAGGAGTGTTAGAGTATTTTGAATAATACCTAGAGGACTCCATATAGTTTCTGGAGACTGAAGAAGAGTTCTCAAAAATAAAAAGGTGCTATCACCACACATTAAAGAATGCATGCTGGGTAAGCAAAATGATGTACAGCTGATTGGTACAAATAGCACATAATTGTATTTGAACAGGATATGCTCATCTAATTTGGAAGAAAAAATGTCATGACTTTAAAACAACACTCAAATCACCTTTATATAATAAATATAATTTTAGGTCTAAACTTATCCAAATTTGTAGTCCATCACACTATCCACATTGATTTATACAAAAGTTAATATTTAATGGATGTATACAAGAGTATAAGATAAAATTCATTAAGTGGAATAACATTAATTTGAAAGGTTAATTTATCCATACCCAATGCAAGGACTATTTTGGTGTCTACTTCTAATAGCAGCAGCAATAAAAACTTTGGCAATACTGTTAATTTATTAAAGACAGCATAGCTAGTGAATATTTAATACAGCTCTACATATTTTAATTTTCTTTCCATTAATATTTTACCTAACAGTTTCTTTCTCATATAATCAATTTAATATTTTTAATGCATACTTTTTAATTGGTTTCAATTTATAGAGGTGGAATAATAATTTAGGCTTAAATTAAAATTGTATCTATAAGCTAAGGAAAAAGTTAAAAATATGTAAACCCTTAAAAAATGGAAAATTACTTTAAATATCTATTCCAAAATGCTTTGCCATACATTTTATATTAAATGAACATTGATTACAGCTGTTTCTTATTTCTGATCTTTAATATTCAACAACAATAAAGTCTCTCCCTAATGTCCTTTGGCGTTAAATTTAATTGACCCTGATTTGTCAGTTAGAAACATTTGCATTATTTATGGGTGTTTTATGAGTTGTCTTTATCAGGTTTGGAGAGCTTCAGGCCACCTGCTAATTCACTACCTTTTTCATGAAGTCACGATTTTAAAATATTGGTATTTTGAAATAGTTTCTAATAAAACATCCATTCAAACTCTAGATCCTAATATATCCCGTTATTTTTTTTCTATAGAGAGTCAGGTGGTAAATATGAGCAGGCTTTAAAAAGTTTGTGGGAAAATGGAATTAAGAGATAACAGAATTTTGTCTTCCTGAACTTTTTGAAGCCCCCTCATAGTTTAGTCTTTGTAAGTCACATACTTTCTGTTACTTCTTTTTTTTTTTTTTGCAACCCTTTAAAAACATTAAGAAGTTTCTTACCTAGGGGTTGCATAAGAGCAGGTGGCAGGCTGCATTTTGCGTGCAAACTTAATTTCCCAGTTCATGAAATACATCCTTTTAATTGATAATACATCAATCATATAAAGGATATAAAACATATATGTTTATATCGTATTTTTAAAGTGACCAGCCATTGGAACCACCATTTAACCACTTATCCAGTGCCTCAAAATCTCCCCATGTATCACTTCCACAAGTAAGCCCATCTTTGGTCACACTCTCTCGTTAACTTATTTATAATTTGTCAGAGAAATATTGTAATTTAAAATTTTTCATAATTTAGTCAGTGTTATGGGTTGAATTGGGTCCCCCCCAAATATGTATCTCAAATCCTAATTCCTATGCCTATGGTGTTTATGAGGAATATTGATTACACCATGAATTGTCAGAACAAACAAGTCTGTTCTGGAAAAAAGTATAGGCAGAATGCTCTTCAAAAGTGAGCATGGGAAGATTTCATCTGCTGACATTAGACTTGTTATCAGGAGAAAGCAATTTCTGGAGGACATCATATTTGGTGAAGTAAAAGATCATAAAAAAATAAGAAGACCCTCGAGACAGATTTGATGCTGTGGTTACAATGGTCTCAAATATAACAATGATTGTGTGGCTGGTGCAGAATCAGGGAGCGTTTCATTCTGTTGAATATGGGGTTGCTATGAGTCAGAACCAGATAGACTGAATGATGACCCCTAGAAATATCTACTTCCTACTCCGTAGAACCAATGAAAATTACATTACATTACAGATGTAGTTAAGACTCTTGGGATGATGACGTTTTCCTGACTTATCTACATGGACACTAAGTGTTCTTTTAAGAGGGCAGCAAGGAGAGATTTCAGTACAAAAGTGTAAGTAAAGGATATGATGTACTGTAAGAGAAATGAAATCTTGACACATACTACAATATGGATGGAGGTAAAAGACATTGTACTGAGTTAAAGTCAGTCATAAAAGGACAAGTATTGTATGTATGACCTCACTTATGTAAAAAGACAAGAAAAGGCAAATGCAGAGAGAACAAAGTTAATTTGCAGTTACCAGGGCTGGACAGGATGAGGACAGGGTGATATAGTGATGGAAATATCACATTGATGGAGAGTAGTGCTACAGAACTGATTAATGTGATGCTGTTGTTGTTGTGAAGTTTTAATGTGATGTTGTTATTGTTGTTATCCATAAATTGTACTCCTGTAAAACATTGAATTCAATGGGCTCAAGCATGGCAACTATTGTTAAGTTAGCCTACGACCGGGCAGTGTTTTGTTCTGTTGTGCATAGGGTCACTATGAGTCGGTACCAACTCGATGGCACCTGATAGCAAAATATTGAATTGGCAAAAGTTGTATGATAGATATACTCATGTTTACATCAATGACAAAGTAAATAGATCAATAAAAATATTAGCTACCAAGGCTGCTTATGTACAACCCAAAATCTCATGGGATTTGATCCCTTGGTTTGGAGATTTAGGGTTATGGTTTCATGGGACATCTCAGTTATTGGCCTAATGATATGTTTAGTGTTTCTGTTCTGCCTCCTCGGTTGTTGTGTAGTGGCTCGCATCTTAAAAACTTGCCAGCCAGCAGTCATCCAAGGCCTATCATTTTATTTGATAATATAAAAATCATAAAAAGGATATGAAATACATATGTTATGTCATATTTTTAACAGAGAAAGAAGGAGAATCAGGAATAAAAGGAGAGAATGGAATGTGTGGCTAACTGGTTCCGTGAAGAGTTGCCTCCTTCACCACGAGACCAGAAGAACTATGTGTTGCCTGGCTACCATTACTGAACATTTTAATCAAAGATTCTACAGAAGAATCCTGAGCAAAAAGGGGGAAATGCAGAACAGAACATCAAATTCTCATAGACTCCCGATAGTCTAGAATCATAAAGGTTGGATAAATCCTTGAAATTATTGTCCTGAGAAACTCTTAAACAAAAAAATTCCCCGAAGTCTTCTTAAAAACCAAACAATGATTTAATTTAAAGAGTTAAAAATGTCTGCCTTGAATGTACCCTTTGGTTGTTTAATTAAATATTTCTGAGTGTTTTTGTGTGCACCCCCCAAAAAACAACAACAACAACAACAAACAAACCACACAACATGGGGAATGGAAGCAAATTCTGTTGAATGCTGATGCACGGAGGAGACAGTAATCATTGCAATGAAATGATGGTATAAAGCTGATTATCTCCCATGTAAACGATCACTCAGTTCATAATAAAAACTTTTAAAAAAAAATGTCTGCCTTGAGCATTATACTCTTTTAAGAACAATCTATATAGGATCAAAGTGACAAATGTTGTTGTTGTAAAGTGCCATCAAATTGATTTCAACTCATAGCAACCCTGTATAGGATTTCCCAGGAGCAGTTGGTGGGTTCGAACCGACAATCTTATGATTTGTAGTCCAGTGCTTATCCTACAGCACCATACCAGGTTTCCAAAGTAACAATAACAACTTGAAAAATTACACAGGAATCTTAGAGAACAGTGAGACTTTTTTTTTTTTTTTTAATGTTTTATTGTGAATTATGTGATAGTTTACATGGGAGATCATCAGTTTTATGAGACTGTCTTAATTGGGATGGAACAACCAGGAAAGGAGGGTTGGCCAACTTGAAGCATGATATCACTGTCACTGAGTGGTACATTTAGAAACTGGAATTTGTGTATGTTTTGCTGTGTATATTCTCAACAACAACAAAATGTATATTTTTAAATAAAGGAAACTATATCAATAAATTTGTAAAACGCCTATAAATATGCTTAAAAGCATGAGTTTTTAATGATAATTTTAAAAAAAAAGTGATTACAATAAGAGAATGATAGGAAACAATTTATTATTTTGAAAACTAATAAATGAAGGGGAAAAAAATGAAACTTCTGTCCTGAATATCCTATACAAACTGCACCATGGGGTAATAAAACAGTTGTTGTTGTTAAGTGCTGCCGAGTTGGTTCCGACCCATAGCAACCCTGTATAGGGTTTCCAAGAAGCAGCTAGTGAGCTTGAACCACAGACCTTGCAGTTCAAGCGGCTTTGCAGTCTGGCGCATTAACCCACAGTGCCATAGAACAGTAGATAAATGGAAATTCTCTTTATTGATATATTCCAAACAATAAATTAAATACAAAATGCAGAATGAAGATGCTGCCATTTTGCAACTATCAAAGTATTACTTACAGCATCTAGGCATCAAGTATCAGTAGCTGTCAATTCACATAAGGAGAAACAGCCAGCTATTAGGTGCCTCCTGACAAAAGAACACAGCATCTACTGTGTGTATCAAAGAGATTGGACCTGAGTTTGATCAAGTCACTAGTTTCAGCTGTTACTTTTCAGAAAGCACAGAATTCAGAGGAACACATTGAAGTATATATCATGAATATGTAATCAACACAATCCAGACTGGGGAACATTTTACTGATCAAATGGCCTGGGTTCTTTGTGTATAAATTGTAAGGAAATAAATGGCTTTGGAATAACCTGTAGCTTAACTGGAAGACTGAAGTGTTGTAAATTAACTTTAATGATTAAATGCAGTCTTAATAAAGATACCAACAACTTTATTTGTAAAACTTGGAAGGGAAAGATAAAATGATGAAAGTCAGAGTTTGTAGTTAGGCAAGGAAGGGGTCAAAGGTCAAGGTTGCATGTGGCACCCAGAGACTAGAAAAGGCAAAGAAATCAGTTTTCCACCTCATAGCCTTCAGAAAGAATCAATCATATTGACACTTTTACTTAGTCTAGTGAAAATTTATTTTGGATTTCTGGCCTCCCAAGCTGGAATAGAATAAACTTGTGTTGTTTGATATAACTAAGTTTGTGGTCATGTGTTACTGCAGTCATAGCAAAGTATATGAATGCCATGCAGTTTGTATTAAATTGTGGTGACTAATATTGAAAGTGCCATGGGCTGCCAAAAGAACCAATAGATCCATTTTGGAAGAAGCCAGAATGCTCCTTGGAGGCAAAGATGGCCAAACTTTGTCTCCCATACTTCGGACATATTGTCAGGAGGGACCAGTCACTGGAGAAGGATATCATGTTTGGTAAGGTGGAGGGTCAGAGAAAAGAGGAAGACCCCCAACGAGATGGATTGGCCAAGTGGCAGCATCGATGAACTTAAGCATGATAACAGTAGTGAGGTTGGCCCAGGATTGAGCAGTGTTTCGTTCTGCTGTGCATAAGGTCACTATGGGTCGGTACCGACTCAATGGCACCTAACAATAACAACAAGAGTTTGCTATGGATTACTGTGCGGCACTGTAGAGTAAGCACTGAACTGCTAACCACAAAGTCAGTTGTTCAAACTTGCCAGCCACTTCTTGGAAACCCTATACAGGGACTTGATGGTACTTAACAACTGAACAATTCTATTGTTGTTGTTGTTAAGTTCCGTTGAGTTGATTCCAACTCATAGTGACCCTATATAGGGTTTTCAGGCATCCTAGTGCAGTGCTGTGGGATAAAGCACCGGACTGAAAGGTCGGTGTGAACCAAAAGTCCGGTGGTTCATTCACCATTTGCTCCTTGGAAACCCTATACAGTATCTCTATGAGTTGGAACCGACTTAATGGCACTTAACAACAACATTAGGGTTTCCAGGGAGCAGTTGATGGGTTTGAACTACTGACCTTGTGATTTGCAGTCCAGTACTGATCCACACCATTGTACTTGGGGGAGGAGAATAGGTAAAATATAAACTACAAATAGAGAACCTGCTCACAGTAGTTGCTCACTAAATGCAAGTTAAGTAAATGATTAGAAAGTTGTGGTGAATTCAGAAGGTGGAGCTGGTGAGACCCAAAGCTGCAAAAAAGACACAAAGAAGCAGTACTAAAGTTAGGCCCAAGGGAATAGAGACTAGAATCCTTCAGGATTATATTCCAGGGTCCAGTGGAAGCAAGGCAAAGCCCAGTATTTGAGTTAAACATCCATTTTGGGATGGGAAGACAAACTTGCCATTCATATCATTCAACCTGGAAGGTCTACTGTGTCATAGCTGGTGGTATTCATGTAAATAAGTGGGCTGCTTCCACTCAATGCACAGAGAGGCAGGATTGGTTCACTAAATGCATCTGGAGGGAAAAAATTCTCTGGAGTCCTCACTACTTGGAAATTAAGTTTTATTTTCTTTTTGAGGTAGCAATACGTTAAATTCCATACTTCCAATTTTAATGTTTTAACATATTTTTTACACGTGTAATAGTAAGAAACTAAAGATGAATGGAGGAAACAGTCTGCAATATATAGCTACCTTATGACATCTTTGCTTACATCACCTCCGTTATTGTCTTCTAAAAGCAACTAAGCATCGTGGCCAAGAGCATAAACTCCATCAGAGCAGGTATACCTGGGTTTGAAGCCTGATTTTGCCATTCATTAGATTTTCATCTTGGACAAAAATCACTTTGTGCCTCAATTTCTTCATCTGAAAAGTAGAGATAACAATAGTATCTCATTTTGTAACAAGAATTGAACAAGTTAATAATTGTAAAGAACCAGCAGTGCCTGTCCATAGTAAGTGCTATATAAGTGTTTGTTGAATCAAGGTGTGAAAAACTTCTTTAAGATCCTGGAGTTCCTAAGAAAGCACATTCATACTCTGTAAATTGCCTAACTTTTTCAGACAACAGCATTTTCCTGCTTGATATTTTCTTCACTCCCTTTGCAAGAGTCCCCATGACGAATTTCCACTTAGCATTCAACAATTACAGACAGAGCTCTGTCTGTGAAAGCCAAGTGAACCCACATGTTACAAATGAGTGTCAGTAATGGCAACAGCAGTACTGGTTTCACAATCTGTGGGTGAGAAAAAAAAGCCCATGAATGCAATCGGAAATGAGGTACTCCTTTTTCCACTTCTAAATCACTTCAAACCCTTTCAGTCGAAAATAAGTGCTGGGGATGTGAATCACAGTCGTTGCCTCTGGCTCGAGAGGGGGGAAAACTAGCTGGGCTTTGTCAGGTTGACAGTCACAGGTGGATCCATATCTGAACTCAATCCTTACTATCTAGATTGCTTCTTACAGGCAAGTTACTCAAACTTTCTTCATCTAATAGGGAAAACTTCATCACTTTGGCTGTGTTCTAAACTTGTATATTTCAGACCTAGTTATTGAACAAGTAACACCTGTCTTTACCTAAGTAATAAAGAGACTGCAGGTTGGGTGTGCAGAAATGTGAGTACATTCTGTATTATTCTGTGGGAGACAATATACACATCTGTATTCTTCTGTGGGAGACAACATTTATGAGCTTCCTTAGCCAAGCTTTCTCCTTTGGCTTGTAATTTTGCTTAGCCTTTTAGAAATTGAGCACATTAATATATACATCACAGATAACAATCTACCAGAGCATAATTCACACCATCTTGTACCATAAACTGTGATTATCATTTGGATGACTTGCCTGAGAAGAATCAGTCTCCAGGTAAACCACAAAAGAAATAAAACACCTTAAGTCTCTTGGTTCATAGCAGTGGAGGAATCAAAGTAAACATAGGGCTTCCCATTAGTGTCGACGAGTGTGAATTTAGTGCCAGAGGTGTTAAAGGTCAGTAGTTTGAACCCACCAGTCACTCTGTGGGAGAAAGAGGAGGCCTTCTGCTCACACAAAGACCTAACAGTCTTGGAAACTCTACAGAGGGTCGCTAAGAGTCAGAATCCAATCAGTGGCAGTGGGTGGGCTCTTCTAAAAGTGGTGTCTGTTGATGGCTCTGGGATGATTTTTTTTTAACTCACGAATGTTAAAGAGTAACCTACTGTACATCAAGCTCAATCTTGTCCCGGATAACAATGTAGTTAGTGTTTGATTTTCTCTATTCTCTTTCTCACAAATTGAATTAATTCTTTAAAACAATACCAAAAAAAAAAAATCATGAAAATGATCCTACCAACTACTTGTTCCTTTACTCTTAATATCTCATTGCTTGACACTTTTCCTCATTGTCATTTTTAATAGAAAAATATCTTAAATTCCTCTATTTAAATTCAGCTGGCTATAATAATTTATAAAAGAGGAAAGTTTTAAAGAATCAATAGGCATGTTAATAATAAGGGGAAAAATTCAAATGTAATTTCTAATTACTACTTCATCAAGTCCCAGCTACAAATTGAGACTTTGATTTCAATTTACAATTTAATAGTGTTTTGGAGATATAAGGAATGTTTTTAAAAGAAACAGAGCCTCTGATAAAGCACACCCAATTTTCCACCAAAAGAGAACAAGATAAAGCCTTTGAACTATAAGAAGAAACCTAGAATAGGTCATTTGTGAAGTAAACTGTCCACAGTATATGAATCATATATAAATAATAGTTCTATTGTGTTTTTGTTTGTTTTTAAAAATAGTCTCCCATTCATCGTCCTTTCTTTCCCATTCTACTGCACACTGCTTTTTTGATGTCCTACCGCTACGAATCGGGCTGCGAGCTGCAAGGTCAGCAGTTCGAAACTACCAGCTGCTCCGCGGGAGAAAGATGAGGCGTTCTGCTCCTGTAAAGATTAACAACCTTGGAAACCCTGTGCAGGGTCGCTATGATTCTGAACCGACTCCATGGCACATAACAACAACAACAACAACAACCATGCAGGGAAAACCAGCCAGCCAGCCAGTCTTTTACCTATACAGTAAGTATTTATTGAGCACCTGCTTTGTTCCAGACACTTGAGTGCTAGCTAGGTCATGGGAACTCAGTGATGAACACAATTCAGTACCTTCTCTGATGGGCTCAACAATGGGGGTTTGGAACCATTCATGGAAAAATTCCATTATCCTTTAAGTCAATTTTCCACATATTTTAAAATTTTATTTACTCTAATGTGTTGTATCATTTCATTCAGAAGTTTTAAAATGGGACCAACACTCACACATACACACACATTCCTAGCTATTTGTGATTAGATACTCAACTACACAATCAAATCCACTGCCATCGGGTTGATTCTGACTCATACTGGCCCTATAGGACAGGGTAAAACTGCTCCTTAGGGTTTCTGAGACTGTAAATCTTTACGAGAGCAACCAGTCTTGTCTTTCTCCCTCAGAGCAGCTGGTGTATTTGAACTGCTGACCTTGTAGTTAGCAGCCCAACACTTAATCCACTGTGCTACCAGGGCTCTTTGATATCCATCTAGGTGACCATAAACTCTGTCTATAAAGCTGAGTGTGCCATAAATTATAATTTCAACACTGGCCTTTGATAAAGCCATAGAATCTGAGGGTTTCGAGGAATTGAAATGACTCATTTTACACCTGAGGAATCAAATATACATATTTGTATCCTAGTGAGCTAAAACCTAGAGAAATTAAGTCATTTGCTGAAGAAGACATAAATGAGTGTAGGAAATCAACATGACAGTTCGGCCCTCCTAACTCTTTGTACACTATATTGGAGAAGATACTGCTCAAATATAGACATTTGTCTGGTTTTGTCTAACTTGACCTCTCTTCAAATTCAGGATACATAACTCTTGTTCTCTCCTTTGTGTTATGCAGTTGCTGAGTCTTCCATGTCAGAAGGCACATCTGCTAAAGGAATTAATACTTTGCCTGTTTGGTAAGAGAATTATGGCCCAAACCACTCTGAAGTTGAGTAAGAAGTGTCTTCCACTTTTTCTCTAGTGATACATATGTTGGCTGATTTATGGGTGGTGTACTCGCTTCCTGTGGCCACTAGAATAATGTATCACAGACTTGATGACTTAGAACAACGTAAGTGTATTCACTCACAGGTCTGGGGGGCCAGAAGTTTGAAATCAGTTTATCTGGACTGGAATCAAGATGTCAGCAAAGTCAAGTTCCCTCCATCATACTCCCTCTAGGGCAGAATCTCCTTGCCTATTTTAAATTTTGGTGACTTGTGGCAACTTGGTATATGGTTATACCACTACAATCTCATTCTCTGTGGTCATAGTGTCTTCTCTTCACTACTAAAATCTCCCATGGTCTCCCTATTACCAGAACACCTGTGATTGCATTTAAGATCCTCACCCACCAGATAATCAAAGTTCATCTCCCACTTCAAGATCCTTGTTGTTGTAAAGTACCTTCAAGTCAGTTCCAAGCCATAGTGACCCTGTATGTGGGTTTCCGAGGAGCAACTGGTGAGCTTGACCTTCCAGACTTTGTGGTTCAAACTGACTTGCAGTCCAGTGCATTAACCCACAGCACCACCAGGACTCCTCAAGATCCTTAAACATCTACAAAGTCCTATTTTTGTTTTCCATATAAAGTAGTATTTATTGGTTCCAGATGTTAGAACATAAATATTCTTTGAGGGACTATTATTCAGCCTACCTCAGGTAGATAACTGGTTGTCCATTTATAAGTTACTGGTCATGACACAAACTCTGTCTGGTGCCCCCTTCCCCCCCATTCATTTAGCATCCAATTACTCTGTTCTGCTCTTTTAGGAGACTTTTATTGTAACTTTTTGCCACCCACATGCTCAGAATACTTTATGATTTTTCTCTTACCTTGTCATTTTTATATGATTTTATTTAAGTGTTTAATCAACTCTTTTGGAGAGTGTTCTGGTAGAATAATGAAACTCACTTCAACCTGCACAAAAAACACTCAAAAGAAAGAAGACTCGAGAGACATGGGTTTTGCATGTTGGAAGAAGTAGGTCATTCTTTTTTGTCTATTTTTATAGTTAGAGGTTATCTTCTGATAATAAGCATTGTGCTTGAGGAAGACTGTTTTTATTCCCAACCATACAGTCAGATAAGATGGCTGGGTACTTTCATAATAACTATTGATTTACTGTCAAATTGGTTAGGACAACTTTTCTATATTATGTTGTTGTTGTCAGATGTCATCAGGTCGGAACCGACTCATAGCGACCCCATGAACAGCAGAATGAAACAATGTCCAATCCTGGGCCAATCTCACTACTGCTGCCACACTTGACACCATCAATGATGCCACCTGGCTGATCCATCTTGTTGGGGGTCTTCCTCTTTTTCTCTGACCCTCCACCTTACCCAGCATGACATCCTTCTCCAGCGACTGTTCTCTCCGGTCAATGTGTCCAAAGTATGAGAGACGAAGCCTAGCCATCTTGGCCTCCAAGGAGCACTCTGGTTGCACTTCTTCCAAAACAGATCTATTGGTTCTTTTGGCAATCCATGGCACTTTCAGTATTCTCCTCCAACACCACAACTCAAAGGCATCAATTCTTCTATGATCTTCCTTATTCACTGTCCAGCTTTCACATCCATATGAGGTTATTGAAAATACCATGGCTTGGGTCAGACCCTAACAAATAAAAAGGCATCTCCTCTTACTGTGTACAAAAACAAAACAAAACAAAAAGCAAGTACACAGTGAAGGGGGGCGATAACCAGAAACCCTGTGGCAGAGAACATAGACATGAATACATTAACATGCCCTTTCCTGACTAGAATATTATTTTGGATCTTTTGAGGAATCCTCTGCTAGAGAGGGTCTCCTCAGGGTACCTGTTCTGCTTTTCTAATTCCAGTTGATTTCTTGCATACAACATAGCTTTGTGATGGAACCACAGGGTACCACATATGGTTATACAGAACTATAGGTTAGATCCACAAGTCACATGGGAAGAAGACTTAGCATTGGTCAAGGATGTTAGGCCAAGAACTGTGGTGACCCCAGAGATACCTCATCCCAGAGGTGTCCCAGAGATGAGACCAGTTTCCTAAGCAAGGCTGTCTCAGTTCCACCCTTACAGGCAACCAACCTCAGAGCAGAAGTATGTCATTCTTTTTTGTCTATTCAGAGAAGAACTGGTTGCAAGTGGCAACTTCAGTAGTAGCTTCTAGAAGGGAATTAATGAGAAAGATATAAGCCCATCCCTTATTTGACTGTAAGATTCCTTGTGCTATCTCTCCCTTTTGGCTACTGTTGTATGCCAAACAAGCAAGTTCTAATGTGATGTCTGAATAATGAACTTTGGTGTATCATAAAAAGCATCTTGCAATGAGTCTGAGCTCTAATGAACTGAATGACCGTGAAGCTTATCAGCCTCAGTGTACTAATCTGTTTAAGGTAGAGTAATTTCTAACTTTCCAAGTTGTTGTGTGGATAACGTCTATTTGTCAACTGGAAAATACATGTGAGGTGTTACTATCTACATGCCCTGCTTATCATGGAGGAATGTTCTTCAGCTGCATGATGTTCCTATTATAAATGAACAGACCAGATCAGCATTGACATGTAGGTTCTTACTTGCCCATAATTCTTGGCTTTTTTCCTCCAAATCCTATGAGGTGGCAGTTGTGACTGATTAGTCTATTGGTGCAGACACCTGCATTGTGTTTGGTTGCCCTGGTCTATTTTCCAAAGCCAAGCCCTGTGATCATTTATTCTCATCAGCATGGGCTGCCATTACTAAGTGCTTACTGAGGCTGCAGCAGACAAGGCATCAGCATAAACGTCAAGAGAATTCCAAGGTAGAAACTAACATAAATCTACCGAAGCAGGATCATCCACCACTACCTCCTTCCTCAGGTGCCAGGGGAGAAAACAGGGCTCTAAGGACTGAGACCAAGAGGCGGTGGCCCTATGCATCAGGCTGTGTCCCTATACGTCATAGCCTGTAGCTTTTGATTCATCCCCCAAAGGAATAAAGACTATTGTTACTGCTATGACACTGCTCCCCCACACTGTCTAGGGCTGACATGGCGCAGGAACTTATGGCTCTATGTGATAGTATGTAAATAACGGTTGTCCAGACCTTTGAGTGCCACATACTGCCCAGGTTTATGTAGATCCTAGACTTTGGAGTCCACCTTCGTTTCCAGCAATAGGCTGGCATGATAGGAAGTCTTCAGAAAGTGGTTTGAATACTCCTCCTGGTTTTGTACTCTTTGGATTTCAAGAGAATGTCGAAATATATTACTTTCCATTTAAAGATGTTTACTTTATATTCAACAGTAAATATTGATCATGAGCTTGCTATATGCTAGGCATTTTTTTAGTGATTTTTTTTTTTTAATGTCGATTTTGTGGGTATCATTAGAGAACTTTATTCAGTCCAACTTGAGTCAAAGAAGAAAACTATTCACAGATATTTTACAGATCTGCTATTTGCTCTTTATTATGATAACCTCCTCGTGTGGATTATGATAAAGTCCTGGTGTGGTGTTGTATGACCAGCACTGGACTGCAAACTACAAGGTTGGCAGTTCAAATCCACCAGCTGCTCCTTGGAAACCCTATACAGGGTTTCTGTGAGTCAGAACCAACTCAACAACACTTAACAACAACAACAACATGATAACCTTCTGACTCCATGACAAATAGTGCTTAACACCTTCATCCATAAAATCATAATTTAGATGAATTTACCTTTTAAAGAGCCCAGGCACGTTAAAATTTATGTACCACATGAAATGTAGTGAGACAGGCACCTTCCAAGATATTCTAAAGGGAAAATGCAGAATACATTAGAAGTCTTCCAAAGAAATTTTGAGGAACTAAAATAGACAAACCATTATATAGCTACTGGTCATTTCACTTTTAGTTAGTTCCTTCAAAAAAGATTTCTTGTTCAAACTCAGAAAGCTAGAGGTAGTGCCTAATCATTTTCTGCTTACCCTCATGTTTTCCTTTAATTTTTAAAAGTATTATACTTCTACTAACTGAATACTCTTTCACACTCTCTCACATGTGGGAGGATACTGTCAAGTTTCGAATGCCAAAAACCACTGGAATATTGTGAGGTCTCTGAGTTGCTTGATAAGATTTTTTAGTTTCACACCTAATGAATATGGGATTAAGAGAGATTCCAGTGAAGCAAACATTAAGTGGGATATCCATCCACAAACCACATGGTTGTAAGCATGACTCCGTGAAACATGCACATAGGAACAAAAGTTCTTATGACTGTACTATTTACCTCATAATGAGTCAGACTTGATTTTAATCTTGCCCTCCCACCCGCCCCCCTGCTGAGATAGACGAACTCCCAGTAGCAGAAATCATTTGGAGAGCTATAGAGAATAACTGGACTCAGTCTTCAGGTGTCAAAGCTAGCATTGTACTTATATAGGCTGTTATACAGGCGTGTTCAAGGGAAGCTGCAACAAACAGAATGTACTCAGTGATCCTCCTTTAGAGGACCTCAGCTTCCTAAGCATCCCTCAGAGAACTGATCAGAGATTACAAAGAGTATGCATAAGCCACTGCACACTAGTAGAAGTTGCAAAACAGTGACTCACAGGGAGGCGAAAGTGCAGACAGGAGCAGAGGTATTCCAAAGAAATTTAAGAAAACAAAAAGACAGCCAGTATGCAGCCACTGGTCAACTCAGCTTTAAGTGTTTCATTAAGATAACAATTCAGATTCCTAGTTCAAAACCAGAAAGCTAGAGGAAGTGGTGATTTCATTTCTTTCTCTTTGACCACTCAGGGTGCATCTTCGTGACACAATTTTCAGCCATGTTTATGTTGATCTTTTTTTTTTTTTTTTTTTTATCATATTGCATCTGATCCTCATAGTATCCAGTAAGTCTGTTTTGGCTGCTGAGAAAGTCACCAGTAGGTGCAGGTGACTGTGGGACTTTGGCCTTAGTGGATCTATTGAGCTCATCGTGGAACTGACAGCAGAAAGCTCACATGCTATTATTATGAGCTTTTCCATTCAGATTGTTCAAAACTTCTCAAAATGGGATGTGGTATAAAGTTTTCATTTTTCAACTACATCATGGTTGTTGTAGTAGAGCTGAGCTGTTGATAAAACTTATTATGTCAAAGTGGCATTTTAGGGAGACCCACAAAAATAGTTGCAATACAATTGAATTGTGCCATAGGCTCCCTCCAAATACCTTATGCAGCCAAAACTTCATTGCTTCAGCGGTAATCAGTGTATTTTCTCTCCTCACATAGGACTATAAAAATGAAAGAACCATCAAGAATTTGCAAACATAAGCTCAAACAAATATCTAGCAATGATACCAAACATAAATATTCTTTTTCTGGTAGAAGAATAGGAAGGAAGTATATTCTATTACTCTTATTACTGTTGCAGTTAACTGGTGTTCATTCACAGTGTCACAGAACCTCACAACTGGCCTGAGGTACCTTAGAAACCTTCTGGTTCAAATAACTTACACTGCAACCAACAAAATGGAGGTTAAACAGTATTAAATTACTTTCTAGGGTCACGCAGCTTGTTTATGGCAATATCAACACCAGAGTCCAGGTTTTATGATGCCATAGCTAATTTCTTTCCCAGAAGTCCAGAGGCTCTGTAACCTGGAATTAGTATCTAAGAGGTAGATGGTAAACACATCGCTCTCAGTCTTGATTGAATGGTTGGAAACTAGATTGGTAGAGAATCGTGGTGTATGTGTTAAGAAAGTTTCTGGGGTCATATTCAGAATTACAATTTCAATTTCTTCTATGGGGAATAAAGGAAGTAGGCCAGATACCACGCATCCCTGATCTAGGAACATCCAATTTTCTAACTCAAGGAGCTCTGGTAGCGTAGTGGTTACGAATTGGGCTGCGAACCTTAAGGTCAGCAGTTCGAGACTACCAGCCGCTCCGCGGGAGAAAGATGAGGCTTTCTGCTCCCGTAAAGATTTACAGCCTCGGAAACCCTGTACAGGGTCGCTATGGGTAGGAACCGATTCGACGGCACATAACAACAACAACAACCAGGTCTTGGTAGCGTAGTGGTTACAAATCGGGCTGTGACTGCAGGGTCAGCAGTTCGAAGCTACCAGCTGTTTCACGGGAGAAAGATGAGACTTTCTGCTCCTGTAAATATTTACAGCCTTGGAAACCCTGTACAAGGTCGTTATGAGTCAGAACCAACTCCACGGCACATAATCAACACCAGGTCTTTTAAACTACAGATGTTGGTTATAGGAATTGTCTGTAAAGTAAGATTGGGTTTACAGATGGTCATATTGTCAAGTCAATACGTAGCTACTAAACTGGGAGTCACCCTTCACAGTAACAACATTCAAATAGGGGGAAAAGGTTGGCGATTCAAACCCACTAGCCACTCTTTGGAAACCCTATATGAGTCAGAATTTACTCAGCAGCATGTAACAACAGCAGCAACAATGCTATTATAGAAGCACTGGTGATGTAGTGGGTTATGCATTGGGCTGCTAACCACGAAGTCACCAGTTCTAATCCACCAGCTGCTTCTCAAGAAAAAAGAGACAGTTTTCTGGTCCAGTAAAGATTATAGCCTCAGAAACTGTACGTGGGGTCTCTCTGAGTCAGAACTGACTTGAAGTAGAGCCGCTTTGAGTTAGAATTAACTTGATAGCAATGGGGTGGGGTTTATGCCATTATGACGAACTTACAAGAACACAGTGCTTTACATTTTCCCAGTATTTTCAATGTATTGTTTTATTGCTATATTCATAAAATAAGAGTATCTGTGATCAAGTGATAAATTTCTTTGTGTCCACTGTAGGTATTTAAGGAAAAGTTTTTTTAAAGAATAATTGAGAATTATTCATTGAAAATTCGAGAAGGGAAATTTGTTTAATAAGCCTCTGAAAATAAAGGCAATACATAGTACATTTAAGAAGTCCTGCTGTGGCACCGAGGGTCAATGCACTGGACTGCAAAGTTACTTTGAACTGCAAGGCCAGCAGTTCGAGCTCACCAGCTGCTCCTTATAATGAAGGCACTTAACAACAACAAGTACTTTTAAAAATCTCTGTTAGTAGGTCAGCCAGATATTCAGATGGAAGCTTCTTTATCAATAAAATATAACTAAATGGAATAGATACATTTATTGTTCAGATTTCATTTCTAAGAAAAATTTGTTTTGAAATTCTACTAATATTTTATGGTTAGTTGCTTGACTCTGGAGTGGCACAGTTCCTTTATAGTTGTCAGTATGCATAAACAAGAAGCCAAAGTCCAAATCAAGCTGTCCAACAAGCATTTAAATCATTCCAAATGTTCTCAGTCAATTCTCTGTGCAAGTGATTTCCATCTGCCATTCAGTGAAGAAAACACTATTGGATCTATATTTTGTTTAAGCCAGTTGGATGAGAAAAACTTCAGACCAGGACTAAAATGTAACACAAAATGCGTTCAATCAAAAGTTATTTTCACTTTCATCTTCTCCATGTCCAAAATCTCTAAGAAATGGGCCTGCAGTTCATCAGTATCTCCTCAGGTGGGTCCATTAGATTTAGGGTTCTTAAGGTCTGGTCCCAAATCATCTATAACAGAACCAGTAGGAGTACTTTTTCCTGCTGAAAATGCCAAAATGAAATTTACTGAATCAGAAATTAAAGATGTTTCTCAGTACACTATTATGTGGTCTATATGCTCACTAAAGTCTGAAAACAACTATTCTAATTTCTCCATGAATCAAATTAATAATGTTTGGGATGTTCCAAAGATATAGGGAAGAATATGTTCTAACAACATGATAAATTAGAAAAATGACCACTTCTCTGACTACAAGGTATAGATGTGAGGATAAACATCTGATAGAGGCTGATAGAAATCCCAAGAGTCATGTTTTATTTCCTAAGATCATCTCTTCATGTCATGATTAGCAAATTACAGTTTCTCATAACATCAGCAAGTCATGATTAGCAAATTACAGTTTCTCATAACATCAATAATCATAGCTTTCTCTCTTTTCTTCAAACCTTGGACTTTAAACTTTCTTGAACTGATAGATATAAGATAGATAGATAGATACTGAGCAACCACAAAACCAATAACTAAACTTACTTGGCAGTTACACTTAACATTCCAAATGTAGCTCATTAACTTTGCTTTTTGAGAGTCAATTTGAATTTTACAAGTCCAAAATCCCTAAGAAATTAAGAGATTTGGGGCCTGCAGTTCATCAGTATCTCCTCAGGTGGGTCCATTAGTTTTAGGGTTCTTAAGTTCTGGTCCCAAATGTCCTAAATTACAAGGATGCTGCTTCCATACTACTTTCTTCGTTTTTCAACCTCTTTGTTACTTTTTTTCATCTCACACATCTTACATTGTGGTGTGCTCCTGTTGTGTCTTTCTTACTGATTGGTCTCTTAAAAAATACCTTCTCACCCGATTCATGAAAAGTCACAAGTCAAGACTCTCAAATGACTAGCTAGACAAAAAATAAGCAGACTCTGTTCCTGATTCTACCAGTTTCAACATATCCATTTTGCATGGAAATAAAAATGTAAGAGTACATATGGATTCAGGAGCAGTGACCTAGTAGGGGGTGTTAGAAGACTGGAGACAACACAGTCAGAAAATGAAGCTGTGGAAAGAGCACAAAGTGTGAAAGTCTTTTTTTGCATGATAATGTCCTTTAAAGGGGATGCTACTTGAAAGTAGCACTAAAAACAAACAAATGATTAACTCTGCCAGTGGCAGAGCCAGCTCTTGCCATTGGTCATTCCAATGCTAGTACGATGGGCGCCGAAACAGAATGACTATGGTTGCAGAAATGGAATCTCTGCATAGGTCCGACAGCATAAGCTCATAGTCACCAAGACTTACCTAGTTTCTGCAAATGCTGACTCTTCCACTGAGTTCTAAATATACCACCATGCACTGAGGAGAACTACTAGTCAATGACAGTAAGTTGATTATGTTGGACTCCTTCCACCCAGGAAGAGGCACTGATTCATCTTAGCAGGAACTGACTCATGTTTTGGGTATAGCATAAACTTCCTGCTTGTATGACCTCAGATAGTATTACGCTCATATAAAACATTGCGTAACATCACATTGCACCAAGGAGCCCACTTTGTAGCAAAGAGCATGCAGCAATGTTGATCCACATACACACAGAAGCTTCCAGCTAAGTGGAGTGACCTTTTCACAGAATAGATTAGGCACCAGCTTGAAGATAATAGGGTACACCTTAAATTATTTTTATGTGGTGCTGTGTTCCCAATAGGTAGACTATCTGAGTCCATGGATAAGGGTGGAAGAGGAGTGGTTAAGCTCTTCTTGAAGAATTTGTGCTTCTTATCACTGCAACTCTGGAGCTCTTGGCTCCTGTTGTTATTGTTGTTGTTGTTGTTGTTAAGTGCCGTCGAGTCGATTCCGACCCATAGCGATCCTGTACAGGGTTTCCGAGGCTGTAAATCTTTACGGGAGCAGAATGCCTCATCTTTCTCCCGCGGAGCAGCTGGTAGTTTCGAACTGCTGGCCTTAAGGTTCACAGCCCGATTCGTAACCACTACGCTACCAGAGCTTGTTGTTAAGTGATGTCAAATTGGTTCTGACTCACAGGATCCTATACAGGGTTTCCGAATCCATAAATCTTTGTGGGAGCAGAAAAACCTCACCTTTCTCCTGAGTAGAGGCTGGTGGGCTCAAACCACCTGACCTTGAGGTTCTCAGTCTAGTGATTATCTTCTAGAGTCACCACGGTCCCTAATTCTGACTCATAAGGACCCTCTATGGAGCATTTCCAAGGAGTAGCTGGTGGTTTGAACTGCTGACCTTGGAGTTTGCAGTCCACTGCTTATCCTACAGAGGGGTAATATGTCTACTAGGGAACACAGAAAAAGTCCCATTAAACTTTAAATTGTCTGCCACCTAGTCATTTCATACTCCTGTGACAGGAAATAAGCAAGCTAGGAAAGGAGTAACTATCCTGGCAGGAGTTTTAGCCCTGTTAATCAGGAGGAAATTCCTTGTGGGGAAGAAAGTCCTACATGGAGGCTGGGAAGAACACATCTGGTACCCAGACAATCCACTGCAGCATCTCTTGGTAGAGTGAATTTTTTATATGAGCAAGTGGAGCTAAGCAGCACAAGGGTTTGACTGTAGTGGACACTGTGATTTGATGGCCACATTCTCACTTTAACACTGAGGTACGTAGTACCCCAAGCTGCTAACGCTGTTGCCTACTGTCAGTTTATAGCTACGAAATTACCAGGAATTTCTCTGGGCTAAGAGTTCTGGCCCAACTCAAATAATCGCTCCATCTTCCCAAGAGCATCCCTCATTTAATGACTAGTTAATTTTGGGTAAAGGAGTACAGAGAACTATCTTCCTTGCCTGACTTCAAGACAATCTGAAAGGACATCCAAGCTGTAGCTATGACATTTGTGACTATATCACAACTCACATTAGCTCTCTGATTAATCTTGCTTCCTTCACCCATCAAAGGTACTGTTCCACAGATCATTTGCCAATGAACTTCCTGCTCACAAATATATCTCAGAATCTGTTTCATAGCTACTTGACCTAACACAATAGGATATATCAATGACTGTCTAAAATAGGCTTAATGTACTTTCACATGAGTAACTAGAGTCCTAGTGTGCCCTATGGGTTAATGTGCTGGACTGCAAAGTTGGTTTGAACCATAAAGTTCGGCAGTTCAAGCTCACCAGCCACTGCTTGGAAACCCTATACAGAGTTTCTATAGGTTGGAACTGACTCGACAGCACTTAACAACAACAACATACATCTATTTCAGATATATGTAAGGACTCCATGAGTGGGTGAAATGAATAAAATAGCTCAGTCCATAGTGTAATTCACAGAATTCTCATTGCAAAAGTTATCTATTAGACAAAGTCTGAAAATAGTTTCTATGGAGATTCCACAGGATTCAGATAGCCTTCAGCATTTCCCTCAAGGCCAATTTGAACTAAGCAGTCTCTTATTGTTGTTGTTAAATGCTGTTGAGCCAATTCTGACCCATAGTGACATTGTATAGAGTTTCCGAGGAGCAGCTGGTAGGTTTGAACCACTAACCTTGTAGTTCAAACTGACCTTATGGTCCAGTGCTTATCCTACAGTGCCACGCCAGTCTCAGATTTCTCTAAAACATGGATTTGTTGCTGTTCGTCTAATTTATGGATCCAAAGTTAGAGCAAGCTCTCTTGCTAGAAACATTTAGAATATGGATATAGTTCCCTCTTTCTGGGGCCCATTTATTGGCTGTTTATAAAAAAAAACACAGGATTATTTTGTAGTCTCAAAAAGGGATGTGGATAAATCTCACTGTGTGTTAGGAGTTTGACAAATATCTCAAACTATTTTTCAAACTGATGGCAAATGTAAAATTACAATGCCTTAAAGCAAATATAAACTGAATATTTTTTCTTTTTAAATACAATACATCCAAATGCTGCTATTTTTTAAAAATGTCCAAGACAGCTGGTGATATTTCAAGAGGAAAATTGGAAAGATGTTTTCTTATATACGTTTAGGCAATAGTGATTTATTTCAAACACCAAGTGGTTCAAGATTTCATTGAACTCAGGAGGTTTGGCTTCCTGAGATTTCTAGTAGGCACGAAACTTGGCATAATAACTTCCTTTCCTGCTCCACTCCCTCCACTTCATATAGGCACATGCCCTCTAATAAGCCCTGTAGTCAGACCTCAGTGTTGAATGATGGATAATCGTCATTTTCACCGATTATGCTTTGAGAACTATGTTTTGTTTCCAAATACTAAACCAACTCGAGCTGTTCCCTTAAGAAAACAGTAAAAATACAATCAAACCTGTTTAAATTTCAAAGGTCAAATTCATAATTCTAAGCTGCAGCTTTGTGTTCTCTCCATAGGCTACATGGTATTACATACACTATGAAGCCCTATGTTTGCACCAAAGGATCAGTCCCAAGTTGTGAGACCTGAGGGTGAGGGGCTTTCTCTTACAGATGAGATAAAAGACTCCTGGGAAGTGGAGAAGCGAAGGGACACAAAGTTAGATACACAACATTCTGAAGTTTGTTTTGACAAGTTGTTGAGATCGCTGTAATCACTGAGTCTTCTCATATTTCCCTCCCTTGAGCTTCTCTGTCTGGCCCTCATTTCCACCCTTGCCAGTCTGTCCTCAATCTTGTCATATATATTTCTAGTAAGGCTTTACAATGCTTCTCAGGATAACTACCACATTTGTTATGATGATTGCGAATCAGCCTCTTCTACATAAAACGGATGAAAGCATAGCCCTGCAGAAGTTGGCTGGGCCCATAGAACAGAAGCCAAGAGCTGACTATTCTCTCTTTTGTAATCACTTTGTGCCAACCAATGCCCTCCTTCTCCTGTTACAGGACTGAAAGAACTTGGCTTCTTATGCCATTGGAATGCCTTGATTGGCATACTCTAACCTGTCATGCAAATATTCTGTTATCTCAGGCTGTTTAGACTGTTTTAATCTCTCATGCTAACCGCAGCTTCACTTCTGTTATTCTACCTTTTCAACTACTCTCTTTGTTGTTAAATGCCATTGAGTCCGTTCCAACTCATAGCAACCCTTTATAGGGTTTCAGAAGAGCAGCTGGTGGGTTTGAACTGATGACCTTGTGGTTCACAGTCCAAAGGCTGATCACATAATCTCTTTGGTGGTGGTGGTTATGTGCCGTGGAGTCGGTTCTGACTCATAGTGACCCTGTACAGGGTTTCCGAGGCTGTAAATCTTTACGGGAGCTTTAGTCAGTGATAAAGGTTATGTCTATTTCCTTAGTTCAGGGCAGTTTTACACAAAAGTCTCTTGTAATCTTGGACAAAGATCTGGGATAGGGGTTGGGGGGTGTCTAGAGACAAAAAAAGAGAAAAAAATGGGGAGTGAATGATACTTGAAAAACTGAGTCTTCTGGGAGAAAAAGAAATCAATCACAAGAGCTATTTTATAATCACTGATCATTATATATGTATTCCCAATGCTGAAACTCTTAAATGCTGTGATATCATCCACAAGCGATTTCTATGGGAAATTTTATATGAAGCAAATTGTAAGGCATTAATAACGAAATGAAGAGATGAAATGCATTCTCCTTATAATGTAGACTTTGCTGTATACAAAAGATAGGCTGTTTGCCATTTGTGTTTGTTTAGTAAGGAAGTTGCTGCCAATGCTTCAATAACATAACAGATTCATTTAGGCGTTATGGATGGAAAATCTCTGCCCTAGTCACACAGAGGGTCATCGGAGGAAAGAACATGGATGAAAAGCAGGGGCTATAGATACAAAACATTCCAGGAACCAAACCTGATTTAGCCTAACTTTACACAAATCCTCAGTTTTCTTATCCGTAAAGTGTTGTTTTTTAACAAAACCCACTTAATGGGGTTGATCCAATAACTTCAATAAATCACATACTGTCCTCTTTCACAGAACTTATTGTGGATACTAAGTGATGCATACCTGATTCATCAGGTATAGAAGTACAATATATATATTGAAAGTACCACGGACTGCCAGAAGAACAAACAAATCTGTCTGGGAACAAGTACAGTCAGAAAGCTCCTTAGAAACAAGGACTGCGGAACTTTGGTTCATAATCTTTGGACGTGTTGTCAGGAAGGATCAGACCCCAGGGAAGGACATCACGTTTGGTAGACTGGACAGTCAATGAAGAAGAGGAAAACCCCCAATGAGATGGACTGACACAGCGGCAGCAACAATGGGTTCAAATATGATACTTGTGAGGAGGGCGTAGCCCAAGACCAGGTAGTTTCACTCTGTTGTGCATAATATGGTTGCTACTAGTAGAAACCTAGCAACAACAACAACAATGTTCTTCTGGACACCAGTTTCCTGAATGGTTCTCAAAAATAAGGGAAATCTCAGGAGATATTGTCTAACTAGTTTTGAATCTTTATTTAATCCCGAGCCTTTCGTTATATAAATATGTAAGATGATGTGGGGATATAAAGTATGCATAGAATGTTTCCTAAATTCTTTGATTGTAGGTTTGTTTGTTTGTTTTATCCCTCTTAAGTCATTTTAAGAGCACTCATTTTCTGTGAAGAATATGTTGACAAGTGTTCTGCTCCCTTCTCTCAGGCCTTCCCACCTCAGCATTCTCAAGACAAAGTTTAGGGTGTTGTTGTTAAGTGCCTATGAGTCGATTCCAACTCATAGCAACCCTGTAAAGGGTTTCCAAGGAGCAACTGATGAGCTTGAACCACCGGCCTTGCAGTTCAAACGACTTTGGAGTCTGACACATTAGCCCACAGCACCACACCAGGACACTGCCCAAACTGCTCCTTGCCAATTTCATAGTACATTTTACAGCTGTGATCATTTAGCCTATCCATTTTCTTACTTCCTTCTGAGTCATTTATAATCACCACCTTAACCCTATAACACACATCAATGTTTCTAAATCAAAGATAATGGAAAAGTGAAAAGGTTAAGAACATATTTTCATCGGTAACAAGATAGGATTTATTCATTTCCCCACCTTATACAACCCAATTTCTGTTTCTTGGCCAAATTTACAAAGGTAACTTAGTTTTGCAAAAGTAATTTAATTGAAACTCATCAGCATGTTACTGGCCATGCAGCACAAGTAGTGTAGAATAGAAGTAATTAACCACCGTTCCAGTTGAAAACCTACATTCAGCTCTTTTTCTATTTTCTTCATGGCTTCTGGCATTCAGACTACTAAGGCTGAGTCAAAGAGGTCATAAATAAAACCACTGCTTTAGATAATTATTATGTAGCACTATGATTTTTTCCAGGCTAAAACTATTAATCTATGATAAAATGTTATGTATATTTGTATAGGAACTCATTTGAAAAAATGGCTTTTATACAAACACTAAAGGAACGCCTTATTTTTCTCCCTGTGGTTTATTGAATAATTTTAATATAAAGCAAATTAAGGGAAATAAAACCCAAGCTTCTCTGCAAAGCATTAATTCACTAAGTTTAGCTAGAGGTATGCTTACTGGAAAACTAATTTTTCCCATAGGAGGAGCCGAAGCAACAGTTGTTTGTCAAATCATTCAGGTACTGCATTTAGAATTTTCAGACACTTCTGAAGACATAAGTTGTTGTTGTTGTTAAGTGCCGTCTAGTTGATTCTGACTCGTAGCGACCCTGTATAGAGTTTCCAAGGAGAAACTGATGAGCTTGAACCACCAACCTTGCAGTTCAAATGACTTTGCAGTCTGATGCATTAGCCCACAGTGCCACACCAGGATTCCAAAGACATTAGTAGATTCGCGGAATTATGTGTTAGTCAAATGCAAATAATTAGTGCCCTCAAAATTCACAAAATTTTATTCTAATCTTTAAGATAGGTACCAAAGTTATATATTTTTATATGAAGGACAAAAAGGTATTGTCTCAGAAATGTTTGTTGACTATTGCAATTGAATAGATGTCCTTGTTGTTGTTGTTAGGTATAGTCAAGTCAGCTTCAACTCATAGTGACCTTATGCATAACATAATGAAACACTGCCTGGTTCTGTGCCATCCTCACAACTGTTGTTACGTTTGAGCCCTTTGCTGCTACCACTGTGCCAGTCCATCTCCTAGGGGGTCTTCCTCTTATTTGTTGACCCTCCACTTTACCAAGCACGATGTCCTTCTCCAGGGAATGGTCCTTCCTGGATAACATGTCAGAAGTTTGACAGATGAAATCACACCATCCTGGCTTCTAAGGAGCATTCCAACATAGATTTGTTTGTTCTTCCATAATTCAAATGCATTTGTTCTTCTATGGTCTTCCTTATTCATTGTCCAACATTTGGATGCATTTGAGGTCATTGAAAATACCATGGTTTGGGTCAAGCAAACCTTAGTCCTCAAACTGACATCTTTGTTCTTTAATGCTTTTAAGAGGTCTTAGGCAATAGAT
>NW_006408528.1:13632927-13673772 GCF_000296735.1 Chrysochloris asiatica | reverse complement strand
GTAGAAGAATTGATGCTTTTGAGTTACGGTGTTGGAAGAGAATATTGAAAATATTGAAAGAACTGCCAAAAGAACCATTAGATCCATTTTGGAAGAAGTGCAGCCAGAGTGCTCCTTAGAGGCCAAGATGGTCAAACTTTGTCTCTCATACTTTGGACATATGTTAGGAGGGACCAGTTGCTGGGGAAGGAGATCATGTTTGGTAAGGTGGAGGGTCTGAGAAAAAGAGGAAGACCCCCAATGAAATGGATTGGCTGAGTGGCAGCATAGATGGAATCATCTAGAGTGGCAACAGTAGTGAAGTAGTGAGATTGGCCCAGGATTGGGCAGTGTTTTGTTCTGCTGTGTATAAGGTGGCTATGGGTCTGTACCAACTCAATGGCAGCTAACAACAACTGTTTTCTCTTTCATTTATTTCTGCTCTGATTTTTGTTATTTCTTTTGTTCTGCTGTTTTACTGCTCTTTTTCTAATTGTTGGAGATGATGGGTTAAAGTCTTGATTTTAATTCTTTCTTCTACTTGGATGTGTGTATTTATTGGTATAAACTGTCCTCTGACCACTGTTTTTGCTGTGTCCCAATGGTTTTGGTATGTTGCATTTTCATTCTCATTTTATTTAGGAATTTGTTTACTTCACTTTTTATCTTTCTTATTACCCAATAGGTTTTAAGCAAAGCGTCAGTCATTTTCCATATATTTATTTTTCCCCTATTGTTGATTTCTAGTTTTATCATGTTATGATCTGAGAAGATACTTTGTAGTTTTAAGATGTTTTAAATTTAATTGAGGTTTGCTTTGTGGCATAATTACAGTATATTCTGCAAAATGTTCTTTGTACACTGAAAAAAAAATGTATATTATGCTATTGTTAGGTTGAGTACTCTGTATATATCTATGAGATTAAGTTGGTTAGTTGCATTGTTTAGTTCCTCTGTGTCTTTATTGAGTTTCTTTCTAGTTGTTCAGTCCTTCACCAAAAGGGGTGCATTAAAATCTTCTGCTGTTATTGCACAGCTGTCTATTTTTTTCTACAGTTCTTTAAAGTTTGATGCATGTACTTTGAGGTATTTTCATTTGTTGTATAGATATTTATTATGATTATGTCCTATTGTTCAGTTTACCCTTTAATCATGATATAATGTTCTTCTTTGTATCTTAGGCTGGATTGTACCTTAAAGCATATTTTATCCAAAATTAATATTGTCGCTTCTGCTTCTTTATGATTACTGTTAGTTTGATATATTTTTCCATCCTTTGAATTTTAGTCTATTTTTTCTTTGGATGTAAAGTCTGTCTCTTGTAGATAACATTTTGAAGGATCTAGTTTTATTATCTATTCTGCTGCTCTCTGTTTCTTGAATGGTGTATAAAATCCTTTTACATTCATGTAATTATTGGTATGTATGAATTTATTGCTGTCATGTTGCTCTCTGTGTGTGTTTGTGGCACTGCTGGTTTCTTTGTTCCACATAATTTTCTTTGCTGAGTTCATTTTGTTTGTGGGTGTTCTTGTCATTTTCTTTATTGCTGCTGTTGTAATGCTTGCTAAATCTTTATGGTTTTCCTTTTTATTTTGATGTGAAGGAGTATTAATTGTAGTTACCCTTTAATTTACTAATTTCTTCAGCAGTTTAAAGAAATCTGTTTTATCTTGAAATCTACTTGACTACCTCAACCTTTGGAAGCGCTGTAACTACACTCTTCACTTTTGTTAGCTTTGTACTTGTCTTCATTATAAATTGATATCTCTGGTTCCCTATTTTCAATATTGTAGCTGAGGTCAGTAATTCAAATCCAGCTGTTCTGCAGAAGAAAGATGATGCTTTCTGCTCTCACAAGGATTTACAACCTTGGAAACCCAATACAGGGTCAATATAAGTCAGAACCAACTCGATAGCTTAAGAACAGTAGTAACAACAAATTGGGGTCAGTGTCTATGAGGACCAGATGACAGTTAGGGCCAGAGTGGACAATTATGACAGTTTCTGCCAGTCTAGGGCTTGCCTGGTGTCTCTACAGGTTCTTCATGTCTGGAGCAGAGCCAATTTGAATGCAAGTGCCAAGGCATCATGGCTGACACCTGTCTTACATTGGCACAGCCCACAACCATGGGACTCCAAACTCCAGGAGAACAGGTGCTGTGCTGGGCCTGGATAAGGATGGGGGATGGCCACACCTCTAGTTACCAGGGCAGCATGGGGAGCAAGACCAAAAAATCACACCTTTCCTATTGCCAGTCACTGGTGTACACCTGTGCCACTGTCGGCCTCCAAAGTTTCTTACAGAGTTCAAGATGGTGGTGCTGCATCTGGCCAGTGGACCCTTCTCTTGTCTGTCCCTCTCTTTCACTGACCCTGTTCAGCTTCTCCTCCTTAAGTATTCAATCCAGCTCTTTTTCTTTCCTCTGAAACTCAGAGTTCAAGGACTGTCATCAGTATCTGTTTCCTTTGGTCTCCAGTATCTTTGTGATAAAATGTCTGTGTAGCATGCTGCTTGATCTGCCACCTTGCTGGAAGTCCTGGGAATTGAGATTTTTGGTATGCTCTACATATGAGTCCTGGTGTGGTGCTGTGGGTTAATGCACCAGACCGCAAAGCCGTTTGAACTGCAAGGTTGGCGGTTCAAGCTCACCAACCGCTCATCAGAAACCCTATCCAGGGTCACTATGGGTCGGAACTGACTCGATGGCACTTAACAACAACAAAAACAAACATGATTATTATACTCACCCAAAGTAACTTTTTCACATTAAATAAATGTACAAGACTGTGTCCTGTACTTATGGCCATGTTAAGTAATTGTTACTTTACTAAATGGTTGTTGTTGTTATGTGCCGTGGAGTCAGTTCTGACTCATAGTGACCCTGTACAGGGTTTCCAAGGCTGTAAATCTTTATGGGAGCAGAAAGCCTCATCTTTCTCCCATGGAACAGCTGGTAGTTTCGAACTGCTGACCGTGAGATTAGCAGCCTGAGTCACAACCACTACGCTACCAAAGCTCCTTCCACACCAGATTAGTTAACCTTAAATTGATATATCTGAGTTTTGTATGCAGCACTTAGTGAGCACTCAACAAAGGATAATTCCTTTGAAGTAAAATGTAAGGAATGGAGATTAAAGTTGAAAACATCGGTAATATTTTGAGTGTTCTTTCTGTGTGTCTGTCTCTCTCTCAATATCATTTTTTGCTTGGAGAATGCAGCTATGGAGCTGGGGGATCACTTTTGCATTCATGTTTGGATATTCCTTTTGTGCTCTGTAGGATCTACTGGTTGAGTTTCACAGATTTTTCATGATGTAGGATTTATATATTTTGTTTAACTTAATACTACAAAACTTGAACTCCTAATCATTTCCCATGCCACTTTTTTCTGTTCAAATCAGATAGGTGCCCTTTCTCTATAGTATATTAGAGTTCAGTCATTGGCATGTTCAAGTTCCACAAATCAAGCCTTTATCAGTTAATAATGGATGACGAAGTGTCTCTCTTATGCATTTAGAAGTTTATATTTATCTATTTATTTAAACTATACCATGCCTCTAGACTATATCTAAAGATTCCTGGGGTGGATATCTAAGAAATACCCTGGAGTGGTTAGGCCAGTATTGTAACCTGTCATGACCACAACTTCCCTCTAAGGGTATCTGAGACAATCTTACATGTGGTTCCTCACATCAATGATTGTGTACTATACCACAAGACCCAGAATGAGTCTTCTATACCTGGATGCATCCTCCCCAAGGGCTCAGCACCCAGCTTCAGGCTACCATTGGAACACAGATGCCTACTCTTGGGCTAGTTTCCAATGGTGTGTCATGAATGTTGGAACACCATAGCTGTGACCTCAGTATGATGGAAGAAGGGGCCATGAAGGAAAAATTGTTGGTGTGTAAGGTCCTTACAGCAGGCCAATCATAAGAAACTATGACCTAGCATTAGATTGTTATTACACTAGACAGATCTGCTACTGCAGCTAATCTATGGAGGGCTTAATCTAAGGTGGGGAAGGTCTGACACTCAGGCAGTATAAAGTCTTTGAAATCATTGGGTCTGGCCATGCCAAGGCAATTGTAGTTCCTGCCATCACATTAGGGTTGAATTAATTAAATGTTTAGCTAACTATCACAGGCTAATTTTTAAGTTGATAACTTTTGTATGGCTCATGAATGATGTTATAGATTTTGGCAGAAAAAAGTTTCCCCACTCATGACTCAATACACCCCTGAACTGAGAGCTAAAGAAGTTTCAGTATGAAAATGTCTAGCAATTTAGTAGGATGAGAGCTCAAACTTCAAAATAAAAAAATTTAAATATTAAATTGAAGAGCAAGATCTATGAGTCAGAACCGACTCCACGGCACACAACAACAACAACAACAATCTGGTGTGGAGACCTGGTGTGGTGCTGCAGGTTAATGCACTGAACTGCAAAGTCGGTTTGAACCACAAGGTTAGTGGTTTGAGCTTACCAGCTGCTCCTCAGCAACCCTATGCAGGGTCACTATGAGTTGGAATCGACTCCACAGCATGTAACAACAGCAATGACAAGATTCCATTTCCAGATTAAAAATGTGAGCTAACTACATAATTTAGCCACATTCAAGGCTTTTTTTGAAGTAAAGAAAGCAACAAGTACTACCAATACAAAAGTGCCTTTCCCATTGAGCCCAATTTAAAACAAAAATAATATCTAAATTATATATGCATAATCACAAGTGAATCTGTAGGTGGAAATCTATCTTAGCAATACTGACACCTTGTGGCTACATCTGTTTCGACTTGTTGTGTTAGCCAAACACAAAAAAACAAAAGCAAAACCAAAAACTGTCCCCATTGAGTCCATTCTGACTCATAGTGACTCTACACAATAGAAGATCACCTCCCCATAGAGTTTTCAAGGCTGTACATGTTTGCAGAAGGAGACTCATATTTTTCTCTCATAGTGACAGGTAGGCTCGAACCACTGACTTTTTGGTTAGTAGCTAAGTGCTTTAACTACCATGCCACCAGAAATCCTTCTTAGCAGTCAGAAAAGTGAAAAAGAATCCTTTCCTAGGCAAAGCACCTACTGAGAGAAGTGGACCTTTTCTTGAGGGAAGCTCTGAGAGCTTGGTGGTTGATCATTTTTTCATTTCAGAAATAACCTGAGATGAAGAGTGAAAGCTAAGTTTTCTCTTCTCCCCCCAATCCCCCCTTTTTCACTCCCAAGCTTTCTTTCTTTCTTATGATAAACCAAGAAGTAAATATGTTTGCAGTGATGTTCTATCTCACCCATATCCAAAACAAAATGGTACATTTGAAATTCATGGATGGACTCTTTGATGTTATGAAATACACTAATGGGCCTTAATTTCCATGGAGCTTTCAAACTCTTGGAGGCTTTCTGTATATTCCTTTCATGTATTTTCAGAAAGAGTTCAGATGCTGTTTAAAGAGATGGAAAAACAGACACATTTTTCTAAAGCAGTCAAAGTGATATTAGGTTCTTAGAAGAAAACAGGGCTGTTTTCAAATCATTAAGAAACATCTAGAAGGAAAACTTTCAAAGAAATAAGGGCAAATAGAAAGTCCAAAGTGGACAATACAATGAAAAGAATTCAGACTTTTTAATAGCCTTTTATTGTAAAATCAAGGCTGTGTACTAGATCCACAAACTTTACTGGGAGCCAATGCATAATTAAGATTCCTTTGGGATTCTAGAGTGGAGGATTGTAGATGCACATGACATATTATTGCAAAGGAGTCCTGGTGTGGTGCTGTGGGCTAATGTGTCAGACTGTAAAGTCGTTTGAACTGCAGGTTGGTGGTTCAATCTCACCAGTTCCTCCTTGGAAACTCTCTACAGGGTTGCTATGGGTCAGAACTGACTTAACAACACTTCACAACAACAACAACAACACTTCACAACAACAACAACAGGGGATGGGAAGAAGAGAAGTGTCAATTTTACAGAGGCATCCATGACCCAGAAGACAAAATTAGGGAAGAAAGTAAGTGTTTCTGATTCCCATTTATTTTGTGCTCCCATCTCAGAGTTTCTGATTTGGCAGCCACAGAAAAAGATAAACACATGCAGTCAGGAGACTCATACAAATGACTGCCTTTAAAGCACTTGTGTGGTGGCTTTGTAGTATAAGCACTGAAGGGTGAACTACAAGGTAGGTAATTCGAGCCCACCAACTGCTCCTCAGGAGAAACATGAGGCTTTCTGCTCCCACAAAGATTTACAGCCTTGGAAACCCTATACAAGGTCACCATGAGTCAGAACGACTCAAAGATACTTAACAACAACAACAAAGCACTTGCAGTGTTAAAAGCTCATATCTGGAATAATTAGGCCTGAGTGAGTTGGAAGCAGATAAGGATGCTGCTAGGAGCTCAGAGTAAGGGAACAGGGAAACAGGACACCAAAGAGATACATAAAGGTTAGAAATGAAAGAAGGGAAGGACACAATCAGGCAAAGTTTTGTGGTCTTGTTAGAGTAAGGAAACCAACTGAAGTATTTTTCAGCAGGTGAATCTTAATGAAGAAAATTGACAGAATACCAACTGAGATGTTTCAACAAACAGATGCAGTGTTCGAGTTGTTCATAGCTTTACGGTGGACCAAGACTCAGCTGTCAGTTTGTCAAACCATAGTGTCTTGTGTGTTGCTGTAATACTAGAAGCTATTGTTGTTGTTAAGTGCTGTCACGTCGGTACTGATTCACAGTGACCCTCTATAGGGTTTCTGAGGAGTGACTAGTGAGCTTGAACTGCTGACCTTGTGGTTCAAACTGACCTTTCAGTCCAGCGTACATCAGTGTTTTAAATACGAGCTGGAAAGCCCGTGGTGGACAGGTTTCAGTGGAGCTTTCAGACTGAAACAGCTAGGAAGAAGAGAGACAGACTCCTGTTGAATGTTTAGCCACTGAAAACCTTGTGATCATTGTCAGATGTAAAGCCAGAAGATGAAAACATGAATAGCATCAGAACACTGACTGATGAGGTGCCAAAAGATGATCCCTTCAGGTTGGAAGGCACTCAGAATATGAGAAGAGCTGCCTCTTCATGAATGACTGTAATGACGCAAATGGAGTAAAGTTTTCGGGACTTTCATTTGATGATGGGGCACAAGTCAAAATGAAAAACAGCTGCAAACATCCATTAGTAATTAGAATGTACGAGGTATGAATCTAGTAAAATTGGAAGTTGTCAAAAATGAAATGGACACATAAAGATCGATATCCTAGGCATTGCTGTTATTGTTGTTAAGTGTCATTGAGTTGGTTCCAACCCATAGTGACCCTGTATAGGGTTTCCGAGGAGCAGCTGGTGAGCTTGAACTGCTGACCTTGCAGTTCAAACAGACTTTGTGATCCAGCACATTAACCCACAGTGCCACACAAGGACTAGGCATTAGTGAGCTGAAACGGACTAGGATTGGCCATTTTAAATCAGACAACCATATAGTTTACTATGCCAGGAAAAACAAATTGAAGAATGCCATCACATTCATCATCAAAAAGAACATTTCAAGAGCTATTTTGAAGTACAATGCTGTCTGTGACAGGATAATATTCATATGCCTAGAAGGAAGACCAGTTAATACACACTATCACTCAAACTTATACACCAACCACTAAAGCCAGTGGTAAAAAAATTGAAAAATTCTACCAACATCTTCAGTCTGAAATTAATCAAACATGCAATCAAGATGTGTTGATTATTACTGGTAATTGGAATACGAAAGTGGGAAACAAGGAGGAAGGATAGTAATTGGAAAATATGGTCTTGGTGATAGAAATCATACTGGAAATTGCATAATAGAATTTTTCAAGACCAGTAACTTATTCATAGAAAATATCTTTTTAAACAACAAAAAACAACAACTATACACCAGATGGAATACACAGGAGTCAAACTGGTTACATCTATGGGAAGAGACAAGGAGTTCTGGTAGCATAGTGGTTACAAATTGGGCTGTGAACCTTAAGGTCAGCAATTCAAAACTATCAGCTATTCTGTGGGAGAAAGATGAGGCTTTCTGCTTCTGTAAAGATTTACAGCCTCGGAAACCCTGTACAGGGTCGCTATGGGTCAGAATCAACTCGACAGCACTTAACAACCACAACATGGGAAGAGACAGTAGAAAAGCCAAAACAAGTCCAAAGACAGACTGTAGAATAGAGCATTAATTGCTCATGTGTAAGTTCAGGCTGAAGCTGAACAAATTTAAAACAAGGCCACAAGAGTCAAACTATGACCTTGAACATATTCCATCTGTATTAAGACATATTCCATCTGTATTCAAGAACAGATTTGATGTCATTAGACATTAATAGCTGAAGACCAGGAGAGCTATAGGATGCATCAAGAACATCATATAGGAAGAAAGCAAATGGTTATTAAAAAGCCAGGAAAGAAAGAAAAGACCAAAATGGAAAGTCAGAAGAGACCCTGAAATTTGTTCTCCAGCATACAAATGCTAAAGCAAATAAAAGAAATGAGGTAATAGAGTTGAACATAAAATTTCAAAGGGCAGCTCAAGAAGACAAAGTCAAGTGTTAGGATGAAATGTGCAAAAACCTGGGGTTAGAAAAACAAAAGGGAAGAATATGATCAGCATTTTTCAAGCTGAAAGAACTAAAGAAAAAATTCAAGTCTTGACTTGCAATACGGAAGCATTTCATGGTCAAAATATTGAATGATGCAGGCAGCAATAAGAAAAAAAAGATGAAAGGAATACACAGCGTCACTGTACCAAAAAGAATTTCCAGATATAGTATAGGATCAAGAACTGATGGTACTGAAAGAAGAAGTACAAACTGTACTAAAGGCACTGGTGAAAAAACAAGGTTCCAGGAATCGACAGAATACAAGTTTAAGTCTCTCAACAAACTGTTGGAGCACTGGAGGCACTCACTCATCTATGCCAAGAAATTTGGAAGACAACTATCTGGCCATCCCCATAAAGAGATCCATATTTGTGCCCATTTCAAAGAGAGGTGTCCCAGCAGAATGGAGAAATCACCAAATGATAAAATGATATCATTAATATCCCATGCAAATAAAATTTTGCTGAAGGTAATTCAAAAATGGCTGCAACAGTACATTAACAGAGAGCTGCCAGAAATTCAAGCCAGATTCAAAAGGTGACATGGAACGAAGAATATCACTGCTAAAGTCAGATGGATCTTGACTGAAGCAGAAACTATTAGAAAGATGTTTATTTGTGCTTTATTGACTATGCAAAGACTTTCAACTGTGTGGATCATGGCAAGCTATGGATAGTATTGGGAAGAATGAGTATTCTAGAACATTTATTTGTGCTCATGAGGAACTTGTAAATAGACCTAGAAGCAGTTATTAGAACAGAACTGGTTTAAAATCAGGAAAGGTGTGCACCAGGGTTATATTCTTCCACCAAATTTATTCAATTCAAATTTATTCAATCAGCTGAGAAGCTGGATTGCATGAAGAAGGTGGCATCAGGATTTCAGGAAGACTCATTAGCAATCTGAAGATGATACAACCTTGCTATTTTGCTTTCTGGAAGCAAATAGAACTAAAATGCTTACTGATGAAGATCAAAGAATACAGCCTTCAGTTTGGATTGCACCTCAATGTAAAGAAAACAAAAATCCTCACAACAGAACCAATAAATAACATTATGCCAAATGGAGAAAAGATTGAAGTTCTCAAAGACTTTATTTTGCTTAGATCCACAATCAACACTCATGCAAGCAGCATACAAGAAATCAAAATACATATTGCATGAGGCAAATCTGCTACACAAGACCTCTTTGAAGTGTCCAAGAACAAAGATATGAGTTTAAGGACTAAGGTGTGCCTGACCCCCGTCATAGTATTTCCAATAGCCTCATATGCATGTGAAAGCTGGACAGTAATTAAGGAAGACCATAGAAGAATTGATGCATTTGAGTTATGGTGTTGGAGAATACTGAAGGTATGATGGACTACCAGAAGAACAAACAAATCTGTGTTGAAAGAACTCAGCCAGAATGCTCCTTAGAAGCCAGGATCATGAGACTTCACTTCTCATAGTTCAGTCATGTTATCAGGAGGGACCCGTCCCTGGAGAAGGACATCATGCTTGGTACAGTGGAGTACAGCACAAAAGAGGAAGACCTCCAGGGATTTGGATCAGCACAATGGCAGCAGCAATGTGCACAAGTGTGATAACAATTGTGAATATGGAACAGAATTGGTCCGTGTTTTGTTCTGTTGTGTGTAGGGATGCTATGAGTCATAACTGACTCAAAATCACCTAACAACAATATGTGTCAGCTTGACTGGACCATGATTTGCAGTGGTTTGGCAGTTATGTGATGATCCTTCATGATGTGATTTAATGTGATAAACCAGTAAGAGGATGACAGGTGGGATATACCCTCAATGGTACTTAAGAACAACAACGACATACCACCCTTAATCCCGCTATGACCCTAATCTGATGTGTGAGAGAGTCTCAACTGTGTGGCTTGCAATAACTTTTACAAAAGATAAAACGAAAGAGAAATGAGCAGAGAAGTGGGGACAATTACTACCAACAAAGAAGAACCAGGAGTAGAATGCATGCTCTGACACTGCACTGTGAAACTTCTAGATCCAGGAAGGACCTGGTGCCGAGTCTCATGGAGATCTCCAAGGAATGCTGGGCCTACAAGTGCTGAAAGGACACAAGGACCTTACCTTCAACAGTAAGGTAATAAATTTGTATTTGTTAATGTCATCCACTTGTGATATTTCTGTTATAAATAGATAACTAAGACAAACAGCTATTTGGTCAACTAACTGGAAGATATTCATATTTGTGCCTATGGAGATCAACAGAATATTATCAAACAATATCATCAGTACCACGTGCAAGTAAGATTTTGCTGAAAATAATTTTAAAACAGTTGTAATCGTACATCCATAAGGAACTGTCAGAAAGTCCAGCCCGATTCAAAGAGGAGGTAGAAGGAGGGATATCACTGCTGACATCAGATGACTCTTGACTGAAAGTAGAGACTACGAGAAAGATGGTTACCTGTGTTTCATTGACTATACAAAAGCATTCAGCTGTGTGGATCATAGAAAATTATGTGTAGCATTGAAAAGAATAGGAATTCCAGAACAGTTATTTGTGCTGGTATGGAATGTGTATGTACACCAAGAAACTGTCATTCAAACAAAACAACAAAATACTTCCAGGATTAAAATTAGAAAAAGTGTATGCTGGGCTTGTATTCATTCACCATATTTATTCAATTTGATATGTTGAACAAATAAACTGGACTGCATGAACAAGAAAGAGCCCTTGTAGTGCTGTCAGATAAGCACTGAACTGTTAACCATAAGATCGGCAGCTAAAACCATAAAGTTAGCTGTTCAAACTCACCAGCCATTCTTTGGGAGAAAGATGAGGCTGTCTGTCTGCTCTCATAAAAATTTACAGTCTGGGAAATTCTGTATAGAGTTGCTATGAGCTGGAATTGACTTGATGGCGGTGGGTTTTATATGAATGAGAATGCAGTGTCAGAATTGAAGGAAGTCTCCTTAACAACCTGTGATGTGCAAATAACACAACCTTACTTGCTGAAAGTTAAGAAGACTTAAAGCATGTACTGATGAAAATCCAGCCCGTGGTATGGATTACAACTCAACACAAAGAACCCCCAAATCCTCATAAGTGAATCAGTAACATCATGATAAATGGAGAATAGATGGAAATTGTCAGCATTTAATTTTCCTTGGACCCACAATCAACACCCACCAAAGCAGCAGTCAAGAAATCTAATGATATATTATAATGGGCAAATCTGTTACCAAAGACCTCTTTAAAGTGTTAAAAAACAAAGATGTCACTTTGAAGACTAAGGTGTGCCTGATCCAAGACATGGTATTTCAACATGCATGGGAAAGCTGGACAATGAATAAAGAAGATCAAAGAAGAACTGATGTTGTTAGCAAAGAATATTAATTATACTATGGACTGCCAGAAAAACAAACAAATCTGTATTGGATTAAGTACAGCCAGAATCATCTTTAAAAGTGAGGATGGCAAGACTTTGTTTCATGCACTTTGGATTTGTTATCAGGAGAAACTAGTCCTTGGAGAAGAACATCATGCTTGGTAAGGTACAGGGTTAGTAAAAAAGAAGACCCTCAATGAGATGGATTCACACAGTGGTGACAACAATAGGTTCAAATATAACAAGAATTATGAGGATGGCACAGGACTAGGCAGTGTTGTGAATAGTGTTTGTTGTACATATTATGAGTCACAGCCAACTCGATGACATCTAACAACAACAATAATATGTCTTGTTTCAACTACCTGCATGGAAGTCTATCTTCACAATTCCTGGATGAAAGTGGGAGCGATAAATGCAAGAGTTGGGCAGGAAGTACATGACTTGGCTGGGCTGTGCAGGTCAGCATCGTGTAGTCCCTTTAGGGAATACAATTAGCCTAAGGAGGGTGAATTGGGGCCAGGAGCTGTGCATTCAGTGTATCTCCTGTCTTGTGGGAAACTCAAAGTCAGTTCACCCTTACTGCTAAGTTTTCTAGCTATTGCCTCCTTTACTAACCCTGGTACAAGTATAGCCTTTCCCTTTTCCTATTCCAAGACCCTCAACACCATTATCTGTAGTTTAGAAAACATTTTGTAGAATATCAAGCAAGCTATTTGCCTTGGAGTCATCAATGCAAGAAAAGTCAGCCCATCAGAGAAAACCCTTTTCTAAGAATGACACTTGAAGGGAACCCATGAGCAGCCTAGTCTGCTTGCTGGTAATCACCCTGGTCTATTTGTGAGTAGAAGTGGGGGAAATGCAGCAATGAAGACTTGGGCTGAGTTTGGCCATGTTCCATTGACACCTATTGACCTTGAGATGGAAGAGACAAGAGGAAGGGCTAGCTGGTATGAAGTTGGAGTCAGTGCTGACTTATAGTGACCCTAATCAGGGTTCCTGAGGCTGTAAATCTTTAAGGAAGCAGAAAGCTTCATCTTTCTCCTACAGAATGGCTGGTAGTTTCAAACTGCTGACCCTGAGGTTCGCAGCCCGATTCGTAACCACTATGAAGGGCAATCTAGACATTGCCTATCAAAAATGGGGGGGGGGGGTTTAAAGTCACAAAGTGGCTGGCTTACAAGCTTTCATCAGTGTGCTTACTTTCAGAACAAAAAATAATATAGAATTCCCACTGAACAATTTTCCTTTTTTCCAGATGGATCTGGTAAAAAGAGATGGGAGATAGAATTTTATGATTCAACTGTGAGTAATTGTTACCAAGATTAATTATGATTGCCATAATTGTTAACTGTAAAAGATAAGTAACTAAAAGAGGGAAGTAATTAATCTTTCATTTCAGAAACAAAGGACCCCAGGACCACCAAGCAGAAAAAGCATGAGTGGAGCATGAGATCTCACCCCGAAAAGGGATGACAACAGAGACGGTGACAGAGGTGATGGCAGCTGAGGGTTCTAGGTCCATGGACTAAGAAAGGCTGTGCCTGTGGGCAAGAGACTGGTTTGCAATATGTGCCCTTTGGACATTTAAGTGAATATATATTTTTTTGTTTTGTTTGTACTTATCAAATGTTTTTGCTTTGTTCATTTGTGAAAAATAAGATGTAAAAAGGGAAGTAAACTGGGTGGAAGCAGCACGACTGTTGCTATAGGAAGGAAAGAGTTATCGGTCAGATGAAACAAAATGCATGATTCGCTGAAAGTAAATAATAATAATAATTAATAAATAACATTTTGTACCATTTTAATTGGCATTTAATGACATTTTTTAGATATAGCTATATAGTTTGTCTTTCCTGTTTAGATGTCCTGTACCTTTTTGTTTTCATAAATGACAAATTTTTTCATGTTAATACTAGAAGAATGTGAACCCTGGATAATAATACAGGTGGTTCTGTGGTTACCACTGGACTACAAGCTGAGAAATTGGCACTTAGAGTCCCTCCAGTGGCTCCGATAGGTCAACCCATCGGCTCCCACAAAGATTTGCCTAGAAAACTCCATGGAGCAGTTACACACTGTCACATGGGGTCACCATGAGTTGAAAATCGACTCAATGGTGCCTAACAACAGCAACAACGAAGAATAATGTAAAGAAGGAAATATTTACTAAACTTACCCAAAATTTCACTCCCTAGAGTAGAGAGTTGAAGTTGTGATGGTACTTTGAGAACCCATGTGTTGCTTTTCTCTCTATATATATGTACCTGGCATGGTGCTATGGGTTAATATAAATGGACTGGACTGCAAAGTCAGTTTGAACTGTAAGGTCTGCAATTCAAGCTCACCAGCTGCTCCTAGAAGCCCTAGACAGGGTTGCTATGAATTGGAACTGACTCGACAGGACTTACAACAACAAAATGTGGTAGAATGGACACAATAATCCTTTCTCTATCTCTAATAAGAGTCCTGGTGTGGTGCGGAAGGATAAGCACTGGACTTCTGACTACAAGGTGAGAGGTTCAAATTCACCAGCCTCTCCTTGGAAACCCTATGCAGAGTCACTATGAGTCAAAATTGACACGGTGGCACTTAACACCGGTCTTGTATAAGACTGCTTCTAATATACACCTTTGGACTTCTGATGGGACTCTGTGGATTAATGCGCCAGACTGCAAAGCATTTGAACTTTAAGGCCGGTGGTTCAAGCTCACGAGCTGCTCCTCGGAAACCCTATACAGGGTCACTATGGGTCGGAACCAACTTGATGGTACTTAACAACAACAACAACAATATACACCTTTACTGAGACATAGAAACATAAGAAATACTGGAAAATGTTTTAACACATGACCCCCAAGGTCTTCACTCTGGACCACTTTTGTGGAGAGAACCACTCCTGAAAGCATGTGCTATTTAGGTATGTCTTGCCCTATTTAGCTCAGCTTTCCACTGGCCTCTTGATGCCACTCAAACAAGTTGTCAGAAAACAAATCTCTGGAACAAAGTGACAGGGCCATAAAGTTCCAGAATATCTCAATGTTCCTCACAATTCCTGCCTCACCTTTGGAAAGTGCAATACATTTTCCTTTCCAATGTATATGAGGGAAAGGACTTCATTCTCAATTATACATTTTAAGATAAGGAGTAGGAAGACAGAGACCTTTTTACTTACCTGACTTCTTTAAAGGTTACTTTACTAGAACTGCTTAATTTAAAGCCCTTTATCAGAGCACAATGAATCTAACAGGCAAACAGTCATTGCCAGAGAAATATTTGCAGTCATAGGAAGGAAAAAAAAATGTGCAGAGATACACTGGAAGAATGGGCTGGCCAATAGCGGAGATTCTTCTCTTCCAGTTATCTCAAGAAGCAAGGTAGTATAGTCAGACTTTGAATTTGTTCAGCACTTTTTATCAGACTTTTCCATATTGTCAGGAAAGGAAGCGAATTGAATAAGTCCTCAGCTGAAAGCATTCCTACACACTAGTCTATTAGTATGTTGTTGTGTTTTTTTGGGGGGGCGGGGAGGGAAGGGTGTTTTTTTGGTTTATACTTTAATCATAAATATTTTTGCTGTAAATATGTACACAACAAAGCATGCAGCCACTCACCAACTTTTATATGTAAAGTTCATTAACCATGGTTGCTGTTTCACCATTAATGTAGACTCTCTGCCATTAGATTTCTTTTCTGTCTTAAAGTTACTGTTGTCCATTAACTCTCATATAGATAATTCCTTAAAAGGATGCAATGCTCAGAGTGAACATGCTTTATCAAATGAACTAAATTATTTTTTTGGTTTAAAGATGTCTTCATGGGATAGTTTTGGTTCAAGACTGTGGGTAAGCAACAGATTCCAGGATATCCCTCATCTCAATGTAGCTAATAAGTCTAGTTTCCAATAAAAAATGGAAGTTCTGTTGCATGATTTTGCTCCTTTTTTGAGGGTGACTACCTCATCAAAACAGTCAGTAATGGCAGTTGGACACCGTTAATTTCTTCTGGTCTCTTTTCAAAGGAGGTAATAATTTAAAGCATGAATGTTTTTACTCACAGCAGCATAGAATAATGATGTTAGGAAGGGATGTAGGAGCTAAATTAAAGAAACAGGATATTATAATGCCAGGAGATAGTTAAATCCAGGCCTTCTCACATACTTGTTGCTTGACCTTAACAAATTAACTATTGTTGTTGTTGTTAAGTGCCACTAAGTTGGTTCCATGGAACCATAACGACCCTGTATAAGGCTTTCAAGGAACGACTAGTGAGTGTGAACTGCTGACACTGTGGTTCAAACTGACCTTGCTGTTCAGTGCTTATCCTACAGTGCCACACCAGGATTCCAACAAGTTAACTAGTCTGGTCTTATATTTATAATGGTATCGTGTTGCCTTGACGATAAAATGAGATAAAGTTCAGTACCTTATACTTAAATAGTACTTGTAAGTATTCATTCTATTCTAGCAGCTCTGTCAATAACTGAAGGCAAAAACCTAAGTGATTCTCCCTCTTTCTCATCCTTTTTAGGCCAGGGTATTTGCCATTCCACCACTCATCTGTCAGTATGTCATACTGCGTTGGCTTGTGAGTTGCTATGATTCTAGAAGCTATGCCACCAGTCTTTTAAATAATAGTAGGGTCACCCATGGTGGACAGGTTTCAGATGAGCTTCCAGACAAAGACAGACTAGGAAGAAGGTGTGACAAACTACTTCTGAATATTTTGTCACTGAAAACCTGCTGAATAACAGAGAAACACTGTCAGATACAGTGCCGGAAAATGAGCCCCTCAGGTTGGAAGGCACTCAAAATACGACTGGGGAATTGCTGCCTCCTCAGAGTAGAGTTTACCATGATGATGTGTATAGAGTAAAACCTGTGGGAGAAAAGCCCGTGGAACCTTCACTTGCTGATGGGCCACAACTCAAAACGAAGAGAAACAGCTGTAAACATCCATTGAAAATCGGAACATGGAATGTATGAAGTATGAATCTGGGAAAATTGGAAGTTGTCAAAAATGAAATGGAATGCATAAAAATCAATATCTTAGGCATTAGTGAGCTGAAATGGACTGGTATTGGCCATTTTGAATCTGATGACCACATAGTTTACTATGCCGGAAATGACAAACTGAAGAGGTATGGTGTTGTATTCATTGTCAAAAAGAGCATATCAAGATCAGTCATGAGGCATAATGCTGTTTGTGATAGGATGATATACATGCGCCTACAGGGAAGCTCAATTAATACCATTATTATTCAAATTTGCGCACCAGCCACTAAAGCCAGTGAGGAAGAAATAGAGGATTCTACCAACTTCTTCAATCTGAAAATGATCAATCATGCAATCAAGATGTATTGATCATTACTGATAATTGGAATGCAAAGGTTGGGAGCAAAGAGGAAGGATCAGTAGTTGGAAAATATGGCCTTGGTGATAGAAATGATGCTGGTGAACACATGATAGAATTCTGCAAAATCAATGATTTGTTTATTTCAAAAACCTTCTTTAGACAGCATAAGAGACAATTATACACATGGACCTCACCAGATGGAATACATAGAAATCAAATTGATTACATCTGCGTAAAGAGACAATGGGAAAGTTCCATGTCATCAGTAAAAACAAGGCCAGGGGCAGATTGTGGAACAGACCATCACTCATATGCAAATTCAAACTAAAGTTGAAGAAAATGAAAACAAGTCCATGAGAGCCAAAATATGACCTTGAATATATCCCACCTGAATTTAGAGATCATCTCAAGAACAGATTTGATACATTAAACATTAAAGACAGAAGACCAGAAGAGTTGTGGGATGACATCAAGAGCATTATATGTGAAGAAAGCAAAAAGACATTAAGAAGACAGAAAGAAGGAGAAGGTCAAAATGGATGTCAGAAAAGACACTGAAACTTGCTCTACAGTGTAGAGATGCTACAGCAAATGGAAGAAATGAAAAGATCCAAGAGCTAAACAGAAAATTTCAAAGATCTGCTCGAGAATATAAAGCCAAATATTACAACAAAATATGCAAAGATCTGGAATCAGAAAACCAGAAAGTAAGAACACACTCAGCATTTCTCAAGCTGGGGCAAGTGAAGAAAAAATTCAAGCCTCGATTATCATTATTGAAAGAGTCTCTGGGCAAATTATTGAATGATGCAGGAAGCATCAAGAGAAGATGGAAGGAATACAGAGTCACTGTACCAAAAAGAAATGGTTAATGTTCCACCGTTTCAAGAGATAGCATATGATCTGTCCAATGATACTGAAGGAGGAATTTCAAGGTGCATTGAAGGAATTAGCAAAGAACAAGGCACCAGGAATTAATGGAATAAAAATTGAAATCTTTCAAGACAGTGAGGTGGCACAGGGGGCACTCACTCATCTCTGCCAAGAAATTTGGAAGACAACTATCTGGCTGACTGATTAGAAGAGATCCGTATTTGTGCCCATTCCAAAGAGAGGTGACCCAACTGAAAGCAGGAATCATCAGATAATCTCTTTGATATTCCATGTGAATAAAGCTTTACTCAAGGTAACACAGAAACGGCTGCAAGCAAACATTGACAGAGAACGTCCAGAGGTTCAAGGCAGATTCAAAGAGGCTGTGAAATGAGGGATATCACTGCTGATGTCCGATGGATCTTGGCTGAAAACAGAGAACATCAAAAAGATGTTTACCTGTGCTTTATTGACTATGCAAAGGCTTTCGATTGTGTGGATGATGACAAGCTATGGACAACATTGCGAAGTATGAGTAGTACAGAACACTTAATTGTGCTCATGAGGAATCTGTACCTGAACTAAAAGGCAGTTGTTCGAACAGAACATGGGAACACTGAATGGTTTAAAATTAAGAATGGTATGTGATGAAGTTGTATTCTTTCACCATACTATTCAAACTGTATGCTGAGCAAATAATCCGAGAAGCTGGGTTCTATGAAGAAAAATGTGGCATCAGGATTGGAGGAAGACTCATTAACAACCTGCAATATGCAGATGATACAACCTTGCTTGCTGAAAGTGAAGTGGACTTAAAACATTAACTGATGAAGATCAAAGAACACAGCTTTTGGTATGGATTACATCTCAATATAAAGAAAATAAAAATCCTCACCACTGGACCAATAAACAACACCCTTATCATTGGAGAAAAGATTGAAGTTGTCAAGGACTTCATTCTTCTTGGATCAACTATCAACATTCAAGGAAGCAGCAGTCAAGAAATCAGATGACTTATTGCATTAGGCAAATCTGCTGCACAAGACATTTTAAAGCGTTGAAGAGCAAAGATGTCAGCTTGAGGACTAAGGTGAGCCTGACCCAAGCCATGGTATTTTCAATAACCTCATACACATACAAAAGCTGGACAGTGAATAAGGAAGATCGTAGAAGAATTGATGCTTTTTAGTTATGTGTTGGAGGAGAATATTGAAAGTGCCATGGGCTGCCAAAAGAACCAATAGATCCATTTTGGAAGAAGTGCAGCCAGGGTGCTCCTTGGAGGCCAAGATGGCCAAACTTTGTCCCTCATACTTTGGACAGAGAAAAAGAGGATGACCCCCAATGAGATGGATGGGCCAATTGGCAGTATCGATGGACTCAAGCGTGGCAACAGTAGTGAGGTTGGCCAAGGTTCGGGCATTGTTTCATTCTATGGGTCGGTACCAACTCGATGATACCTAACAACAACAATGTTTTCCATTGCTTTTTTTGGCCTAGAATAATCCTGGTGTGGCACTGTGGGATAAGCAAATGGACTGCTAACCATAAGGAAACACTGTACAGGGTTGCTATGTGTTGGAACCAACTTGGCAGTACTTTACAATAACAACAATCATATATGAAGCATGCATACATTTTGGTTCAAAATCTTGAATGTGCAGGACTGTTTCTCTTTTATTGACTTCATGTCCCATGCTTCAGGGCAGTGAAAATTTTTATCTCAATATCTATGCCTCTCTTCCTTCTCTTCCATCCTTGGTTGGACCAGAATATCCAAGGACTGCTCGAGTCCAAGATACACTGACTGCTGCTACTGATTTCCTTGTGGATTTAGCCTACTGTGATTCCTTGAAATTTCCTGACTCACTCCATGCCCCAGGTTGGTAGCTAATGTTGGAAACTCTAATAAGCCAATGTGCCCTTTCTGAGATGTCCACTCCCTCAGAATCATGACTAGCCCCCTACCTTAGATCCTCACTGTCCAGAACCCTACCAACATTTCACTCAAGTCAGGCCTTTTCCAAGTAGATTTTGTTGGGCTCTTCTGCTTTCTGTCCTACTCAAAATCTGACTGTAAAGACCATAAGGAACCATAAACCCTAGTTGTTGTTGTGAAGTGCCATCGAGTCGATTATGACCCATAGCAAACTGGGTTTCCAAGGAGCATATGATGAGCTTGAACTACCAACCTTGCAGTCTGATGCATTAGCCCACAGCGCCACACCAGGACTCCATAAACCCTGGTAGTTGAGTGCAAAAGGAGTTAAGGAGGACAAGTGCAAAATCGTATATGAATTCAACATCCCATCACTTAAATATGATGCTGTCAACTTTGTTTAACTACAGGGTCATCAAGCAGAAAGCTTATTCCTTTTGCATATAGCCTTGAAAGAGGGGGTGTTGGGGTGTAGGAGGGAAGTTTCTAAGGAACATAGTATGAGAACTATTTATCAATGTAATAATTTGTCATTTCCTAATGTGGTGCTGGAGGATAAGCACTGGATGGCAAGGTTGGTTTGAACTGCAGATTCAGCAGTGGAAACTCACCAGCCACTCCTTGGAAATCCTATATAGGGTCACTGTGAGTTGGAACCAACTTGACACACTTAGCAACAACAACCATTATAACTTACAAGTCTGCTCTTCTATCTGTGAACTGATTCCCAGGCCTTTGCTCACTTTTGCCCTCAGGCATGAGTACATTTGCTTCCATCATCTACCTAAGAAATCTCATCTGTTCTCAAGGCCTAAGACAAATACTCTCTCCTCCATAAAGTCCTATGATTTTCATAGCCTCTCCTTCACATACAGCGGGACCCACCAGCATTGTATTTATACCACAATTGATCACTTAATCTCTATATCTTGGATTACTTAGTTTTTTGGTTTTCCCTTTTTCTGCTTCTACAAAATCATACACATTTTTTTTTTCATTTTATTGTGAGTTGAGTGAAGGTTTACAGACAGTATCATCAGTTTTGCATTCAGAAAATCATACACTTTGTTTCAGCTCATGATTGCAGTCTTCTCCATGAAACAAGTTGTCCCACTTCCTCCCTTTGGTTACCCTGTACAAATATCCTCTTTCAAGCTCTTATATATTTGTGTGATATATAAATATATAATAATTATCTTCACTTTCTGTTTCCTCTTCTTGTACATTGCCCTCCCCATCACCCAAGCTGACAAGTATCTACCCTTTAGCCAGTGAATTAATTACTTTCCCTTTCCCCCCATCCCTGGTTTCTTTTAGTAATCATTGTTGTTGTTGTCATGTGCCATGGAGTCAGTTCCGACTCATTGTGACCCGTACAGGGTTTCTGAGGCTGCAAATCTTTACAGGAGCAGAAAGCCTCATCTTTCTCCCACAGAACAGCTGGTAGTTTCGAACTGCTGACTTTCCAGTTCACAGCCATCTGATTCGTAACCACTTTGCTACCAGAGCACCAATGTAATCAATCATACACATCTTGAAAACAAGGTAATGATGAATATATATTCCCTGAAAAGGATCCAAGTCTATTTCAGTTAAACAAAATAATGGTGTAAGATAGGATGGCAAGCAGTTCTAAGGGTGGCACCTTTTAAAGCTTCCCAGATGATCCTAGGTGATGGTGTTGGCTGCTGTCAAATCAATTCCAACTCAGAGCGAGTCCATGAGACAGAGTAAAACTGCTACTTAAGGTCTTGGCCATAAACTTTACAAAAGCAGATGACTAGTACTTTCTCCTGTGGATTCAAACCACAACCTTTCAGCTATCAGCCAAGTACTGAATGGTTGTGCCACCAGGCCTCCTTGAGAACCACTGATACAACAGTTAGAGCTAAAGGTAGAAACCTTTAGTCCCATTTCTCTGCAACTTCTTATTTCTTTATCAATACTTCTCATCTTTTTTTGTTATGTGCATTTTTGTGAGCTACCACAAATCCTTGGGAAATGGGCAAAATTTAAGTAGACAAATCACTAACATAGCAAACCCTGACAACTGGTTTTCCAATATACTAAGAAGTTTCAATGAATCTCAAGAGAAATATAAAATACTAAAGACATTAACAAACTTATTTTTAAATAATACTAATTGTCTCCCTCCCATCTAGCAAATGCTTCTTTTGACGAAAGGAAGCAGTAAAAGAATGTTGTTGTTGTGTGCCGTGGAGTCGGTTCCGACTCATAGGGACCCTATAGGGTTTCTGAGGCTGTAAATCTTATAGGAACAGAAAGCCTCGCTCGTCTTTCTTCCGCGGAACAGCTGGTAGTTTCAAACTGCTGACCTTGCGGTTTGCAGCCCAATTTGTAACTACTACGCTACCAGAGAATAGCTGTAAGTTAAAGCATTTAAAAGTTTGAGTATCTTTAAACTTTGGTTACTTTTCCCAATTCTGCATTATCTTAAATTCCCAGTGCAGGTGCTTGTTAATTCATTGAGTAAGCTCTCTATGAGTCCCGGTGTGGTGCTGTAGGATAAGCACTAGATCGAAAGTTTGGTTTGAACTGTAAGGTCAGTGGTTCAAAATCACCAGCCACTCCTTGGAAACTCTATGTTGTTGTTAAGTGTCGTCATGTTAGTTCCAACTCATAGCAATCCTGTATAGGGTTTCCAAAAAGTGGTTGGTGAGTCTAAACCACCGACCTTGTGGTTCAAAACAACCTTGCGGCCCAGTGCTTTATTCCAAACCCTATATATAGGGTCACGATGAGTAAAATATCAACTTATGGCACTTAACAACAACAGCATTAAGCTCTCTACGAAGAGGGAAAGCAAATTCATCAGGATTGGACTGTTGAAACAGCATTAACCACTTTTTTTTGTTTTGTTTTGAAATTATGAGACTGAACCATATGAAACTGAATCACATGGCTCAACTTATATTTTTGTGAGACCTCCCTTTAATAAAACTATTTTGTTCACATGAAATATTATAAAAATATAATTTTATCTTAATGAAATGAGCAGTAATATTAAGCAATTTAGCCTTATCGATGTTAAATTATTATAAGTGGAAAAGTTACATAAAATCTTCCATAGTTGATCAAATTTAATTTTACAGCAAAAAAATTAGTATAATCATTGCATCAGGAAATAAATGAGATAACGGTTTTTTAAGCATTCCAAAATAGTTGTGTTTGTCTTTGTTGTTGTTAAGTGTCATGGAGTCGGTTCTGCCTCATAGCGACCCTGTATAGGGTTTCTGAGAAGAACACAATCTAATGATAACAAAAGCAAAACTCACTCTAATTGAAAACTTCAAAGTGCGCAAATACTCCATTTTTTTCCAATTTATATCTTTAAATCAAATTCCTTCTCTATTTAAGAAACACAAAATTTCTAATATCTGATGTTTTTTGTTCCTTTTCTGGATGTGCTTGAGCATTAACCAAAAAAAACCAAACAGAAAATAAATCCTTTGGAAGCCTAATAAACAATTTTTTAAAAAAAAAATAAAAGAAAGTAAGTGGGGAAAAAAATGTGGAACCATTTTCCTGCCAGATAGCCTTCAGGGATATAAAGAAGACCTTATTGTACTTTAGATACAAGTTATTAGGTTGCTGAAGATACCATGATATCTTTGTGCTATAGTCTCTTCATTTGTAAAAAGAAATGAGGGCAGTATGTATGTATATACTATATATATATACACATATGTATGTATATATATATTTTACATATATATTTTTTATTGTTGTTGTTATGTGCCTTCAAGTCAGTTCCAACCAATAGCGACTCTGTATAGGGTTTCCCAGGAGCAGTTGGGGAGCTTGAACCACTGTCCTTTCAGTTCAAACCAACTTTGGAGTCCAGTGCATTAACCCACACCAGGACACTTTCTCTCTCTCTCTCTCTCTCTCTCTCTCTATATATATATATATATATATATAATATTTGTAAAATTACAGGAGCAAATTCAAAGATGAATTCATGTTCTCTCATGTGCTCCACATTATAACCTGTAGGATACAGCATATTTCCATTTCACTGAAACACTACTTCCCCCACCCCCTTAATTAGCCTCTCAGGTTAATGCCACAGGATAAAGAAGAAAATAATCTCTGGAATTAGTAACACTGAACAGGTGTGAAAAGCACTACTGAAAAACTAGTTAAACCTCAAAGGTTGATGCTCCAGCTATAAATTAAATGAGAGACACGCAGCCTCATCAATGCCCATATGTTGGCCAACTGGGAATGTTCTTATCAGAGCAATCTTTGTAAATGTAACAAGACTGTTTCAGTGCTACCCGCAGTGCGATGCTGATTTCTATTTTGCATTGTAATAGCTTGTACAGCTTCAACTTTCAATGAATATGTCCTAACATATTTGGTCTCTCAGAAGATACAGCAGTGGCATTGGCAAGGAGGGGCAAAGGGCTAAGCCATATCATGTAATATTCAAAAACAAATTTTCTTGATAGCTAGCAAACTGTGATTACCACTTTCAGCCGTCAAAAATAATAGCATCTCCTGTTATTTAGGTCTGTTACAGAATGACCATCTAAATGTCCAATTTCTGAAAGATATGTGTGTTCCTATATTGATTATAAGATAGCCTGTTTGTCTTGTTAAATAAAGGGGGGTGGAGTGATGCAGTACATAGCTTTGCTCATTATAGTGAGAAGTAAGATGGGGGAGAATAGCACTGAAAAAACAAATATAGCACTTCATTACTGGATACCATGATAATAGCTGAAATGTTATGTCACCTTTGCCAGAATAGTCTCTCTTCAGTGAAACAAATCTAAACTAAGCTAGATAGTAAAGTGGTAAACCATTTTTGTTTGCCCAAGATTGAATAGTTTGCTGGAACATACAACTTTCATTACTATGACCAAGAATGTTTCAGGCAAACAGAGATAAGTTGGTCAACCTACTGGAAACTTTTCACTTACTACTAGTGTACACCTTAATCTGAGATAGTGAAAACCACCTATCAACTATCCAAGCAACTGATAACTCTCCAGGACATACTTGTGGTAGTAATAAAGGAAGAGAAAGAAACAGTTGATTGTTAAAGATCACCAAACTATTATACCAGATTAAAAGAATAATTTCTTGATATTTTTCCAAATGTTTGTGTTGTAGTTTAGGAGATGTGATCTCCAAGATGACCTGGAGGACTTGCCAAAGTGATCAAGACATGATGGAAACCAAACAAGTATTGGACTGGGTTTGAATTAAAGTCAACCTAGATTAAACCGTTGATGTTATAAGCTTAGAGGAATTTAAAACTGGATAGCATAGACTTGAAAGCTGTATGACATCAGACTAGAACTTTCTGGTTGGATTTTCCTTTGGGGGGAAATAGATCTGCTGACCCATGGAGCTAGACATGTGTGCCCAGATCTTTGCTGTTGTCAAGAGCTATCGAGTCAGTTCTGACTCATAGTGACCCTGTCTAGGGTTCCTGAGGAGTGGCTGGGGGGTTTGAACCCCTGACTTTGCAGTAAGCAGTCCAATGCTTATCCTACATCACCATACCAAGGAGACAGTGGAAATTCCCATAGTCAATCACTCCAAAAAGAGCCAGTTCAAGGGATGGAAAATGAATGAAGTAGAATCAAACCCTTAGCAACTATTCTAGGTTATAACAAATCAGAAACAAAAAACAAAGTTGATTTCAATTAGTTGAAATTTGGAGTATTGAGTTTATGATTGACATGATGTTCGGGAAAATGAAATATATCCAACCTGATGACACTTATGATGAGATTCTTCCATATGTTTTATCACTAATGGGAATGTCTTATACCAGGCAGTGAATTACTTAATGTGACTCTTCTATCCATAGGCCCTGTAACAGTCATCAAGCACCTTTTTCCCTGATGGGTCTGGGTATGAGAAGGTGGAAGGAAATGCTGATGGACGTACATGATTCAGGTGTGAATGACTGTTAACAGAGCTCATTGAGATTGTAAATATTTGGAACTCAAATATGGGGATTGGTCAATTCTGCCATCCTGCTGTGTATAAAATAAACCATCTCAGAAAAGGGATGGAAGATTTTACTATCATCCAGCAAATGTCCTTTGGACCCTGTGATCCCTGCAAGCTGAACTTCCTTGAATCATGACACAGAGAGCTATGATACCAGAAGTGTGGCAGAGGAGCAGCAATAGCAGAACCAGGAGCCAGAGCACAAGACAGAGCGTGAGTGTCAAAGTCCACAGACTGAGTGAAGCTGAAGGCCTTTGGACTGGAGGCTTGCTTGTGGAATGGGCTTCCTCAGGCATTTAATTGAGGGAGTTAGGTATGCTGTCCCATGGAGTTAGAGATGAGTGTCTTTGAGTAGATGCTTATAGTGAGATACAGTGCTTTAGGGGGCACTTACTAGCAGCCCTAATATGCTTTGCTGAGTCCTAGTGTGGTGCTGCAGAGTAATACACTGGATTTCAAGTTCAGTTTGAGCCACAGGGTCAGCAGTTCAAATCCACCAGTCGCTTTTCAGAAACCCTATACAGGGTCGCAATGAGTGAGAACCAACTGAATGGCACTTGACAACAACAATATGCTTTGTAACATTGCCCAAGCAGGGCAGAGGCCAGGCCAAGAGGCCAGACCAGAGTGAGGCCTGACTAAGGATATGGCAGAGAAGAGGTTGTTCTGACCAAAGAGCTGTATCCTGAACATTCCTAAGCCTGCATTGTAACCTGTTAGCTTCCCTAATAAACCCCATAACTGTGAGTGTTGTCTGTGAGGTCTATGTAGTTATTGTAATAATTATTGAACCCAAATGAGAGCAGAGTGTGGACACAGTTGGTATCAGAATTGGTAAAGAAGGTAAAAGACTGCAGGCATGTCTGACCTCTGTCTCATAGAAATCGTCTTTGGGCTGTTATGAAATTTGATTCTCCTTTCCCCTTGTGAAGTGAAAGTAGGTCAGATGCTACCCCCAAGTCCTATTTTGAATTCTAAATAGGTAGTTAGAGTAAGAGAAAGGAGCTTTCATTTGAAACAAAGAGTATCAAATAACTAGGGAATGATTTTTGACTTGCAGTATTTTTATTGGGAAATGCACCATTATCAGGTTTGAGTAAAATTAAAACAAAGAACTATAACAACAAAATTGATTTATTTTATTATAACAAAAAGCAGCAAAGTCATAACTGTTGTTGTTGTTAAACATGCCATTGGGTTGGTTCCGGCCCATAGGGACCCTGTATAAGGTTTCCAAAAAGGGACTGTTGAGTTTGAACCGCTCTACACAAAGCCACTGGCTGATACCTCCATGTTTGCCCTGTTTTCCTTTGGCTTAGTGGACATCACTTACCAATTCATACTGCTATTACTAACCTGGGTTTCCTCCACGGAGTGTGAGTTCTCCAAGGGCCAGGAACATAATTATTCATCTTAGTCTGCCCAGCACCTGGTATAACATCTGCAAAATATAGATGCTCAATTAGTGTTAATTGAATGAAAGTAAACTACTTTTATTTTCAATGTTCTTCTAATTATGTAAAGCAGGATAGTCATAATGAATACCAGAATTCTAAATGTTCCATAACACTATATCTCTGTGTTTCCAAAACAGAAAAAAATAAATGAATTTTAATCAAATACATGCTTTCTAATTTATAGAAACATGAGCGGTCCTTAAATTACCTCAAGCCTTTCATGATTTCAGTTATGTGAACATATAAAAAAAATTTAATTTATCCTGTTTGGTTCTAGTTAGCATTGTTAACATAGAACATAACATGTAGATATAAGAAATATCTAAATGACTGTATTTTTCAGATATTAATCTTGTATTTTGAGGCATGTAGGTACAGTCACTGAGTGTATATTTATTTTAAAAATGTCAATAGACAAGGGGAAAGGGTCAATTAGAAATGCTAGCAATTTTAATAAAGACTAACTCTGAAATATAAGATTAACTGTATCTCAAATACTATAAATAAATACTTATTTTTATGGCCCAATACTTATCTGGTCCAACACCAAAAACAGAGCTATGAAAAACATTCTTATGTTATCCAGAGCAATAGCTAAAAAGACAATACAGGGAAGGATAAATACTAACCCTACGGCTTTATTCAGGTCTCCTTTACCTATCCAGTTCTATAATTTGTTTACAGCTGCCATGGCCCAGATAGATTTCACATGCTATCATGCTCTAAAGATCTATGATACATTGTTAAAGCGTTAGTGACAGCCTCTAATCTCAGAGTTCTAGGTCATTTCTCAGAATGCAAACAGGTCATATGGAAGGGAAGGATCTGTTGGATTATTTTTGGAATCCATTGATAGTTATATAAAGACTCAGGCAGCTTCTGAATATTAAATGCACTTTAATAATATTATAATCCCTTTTGTTTAGAATATATCTATAATTTATAACTCAAATTCCATAAATACTTGAAGTGGTTTGCAATCAGAATATGTATTTGAGACTGTTACCTATAAAGTCATGAAAGAAGATAATCGTGTATAAGCATATGTTAAAAAGTATTGCTATTTGGGTTCCAATTCATACATGCATGGATTTATTCCAAACAAGAGTGTATCAACATATGTCTCCAACCAGTGGGTGGCTGTCAACAAGTTCTCTAAATAATCCACTTATCATTACATTTGTGTGCCTTCAAAACAAAACAAAAAGATGGTCCAATCAAAACTGTGGCTTCTGTGGGAATCTGCTGGACAGTGAATAAGGAAGACCATAGAAGATTTGATGCTTTTGAGTTATGGTGTTGGAGAAGAATATTGAAAGTGCCTTGGGCTGCCAAAAGAACCAGCAGATCTGTGTTGGAAGAAGTGCACCCAGAGTGCTTCTTGGAGGCCAAGATGGCTAAACTTCGTCTCTCATACTTCAGACTTATTGTCAGGAGAGACCAGTCTCTAGAGAAGGATATCATGTTTAGTAAGGTGGAGGGTCAGAGAAAAAGAAGACCCCCAGCAAGATGGATCAGCAAAGTGGCAGCATCAATGGGCTCAAGCATAGCAACAATAGTGAGGTTGGCCCAAGATCGGGCGGTGTTTTGTTCTCTATGAGTCGGTACCGACTTGATGGCACCTAACCACAACAACAACAACAAATTTTTATGGGTTTTTTTGTCTGTTTCTTCTTGAAAGACTATCTTCCACATCTATTTTGTTGTTTTTCTTTTGGACTGTTTCAGGGGTGTATTCTTGCCACCTTTGTAGACCAACATAGCACCTGCTGCCCCATCCTTAAAACAAAACTCAGATAAAATCTGAAAGCAGAACTACTTACAATCTTAAAATATATACTTTAAAAAAAATCTTAATTATGCAAGTCCACAGATATTATTTTACTCAATTTTAACATGAAATGTAGTCTTTTTTATTGGTAATATATCACTGTACTGAAGGTGGTTTCCTAATGTTATTATGAGTAGAAGTTCTGAAGTCAGACTATTCAGCCTACTTTTGTGTATTTCCCAATTGTAATATTTAATTTCTACATGACACTGGACATTACCTCCCTTCTCAAATTTTTCATGTGTTTTGTTTTTACACCTATAAAATGGGCAACTATTAGAACCATCATCATATTGTGAGAAATACATAAACTAATCCAAACAGTAAACAAACTATTCCAAATGAAGACCGAAAGAGCTGTGTGATGACATCAAGAACATCATACAGGATTTGCAGATGATATGATCCTGTATATATAAAATCCCAAAGACTCAACCAAAAAAATCTACTGAAACTCATTGGAAGATTCAGCAAAGTGTCAGGGTACAAGATCAACAACATACAAGGAACATTATACAAGAAGAAAGCAAAAGGTCATTAAGAAGACAAGACAGAAGGAAAAGACCAAAATGGATGTCAGAAGAGACTCAGAAACTTGCCCTTCAACGTAGAGATGCTAAAGCAAATGGAATAAATGAAGAGGTAAAAGAGTTGAATATAAAATTTCAAAGGTCACCTTGAGAAGACAAAGATAAATATTATAATGAAATGTGCAAAGATTTGGAGTTAGAAAACCAAAGGGGAAGAACTTGCTCAGCATTTACCAAGTGAGGGAACTGAAGAAAAAATTCAAGCCTCAACCTGAAATATTGAATTATTCTATTGGCAAAATATTGAATGATGCAGAAAGCATTAAAAGAAGATGGAAGAAATACACAGAGTCATGTACCAAAAAGATATGGTCAATGTTCAACTGTTTCAAGAGGTAACATATGATCAAGAGCCAATGATACTAAAGGAAGACGTCGAAGGTACATTGAAGGCATTGGCAAAGAACAAGGCACCAGAAATCGATGGAATACAAATGGTAATCTTTCAACACATTGATGCAACACTGGAGGCACTCACTCATCTATGTCAAGAAATTTGGAAGACAGCTACCTGGCCAACTGACTGGAAGAGATCCATATTTGTGCCCATCCCAAAGATAGGTAACCCAACAGAATACAGAACTCATCAGACAATATCACTAATATCGCATGGAAATAAAATTTTGCTAAAGTAACATACAAAAACAGCTGCAACCATACATTGACAGAGAACTTCCAGAGGTTCAAGTTGGATTCAGACAAGGACCTGGAATGAGGAATGTCATTGCTGATGTCAGATGGATCTTGGCTGAAAGCAGAGAATACCAGAAAGATATTTACCTGTACTTTATTGACTACACAAAGTCTTTCAACTGTGTGGATCATGACAAGCTATGGACAACATTGTAGAGAATGAGTATTCCAGAACACTTAATTGTGCTCATAATGTGCTGCACAAGACCTCTTTAAAGTGTTTAAGAGCAAAGATGCCAGTTTGAGGACTAAGGTGCACCTGACCCAATCCATGGTATTTTTAATAACCTCAAATGCTTGTTAAAATTGGACAGGAATAAGGAAGACCATAGAAGAATTTATGCATTTGAGTAATGGCGTTGGAGGAGAAAATTGAAAGTACCATGGACTGCCAAACCTACAAACCAATCTGTGTTGGAAGAAGTCCAGCCAGAATGCTCTTTGATAGCCAAGATGGTCAGACTTCATCTCTCATACTTTGGACATATTATCAGTTGGGACCAGTCCCTGGAGAATGACATCATGTTAGGTAAAGTGGAGAGTTAGAGAAAAAGAGGAAGACCCCCAGTGAGATGGATTGGCACAGTGGTGGTAGAGATGGGCTCAGGTGTAATATTGATTGTGAGGTTAGTGCAGGACCAGGCCGTGTTTCGTTCTGTTGTACATAGGGTTGCTATGAGTTGGTACCAAGTCAATGACACCTAACGACAACTACAATAAGAATCCTAATGGTGTCTCCAACATAGTAACTGATTTATAAATGCAGGTATAAGAATAAGGTAACACAGTATTCTATATCTTCACAGATCAGGTATATTCACAAACTGGTAAATTTTTCCATTTTGATCAACTTTGAAGTAGTTTGTCTACTGGGTTCTTATCTTCACTGTTAAATATGTGTTTACTAGTGTCACTTGAATGAGCTCTGGTAGCATAGTGGTTATGTGTCGGGCTGCTAACCTCAAGGTCAGCCATTCGAAACTACCAGGCGTTCTGTTAGAGAAAGATGAGTCCTTTCTGCTCCCATAAAGATTTACAGCCTTGGTAATGCTATACAGGGTCGCTATGAGTCAGAACTGACTCCATGGCCCACCACCACCATTACCACCATCACCAGTGTCACTTGCATCAAACTTTTCAAAATGCCCCCATGGGGATCTATTGATAGTAAAGAGAAAACCTTTTTAGCTTTCTCCTACCACATTAATTATTGGAGTGGAGAATGTCAATGAATAAGGATAAATTTGTCTTATTTAAATGGGTGAAATTTGACTACAATCTTCTCTTCCACGTCAGGGCTCAGAACACATGGTGCAATAAAGCTACTACACAAAGAACAAGGGTTCTTCAACTCTAAAGATGGTGGAAGTTGGAAACTAAAGAGGAACCAGTGACAACATGCAGGGGACTTGTAGAAATGTCAGTCATTTTCCCATTTAGGAAAGTTGAGGCACCATTATTGTCATATACTGTGCACCATTCTTGCTAAGAGGCAGTAAACCAGTCACGGATGTCTATCTTTTCAGTGCAGTGGGTTTAGGGTCTTGTGGGAACGAGAGAACAGTGTAGTAGTTGCTACAGAGACCATAAAATTAAGCCTAAAACATTTAACTAATTCAATTAGTATTTAATTAATAGTAAATATAAGCCTAAATTATCTAACCCTTAACAGAAAGTTTGCCCACTTTGAGGAATAAACAACAAAAAAATCCTAAACAAACAAAAAACTCAAGAGACCTTTAGCTTTAGCAATAAATTTCTGGTTTACAACTGAAAACTGTCTTCTTATTGCATTGGTTAGATATTTGAAATAAACCAGAGAACCTTAAAAAAATAAAATAAAATAAACGTAGAATTAGCTTGTTGTTGTTGCTAAGCGCTGCCAAATCGGTGCCAGCTCAGAGGGACCCTGTGTAGAGTTTCCAAGGAGCAGCTGGTTTTTCAGTAAACCACCCTTACAGTCCAGTGCTTATCTTACAGGAGTAAGCTGAAAATATCTAGGTTCAAAGTGGCTTCAGTTATAACTCTATTCAAGAAACATTGTCTTCAGACTCCATCTCTCAGTTCCAATTCCCATATATTGGAATGCAGGTGTGGCACCTCCCCTGGGCACTGCTTGAGCGGGGACACAATGTACAGTTTTTGTTTGCCATTGCAGTTTCCATAATCTGAGGGCTGTTTCCACTCTCAGGCCCACATTGGATTGTGGTTGTGATTGGCAGTGATTCTTGAGGACTTGGCGTCTCTAAAGGATCCCTGATGGCAGAGTGGTTAAAGTGCTCAGCTTCTAACTGCTGCACATTGGTGGTTCAAACACGCCGAGAAAGATGTGTCTATCCACCAAGTAGGCCGGTCAAACCTACCAGTCACTCCTCAGAAACCCTATGTAGGGTCACTGTGAATTGGAAACAACTCAAAGGCACTTAATAAGAACATGATATTCTCTGAGGTTTTAAATATTTGTTTTATTATTCTTGAAATGACATGTTCAGTTTTCACATTTCTCCTTGTAATATCTTAATTACAAGAACAACAAACATGTGTATTTGATTTGAGTATAGAAAAGTTCTAATAAAGTAGGAAACTAAATGGTAGTTTCTGAATTTTTTATAAAATTAGGGTCATCGCTGAATGGCCCTAAAAAACTTTGTATCAAAGAATCTTAGTTGAGCTTTATTTTTTTTGTGTTTTGTTATTACTGTTATTGTTAAAGGAAAATAGAAATGTACAACTAGCCTGACAAAATATGCATGATTTATTTAAAGGGTCAGTAACACATTTACTTAGTCTCTTTCCTTGAGGAATGACATTGTTTTCTTTCTGGGGTGTTCACCACAATTTCAACTGGAATTTGTTTTACTTCTATTCCCACAACAGTTAGCTCTAGACTGGTGTGTGACTGAGCATCTTTCACTTTAATTGATCTCATTTGCACACATAATTTGGATGGAATTATTCATTATAAAGTGCACCTTTGGGCCTTCCAGTGTTCTCCCTTTTTCTGTGAATCCATTGCATTAATTTACCTGCAAATTCCTCCTTTCTCTAGAGGCTTCTCTTGGTTATGTAAATATTTTTGTACAGATCTCCTGTTCTGAAACATTGCATTATCTTGTTTCTTTATTGCTTAGATTGGATACAGGCCTTGAAAACTTCAAAATTGCAATTTTATTGGTCTTCCTTTTTCTGATAAATAAGATATTTGTACTAGCTCTGATTTGTTAATAATATAATTATCTTAATGTTGTTGTTGTTAAGTGCCATGGAGTCAATTCTGACTCAAAACCACCCTGTATAGGGTTTCTGAGGAGGGGCTGGGGAACTTGAACTGCCGACATTCTGGTTAACAGTCCAGTGTGTATACTAAGATGTTGACACAACATTCTGGCCCTCAAAAATGTTTATTTCAATTTTAACACAATTTTCTTCTTAGTTTCTTAGGTGCATTAGAAATAGAGATAGATGTTTTTGAAGGTAATTTAATCCTTACTTATTCTACCATAGACTAGTCATTGAAGACTGTGAATATTTGAAAAGAGTTTTTGATGGCAATACGATTTTATTATTCTGATTGTATGTGGCTTCAGTATTTTGTGGTCACTGTGGTATGGCACTGTGGGCTAAAGCACTAGACCACAAGGTCAGCTGGAACCACAAGATTGGCAGTTCAAACTTACCAGCTGCTCTTCAGAAGTCCTATACAGGGTGGCTATGACTCAGACCAAACCAACTTGATGGCACTTAACAACAACAAAGTAACTGCTTCTTTGACATGTAAATAGCTAAAGTATGTGTGCAGATCATCAACTATATTCAGCTCATCAGTCAATATAGCTTGTTTAACCAGAGCATCATTCTTTAATTCTTCAGTCCCATGTTTCTGTCCCTCACAGACTGTGTGCTCTTGGAGGGCAGGGATTTTCTTAAAATACAATTGCTGTTGTTAAATGCTATTGAATCAGTTCCTACTCATAGTGACCCTGTATAGATATTCAATCCATACTTAACAGAAAAGGGAGGGAGGGAGGGAGGGAGGAAAGGAAAAAGAATAGGAGGGAGGGAGGGAAGAAGAAAGGAAAGAAGGGAGGGAAGAAGGGAAAGATGAGTGGAAGAAAGGAAGGAATTTAAGACATTGTGGACATATGTTGTTGTTAAGTGCCATCGAGTCAGTTCTGACTCATAGTCGCCCTGTGTAGAGTTTCCAGGCAATAATTGGTAGCTTTAAATTGCAGATCTTGCAGTTAGCAGTCCATAATTTATATTACAGTGCCATAGAGTCTTTAAATATTGTTGTTGTTAAGTGCCAACAAGTTGCTTCCAACTAATAGTGACACTGTATAGGTTTTCCCAAGGAGCTCTGGTAGTGTAGTGGTTACAAATTGGGCTGCAAACCTCAAGGTCAGCAGTTTGAAACTACCAGCTGTTCCACAGGAGAAAGATGAGGCTTTCTGCTCCCGTAAAGATTTACAGCCTTGGAAACTCTGTACAGGGGCACTATGAGTCGGAACCAACTCCACAGCACATAACCACCACCACCATACGGTTTCCCAGGACTGACTGGTGAGCTTGAACTGCCAACCTTGTGGTTCAAACCAACTTTGCAGTCCAGCACATTAACTAGGACTCCATAATCTTTAATACATGACAAGAAATATAAGTCATTTCTTCTCACTCTCCTCCTTCCTTCTCTCCTTCCATCTTTTCCTCTATAAAAATAAAGGAGTTAAGAAAGGCTCAGGATATGTAGTTCAACCTTATATGCTAAATATATTAACTCCATTTTCAAGGAACTGATCATTTTGAGTTTGTTTTTTTTTTTTTTAGAAAATATCAAGTTTTATAAAGAGCTAATCAGATTCAAATACTTATGATTGGTTGACTTTTAGCAATTCTATCTTAAAGAAAACATCTGTAGACACTAACTACATTTAGTAAAATGGGCCTGTACTGAATATGTAGGAAACTGTGTAAATTGGTGACTTGTCTTCATAATGGCTTCTGATCTATATTGGATTGCATTCTGAAATATTAATATCCTGGTTGACAATGTGGTATGACTCATGTAAGCCATATTGAATATGGATGAGTTTTATTAAAGAGCTGAATGAAATGCAGCAAATAAACAGCATCATAAATGTTGGTGCTTATTCCCAGCACAGATGTAATCATCAGGAGGAAATAAAGCCAATATGTGTATTAGGAAGAAGCTAGTTTGAGATATTGCTGGGTAGTGACTGTATTTAATTTCCTTGATAACATAATGTTACACTCTAAAGTTAGGACAAATATCTGAAAGAAAAGTCTCATGACCCTAACTTACATGGAAAAATACATTCTCTTACAAAAGTAATTCTTAATAATTCTTCCCATATGGTGATATACATTTTATTCTCTGTAACAGAGCCACCTGAGTATGCATAAAGATAATGATGGAAATAGAAGCTGTTTACTTTGGTGGCATCACTCCTGAATCATTTATCACTGCCAATATTTCCCCAAACTGCTGGGACCAGATCCTGTTGATAAGGTATTACATTCTGAACCGACTACCTTATTTCTATCATGCAATGAAAAAGAACTCTGTATCTGTAACTTTTATATTAGTTTTCTTCTCTTTTGGTGAATAGTTATCTTTCATTTTTATTACATAGAACTATGATTGTAATAAGCCAGAAGCACTCAACATCCTCTGCTCCAACCTTCTTATCATCCATCCACCCTTGTTCTTTTTCAGCTCTGCTCCTCCTCCTGACCACTCAACATGCTAGAATTCTTTCAATTTTTCAATTGTTAGTTTACTTCCAACTTGGTCCTATGCCCCTGTTTGACTCCAGTGGTCTTCACAGAGCTCAGGTACACACTTATCCACCTTTGTCTATGAGATACCACTACCACAACAGAGAACTGATGGGGAAGAAGAGGACCGAGAGTCATATTCTGATAGTCTGATAGTACAATTAAGAACTGAGCTGTTACCTGAAAGGCATTTCAAACTCACCAGTCACTCGGGGAGAGAAAGATGAGGCTGTCTGCTTCTGTAGAGGTTTAATTCTTCAGTAACATTCTGTTATACAAAAGCATGTGTATAACATTTTGAATTTGCCCCTCTTCTTGAATGATGAAAGAATCCTATCGACTTAGAAAAGGGGGTGCTAACCAAAGAAAAAGGAGCTCTGGTAGCGTAGTGGTTACGAATCGGGCTGCGAACCTTAAGGTCAGCGGTTCGAAACTACCAGCCGCTCCGCGGGAGAAAGATGAGGCTTTCTACTCCCGTAAAGATTTACACCCTCGGAAACCCTATACAGGGTCGCTATGGGTCGGAACCGACTCGATGGCACATAACAACAACAACAACAACCAAAGAAAGGTCTGAGGTCTCATAGAAAATTTGTTCAAAGTCTAACATGCTTTCTTTAAAAATAAATAAATAAAATGCATGTACATATACTTTTGTGTACATTTTGGGGCCCAGTCACATAGCTCAGGTGAAGACCCCTGGATTTCAACATTCATACAGGAGAAAAGAATTAACAATCCTTCTGTCCCCTACATAATCTGTACCTCTCCCGATGAGCTGGGGGAGAGGAAGGAAAAGGGGAACAAACCAGCAACCAAAAGCAGGGAAAACAATTTGTTTCAAAGGCCCATTTGTAAAACTTATTTGCCACAGGAAGAAATAACATTCCAATCTCTAGTTGCTTCTATCAAGTGCCATTGGCCATGACTCATCCACTCTTCCTGGACTTCATAGAGCCGCCCACAGAACCAGCATTTAAATATACATGGCTATGAGTCATCGGGCATGGAGTCCACCACCTGGTAGTTATTTTTATGTACTTTCTTCAGCATCATCTACCTTTTCATCTGACTGGCTTCCTCTGTGTTCTGGTAGGTGAGGCACACTTGGTGCCTTCCGAAGTCAAGCTGGTACCTGATCCTCTCAAACAAGACAACTTAAGGAGAAGTTCTATAGGGTTCCATGATTTGGAATTAACTCAACAGCGGTGGGGTTTGGTTTTTTATAGTATATTGGAGGAAGGAATGAGGGACTTCTGGTGAGATGATGGGCAAGGAAGACACACTATATGGACCTTCTACAACAAAGATACAAGAAACCAAATGAAACAGACACAGATGAGAATTCAGGAAACTTGAACTTCAGAGGAAAGGTTACAGAAGTGGATTAAGTGCTTGCTGGGAGGATAAACTAAGAAGAGACAATGAAAAACTAACTGGTGAATGGCCAGCCAGACACAGTGTGACCTTCTTATGAAAAGCTTTGGCAACAAAAGGAGGCCTGTCAGAGCAGATTCAGACAAGCAACTGAAAAGGTGCAATTCCTTCTCTTATCCCCACACTCTCCTGGTGACCAGAGGTGTGACCACCTCCCACCCTCACCCATCTCCAAGGCAGACCTGGTCTCAGGAAATTCAGAGCCACATGGTTGGGAGCTACTACAGTGTGAGGTGGGGACCAGCGGCACCACTTTCATGCCTGGATTCAGAACTACACATCCCAAAGAGCAACCAGACCAGCATTTAACCAGTCACCCTGCACCCAGCTGTCTTGTGGTCCTAACAGATACTGAAATCATCTCCATCAAATGGCCTCCATGAACTACTTCCAGATTGAGTGCCCTGAACATAAATAACATAAATGACATTCCCTCCCATACGCACCTCACGATCTCCCCAGGTTTTCTCCTCTCGGAGTCCAACAGCTACAGTTTTTTTGGTTTTGTTTTTGGGTTTGTTTTTTCCTTGGTTGTTTCATTGCTTTTGTTTGCTTTTTTCTTTCTACTCCTTCTACTCTTTCCATTACCTTTACTTTTTCATTATATCCCTTTTATTTTTCCTTCTTTTCTTCTGTTTCTTATTTCTCTTTTCTTTTTTCACCCTATTGATCTTTCTTTACTAATATTTACTCCCTCTTTTCATCTTTCCTTTCTCTGGTTCTTCTAAGTGTTTTTTTCTTTTAATTTCTTCCTTTATTTTTCTCTTCTATAGTTCCATTTCTCTGTCCTTCTTTTGTCTTTATAGTTACTTTTTTTTTCTAGTTGCTGTCTTTATTTTTCTTAATAATTTTCTCTTTCCATTGATGGTTCCTTATTTTTCTATTCGTGTGTGTGTGTGTGTGTGTGTGTGTGTGAGCGAGAGAGAGAGAGAGAGAGAGAAAGAGAGAGGGGTTTTCTCTTTCCCACCCCATAGGAGACAACAACCATGCCATACAGCTAGCTACAGCCATACCATCCACAGCTCCACCCATTGGGTATGAGCTAGTACCAGCTCTTCTACCACCTGATAGCAGCCAACAATAGCCAAACCCACCCTAAACTAAAGTGCAAACTGCAAATGCGAATGGTGAACATGGCTCCATTCTTTAACTACACTCATAAGAGACCGTTGGTGAGAGCCTAAGAACACATCAACACACAATCATTAATGAAATACAAATATGACAACCCTATAATGCCCTGGAGACAACAGACAATTTTAGCTCACATGAAGAAACAAGAGAGGATGGCTCAAACAAATGAACCAAGATGCAGAGCCAGAAAAAGTTCCTGAGGATGATAAGGTAATGAAACTATCTGAAAAAGAATTAAAAAGAATTATATTTTGGAACTTTATAAGTATTGACAGATAGATTGAGGAAAGCAAGGAGAACACACACATAAAAATTAGCAGAATTCAGGAAATCACAACAAGAACAAATACTGAATAGCAGAAAAACACTGAGTGAAATTAGTCACTAAAAAAAGGACAAATATTGTATGAAACCAATGTTGTAAAAAATTAGGAAAATATTTTCTTAATAAAAGAAACAATCAAAGATGCTTGTGGCTGGAGGGACGAGGGTGTATTATTCATAGACTAGAGGGTAGACACATGTTAACATGGGTGACAGGGCAGGCAATATACAATAAGAAGGAAGTTAACAGAAGAAAGCTGAATGTAGCAGAGACACAGAAAGGAGTGCAATAGTTAAAATGAATAGAGGTTAATGCTGTTAACTGTTAGCACTTGGTGGGGATTGCAATCATTGTAATGAAGCGAAGTATACGATTTCTGAGTGTAAAACTGATGATCTGCTCTGTAAACCTTCACTCAATTCACAATAAGTGCTTTAAAAAAAAAAAGTAGCTTGAGAGTCACTGGATGGTGCATATGGTTAAATTCCTTGGCTGTTAACCAAAAAATTGGAGTCTAGAGTCCACTCAACTGCTCCTTCAAAACAGCCACTGAAAATCCTATGAAACACAATTCCAATCTGACACACATGGATTTGTCATGAGATGGAAATGACACTATAGCAACTGGTTTAGTAGTATAATTAGTAGAATGAATGATTTAGTTAATAATTCGGCCTCCTATTATAGTGCTAAGGAGTCCTGGTGTGGTATTGTAAGATAAGCCCAGTACTGCAAGCAAAGCCAGTTGGAACCACAAGGTCAGCTGTTCAAACTCACCAGTAGTTCCTCGGAAACCCTATATTGAGTCACTATGAGTCGGAACCAACTGGATGGTATTTAACAACAGCAACATTATAGTGCTAAAGGAACTTTGATGGTGCTGTGGTTTAGGCATTGGGCTGGTAACTGCAAGGTCAGCTGTTGAAACCCACCCACCTCTCAACAGGAGAAAATGAGACTGTCTGCTCCTTTACAGTCTCAGAAACCCGGTTGTTGTTGTTAAGGGTAACAATTTTGTGCATAAGGCCTATGTAGACCAAGAGCCAGTCATTCAAACAGAACAAATGGATACCAAATGGTTTAAAATCAGGAAAGGCGTACACCATAGCTGTATACTTATTTAATCTGTATACAAAGCAAATCGTCTGAGAAACTGGATTCTGTGAAGAAGAACGTGGCATCAAGATTGGAGAAAGATTCATTAACAACCTATGATATGTAGATGATATAACTTTGCTTGCTGAAGCAAAGAAGACTTAGAATACTTACTGATAAAGGCCTTCAGTAAGAATTGCACCTCAATGGAAAGAAAACAAAAATTCTCACAGCTGGACCAATCAAAAGCATCATGATAAATGGAGAAAAGATTGAAGTTTTCAAAAAACTTCCTTTGGCTTGGATCCACAATCAACACTCATAGAAGCAGCAGTCTAAAAAAGAAAGGACGGATTGCATTGGGCA
>NW_006408528.1:13628927-13632827 GCF_000296735.1 Chrysochloris asiatica | reverse complement strand
CTTTAATATGTTCAAGAGTAAAAATATTAGTTTGAGGACTAAGGTGCACCTGACCCAAGCCATGGTATTTTCAGTAGCCTTATATGCATATGAGGAGTCCTGGTGTGGTGCTGTAGGATCAGTAATGGACTGTTAACTGGAAGGTTGGCAGTTCAAACCCAGCTGAACCTGGGAAATGCTATACAGGGTCATTATGAGTCAGAACCGACTCAATGGCACTTAGTAACAACAACATATGCATGTGAATTTTCAACAATGAATAAGGAAGACTGTAGAAGAATTGATGTCTTTGAGTTATGGTGTTGGAGAGGCATATTAAAAGTAGCATGGACTGCCAGAAGAACAAACAATTCTGCTTGGGAAAAAGTACAACCAGAATGCTTCTTAGAAGCCAGGAATGTGAGACATCATCTCTCAAATTTTGGACATGTTATCAGAACGGACAAATCCCTGGAGAAAGAAATTGGGTCGCTATAAGTTAGAAGCAACTTGACATCACTTAACAACAGCAACATGTTTGCCAAATTGGAGGGTCACCAAAAAGAGGACTACCCTAATGAGATGGATTGGCACAGTACCAGCAGCAATGGGCTCAATGGTACCAATCGTGAGGATGATGGAGGACTGGGCAGTGTTTTGTTGTGTAGTGCAAAGTGTTACTGTGACTCAGAACTATGAGCCAGAACCAACTCAGCAGCACCTAACAACAACAACAACGAGTAGGAATCCACTGGGAATGATATTAGTAACCCTAACGAAACATACCCGAACCATTTGTTTTTGTCAAACTGTTCCCCTGACCCCCACCCCTTTACTTGTTGCTCTGCTCTCTTTGATTTTTTAAAAATTAAATATATTTCATGGGAAAATGCTAACTTTTAAGATTCCTTCTTTCTGTAGCATCAAACTGCTTCCCAAAATTTAGCATTCATAATTCTTTTAGCTCTAATTGTCCCTGAAAGCCTGCCAACAGTAAAAGGAATCCGAGCAGGTAATTGAGAAGTTTCAAAATTTAAGCCGCAGAAAATATGTGAAATAATTCTATTTCTGATAACTTGGACTGGGGGAATAGTTACTGATCCTTACAGTTTGGTAATGTAAGATGTCTATTTGAGTTCATTAATTCTGAAACAATATCCACAGTTTGAGAAAATGTTTTGTTGAATTTTAAAAATGCTGCCCAGTGGCAAGTCAGGATCTGTGAGCTGTTTATTGAATTTAAGCTATTATTTATTCCATTAGGAGCTGATGACATTTTAAAGATAGGATTATTTTGCATCTGTTACACATTTTAAGCACATGTTAATTGGACCTTGTGGTTACTAAGTGTCATGGAAATATTTACTGTGTCTACCTGCTTGTGGGAGTGTTGGGGGCAGCAAGCTGAGAATAAGCCCTTAAGTCTGAGAGACAGAGAAGTAATTACCTGTTTGTCTCATAGGTATACAGAATAAATATGTATGGAGTTATTATGCTGTTATTATACTGTCTCTAAGAAATGTTTTGTTTTGCTTTGTTTTTCTGATTGATGGCTAGATGATGAAAAAAAAAATTAAAATCCAGATGATAATAGAAGACAGGTTTGTGGAAGATGCTATTTCCCTAGGCTCACTGTCCTATATTATAAAGAAAAATAGATCTGAGTGCTCACAACAGTGGGAGAAAACAACTAATCCAACAGGTGGGACTCAGGAAGTGGCCTTCTTTTGTAGGCTGGTGGCTATTAGGTTCTCTGTGATATTTATTTCAGATAGTGCTGATTGTAAAGATGAAAGGAGCTATGTATTAAAGGTGCAGGATAAGGCAGTATTTCCTTCTGTTGTACATATGGTCGAAATGTGACTCAAGGCACGTACCAACAGCAACAATAAAGCAAATAAAGTGCTTGTGACCCACAAAAGGGGTTGGACAGCTTGCTGAACTGTACTATGGTGGCTTCGATGTTGTTGTGATGATAGAAGCTATGCCACCAGTGTTTCCAATGCTAGTGTGGGTCACCCATACTAGTCAGGTTTCAGCAGAACCTCCAAGAGAGAACAGACTGGAAGATGGATTAGGCTTCACTTCACTTTTGAGGGATTGCTGCTGATGCTGATGCTGATGCTTTGAAGTGCCTTTCAGTCACTTCTGACTAATAAAAACTGAGCCACAAGGTCAGTGGTTCAAACCCACCAGCCGCTCCTTTGAAACCCTATATAGGGTTTCTATGAGTTGGAACTGACTAGATAGCTCTTAACTACAATGTAGGGTTTCCAAGGAACAGCTGGTGAGTTTGAGCTGCCAACCTTGTGGTTAGCAGTATGATGCTTACACACAGCGCCACATCAGTTCTCTGAACTGCAGTGAAATCACCTGAAGATGAACACTTCAGGTTGCAAGGTACTCAACATATGACTGGGAAAGAGTTCTTCCTGGGATGGAAGGAGCAAAACTTTGGGGACCTTCATTTGCTAATGAGGCACAACTCAAAATAAGAAGAAACAGCTGGAAACATCCATTGATAATTAGAATGTAGAATGCATGAAGCATTAGTCTAAGAAAATTGGAAGTTATCAAAATGAAATGGAATGATAAAAATCTACATCTCAGGCATTGTTGTTGTTAAGTGATGTTGAGTCAGTTCTGACTCATAATGACCCTGTATAGGGTTTCTGAGGAGCTGCTGGTGGGTTTGAATCACCAACTCATGGTTAGCAGTTCAGTGCTTATCCTAGAGTGTCACACCGGAACTCCATCTTAGGCATTAGTGAGCTGAAATGGGCAGGTATTGGCCATTTTGAATGAAAACAACAATCACATGGTTTACTATACCATGAAGGACAAATATGAGGAACGGTTTCCCATTCACTGTCAAAAGAACATTTCAAGATCTATCTTGATATATAATATTATCTGTGGTAGGCTAACATCTATATGCCTTCAAAGAAAACCAGTTAATACCACTATTATTCAAATTTCAGCACCAAACACCAAAGCCAGTGATGAAGAAATTGAAGAATTCTACCAACTTCTATGAGACCACTAGAATTCAAACCACAAAGTCAGCGGATCACAACCACCAGTCTCTCCACAGAAGAAACATGAGGCTTTCTGCTTCTGCAAAGACTGACAGCTTTGGCGACCTTATAGAAGGTCACTATGAGTCAGAACTGACTCAAGAGCACATAACAACAACCAATGTCTGCAGTCTGAAATTGAAAAAACATGCAATCAAAATACATTAATAATTATTGGTTATTGGTTATTGGGAACAAAGAGGAAGGATCCAGTAGTTGGGAAACATGGCCTTGATGATAGAAATGACACTAGAGATCACGTTAGAATTATGAAAGACCAATGACTTATTCATTGCAAATATCTTTTTCAACAACATAAAAGGCACCAAATGGAATACACAGTAATCCAAGTGACTACATCTATGGACAATGAAATGGAGAAGTTTAATATTATTTAGGGGCTGACTGTGGAACAAACCATCAATTGCTCATACGAATGTTCAGGCTGAATTTGAAAAAAAAAAAAAAAAAAATTAAGTGAATGAAAGCCAGAATACAACTTGAAATTATCCTACCTGAATTTAAAGACCATCTCAAGAACAGATTTGATGCATTGAACACTAACAACCTAAGATGAGTTGTAGGATGGCATCAAGAACATGACACATGAAGAAAGCAAAAGACCATTAAAGACAGGCATAAAAGAAAAGGTCAAAGCAGATGTCAGAAGAGACTCTGAAACTTTTCTTGAATATATTGTTGTTGTTGTTAGGTGCCATCGAGTCAGAACCAACCCATAGCTACTTTATGCACAGCAAAACAAAACACTGCCCGATCCTGGGCCAACCTCACTACTGTTGCCATGCTTGAGTCCATCGATGCTGCCACTTGGCCAATGCATCTT
>NW_006408528.1:13596532-13627222 GCF_000296735.1 Chrysochloris asiatica | reverse complement strand
TCTCTGTGCTGGAGAGCAAGTTTCAGTGTCTCTTCTGACATCCATTTTGACCTTTTCCTTCTTTCTTATCTTCTCAATGACTTTTTGCTTTTCATGTATAATGTTCTTGATGTCATCCCATAACTCTTCTGGTCTTCGGTCTTTAGTGTTCAATGTATCAAATCTGTTCTTCAGATGATCTCTAAATTCAGGTGGGATGTTTAAGGTCATATTTTGGCTCTCGTGGACTAGTTTTCATTTTCTTCAACTTCAGTTTGAATTTGCATATGAGTAATTGATGGTCTGGCCTTGTTTTCACTGATGATATGGAGCATTTCCATCATCTCTTTCTGCAGATATTTGATTTCTATGTATTCTATCTGGTGAAGTCCATGTGTATGTTGTCTCTTATGCTGTCTAAGGAAGGTATTTGAAATGAACAAATCATTGGTTTTGCAGAATTCTATCATGCGTTCTCCAGCATCATTTCTATCACCAAGGCCATATTTTCCAACTACTGATCCTTCCTCTTTGCTAAAATGAGTGGAAGAATGATGAAATTAGCTGAACAGAAAATTTCAAAGGGCATCTCAAAAAGACAAAGTAAAGTATTACAATGAAATGTGTGAAGACCTGGAGTTAGAAAATTGAAAGGAAAGAACACACTCAACATTTTTCAAGTTAAAATAATTGGAGCAAAATTCAAGTCTTAGGTTACAATATTGTAGGATTCTAGGCAAGAAACTATATGGGCTGATGGCACTATAAGGTAATTATTGAACTGCTAATCATAAAGTTGGCAGTTCAAGCCCACTTGTTCTGCTGGAGAAAGATGAGACTTTCTGCTCCCATAAAGATTTATAATATTGCAAACTTTATACAAGATTACTATGAGGCAGAACCAACTTGAGAGCACCTAACCACAACACAATACAAATATTAAAGGATGCAGGAAGCATCAAAACCCAAGTGCCAGATAAGTAAACCATCAACGAAAAAGAAGAGTTCTTTCACTTTCCAATCTCAAAACCCACTAGTACACAATCACAGTAATCAATACAGCCTGGCAGAGGTACAACAAAAGATACATAGGTCAGTAGAATGAATTGAGAACCCTGGAGTAATTCTATACACATAAAATCTACTTATCTTTGACAAGAGACTGAAATACATTAAATAGGTAAATGATAGTCTTTTCAACAAATGGTGGTGGCAAAACTGGAAATTCATTCGCAGAGGAATGAAACAAGACCCATATCTCACAACATATACAAGGACATGAAGAGAGAGAGAGCAGCTGAGGACCCTAGACTCATGGAAAGAGAAAGGCTGTGTGCTGGTGGCCAGAAGGCAGACTTGCAGATGTGTCGTTTGGTTGTTTAAATGATTCTATATTCCTGAGTGTTTTTGTGTACATCCCTCCCACCCTTCAAAAAATTAATTAATTAATTAATTAAAACAGAAGGAATAGACACAAATACTGTGAATGTTGCATTGGGCAAATCTGCTGCACAGGAACTTTTTAAAGTGTTGAAGAGCAGAGATGTTAGCTTGAGGACTAAAGTGTGCCTGACCCAAGCCATGGTATTTTCAATAACCTCATATGGATGCGAAAGCTGGACAGTGAATAAGGAAGACCGTAGAAGAACTGATGCCTTTGAGTTGTGGTGTTGGAGGAGAATAGTGAAAGTGCCATGGACTGCCCAAAGAACCAATAGATCTGTTTTGGAAGAAATGCAGCCAGAGTGCTCCTTGGAGGCCAGGATGGCTAAGTTTTGTCTCTCATACTTTGGGCATATTGTCAGGAGGGAACAGTCGCTGGAGAAGGATATCATGATGGGTAAGATGGGGGGTCAGAGAAAAAAAGGAAGACCCCCAACGAGATGGATCAGCCAGGTGGCATCATTGATGGCGTCAAGTGTGGCAGCGGTAGTGAGTTTGGCTCAGGATCAGACATTATTTCATTCTGCTGTGCATGGGGTCGCTATGAGTCAGTTCCAACTTGATGGCACCTGATGACAACAACAACAACAAGGAGGTTGTAATCATTGAAATGAAACAATGAGTGTACAACTGATGTTCTGTCATGTAAGCTATCATTCAATTCACGATAAAAACTTAAAACAAAAGAGACAGAGAAACCACAGATGGAAATTTTTTCTGGCAATGACATATCAGATAAGGGACTATTGTCTAAAATTTATAGAACACTTCAACACCTTAAACAGAAGAAGACATTTTAATCCAGTTTAAAAATGAGCAGAGGATATGAACAGACACATCATCAAAGATGACATTTAGGCTGCCAACAAACATGAAGACATGCTCATGATAACCAGCCATTAGAAAGATACACATCAAAACAACAATAAGATGTCATCTTACCCCAGCATTAATAGTAAAGTTCTAAAAAAGAGAAAACAACAAATGCTGAAGAGGATGGAGAGTATGGGATCCTCCTACATTGCTGGTGGGATTGTAAAATGATGCAACAACTGTGGAAAACAGTATGGAACTTTACTGTTATTGTTGTTGTTGTTGTTAAATGCCATGGAATCGGTTCCAATTCATAGCAATCCTGTATAGGGTTTCTGAGGAGCATCTGATGAGTTTGAACCAAAAACCTTGCAATTCAAGCAGACTTTGAGGATGTGTGCTTATCTTAGGTCGCCACACCAGGATTCCATGGAACTTTTTTTAGAAGATTAGAAATGGAAATTCTATATGACTCAGAAAAGTCTCTACTTGGTATATATCCTCAAGAAGTAAGAGTCATGACATGAACAGGTATTTGCACACCTATGCTCATTGCAGCATTGTTCACAAAAGCAGAAGATGGAGACAGCTTAAATACCCATCAGCAGAAGAACGGTTGAACAAATTTTGGTATACACATACAATGGAATATTATGCAACACTGAAGAACAATGAATCTGCAAAACACCACATAACCTGGAGGAAGCCAGAAGACATTATGCTGAGTGAGATTAGCCACAAAGGGACAGATATTATATAAGACCACAAGTGTAAAAAAGTCAAGAAAAGGTTTTAATTCTTTAATAAACATTTGTTGGTAGTTACCAGGGGTGGGACGGCAGGGGGAATTATTCAATGGGCTGAATGCAGAGACATGCTAACTCAAGTAACAGGAAAAGAAGTTAAAAAGAAAAGGAAGGGAAAAATAGTTGTAGAATGGTGTCACTGATATTGTTATGTGCTTTCTTCTTTTTTGGTCTGTTTTTTCTTTTTTCATATATACTCTAAGGGAAACAACATATGCTTATTTTCTCTCTTCTCATTAGGACAAACCATTAGAAGCTTTTCTGGGAAAAAAAAATAGGGAACATAAAGAAGGAAAAGAAAGGAGAGAGAAAAAACATTTGGAAATGGATAGTGGTGATGGTTGTAGAATGGGGAGTGTGGTTGATGAGACTGGATTGTACATGCAAAAATCGTTGAAATGGCAAATGAAATTTTGTTTGAAAAAGAGAGAGGAGAGAAGATAGAATACTAGGAATCACTGTACCAAGAAGAATTAGTCGATGTTCATCCATTTTAAAAGGCACAATATGGTAAAAAACCAAGGTGCTGAAGAAGTCCAAGCTGCACTGAAGGCACTGGTGGAAAACATGGCTCCAGTAATTGATGGAATACCAATGGAAATGTTTCAATAAACTGATGTCGTTCTGGAAGCACTTAGTAGTCTATGCCAAAACAACTATCTAGCAAACCAACTAGAAGAGATCCGTATTTGTGCCCATTCCAAAGAAAGGTGACCCTATAGAATGCAAAAAATATTAAACAATATTATTAATGTTACATGCAAGTAAAACTTTGCTGAGGATAATTTTAAAAGAGTTGCAGTAGTACATCAACAGGGACCTTCCAGAAATTCAAGCTGGATTTAGAAGAGGACTTGGGATGAGGGACTATCATTACAGATGTCAGGCAGCGCTTGACTGAAAGCAATGAAATCAGAACGATGCTTACCTGTGTTTTATAGCTTATGCACTGGCACTAGACTGTGTGGATCATAACAAACTATTGATAACATTTCGAAGAATGGGAATTCCAGAACATTTAACTGCACTTATGCAAGACCTGTACATAGACCAAAAATTAGTCATTTAAACAACACACAAATACTGACTAAATTAAAATCAAAGCAGTGTACAACAACAGTGTATCTTTTCACCATACTTATTCAATCTGTATGCTGAGCAAATAACCCAAGCCCCTGGACTGCATAAAGAATGTAGGATCAGGATCGGAGGAAGATTCATTAACAATCTGTGATGTGCAGATGACACAATCTTGCTTCTGAAAGCCAAGAGGACTTGAAGCTCTTACTGATGAAAATCAAATATAGTCTCAGTATGGATTACAACTCAATGTAAAAAAAAAAAAAAAAAAAAATCCTTACAATTGAACCAATAAATAACATCACGATGTTGTTGTTGTTATTATTAAATGTCATTAAGTGTGTTCCAACTCATAGTGCCCCTGAATAAGGTTTCAGAAGCTTTCAATCTTTGCAGGAGCAGAAAGCCTCATCTTTCTGCTGGGCAGCAAATGGTGGGCTTGAACTGCTGACCTTGTAGTTTTCAGTCTAGTGCTTATCATATAGAGGGTGTCACAAAAATGGAACAAAATATTGAAGTTGTCAGGGATTTAATTTTATTTGGATCCATGATTAATGTGCATGAAAGCAGCAGTCAAAAAAATCAAATGCTGTTTTGCGTTGGGTAATTCTGTTGCAGAAGACAGCTTAGAAATCTTAAAGAGCAATGAGGCCACTTTGGAGACTAAGGTGCATCTGACCCAAGCCATGATATTTGGAATCACCTCATATGCATGTGAAAGCTGGACAGTAAATGAGGACAACAGGAGAAGAATTGAAACCACATGGACTGCCAGGAGAGCAAACAAATCTGTCTTGGGAAAAGTACAACCAGAGAGCTCCTTAGAAATTAGGATGGTAAGACCCTGTCTCACATAATTTGGACATGTTATCAGGAGGGACCAGTCCCCAGAGCAGGCCATCATGTTTGACAAAGTGGAGGATCAGCATAAAAGAGGAAGACCCCCAATGAGAGGGACTGAAACAGTGGCATCAAGAATGGACTGAAACATAACAAAGCTTGTGAGGACAGCACAGGATTGGGAAGTGTTTCATTCTGTTGTGCAGAGGGTTGTTAAGAGTTGGAATTGACTGGACAGCACCTAACAACACCAATAACACCATCCTACAACTAGCACATTAGGGAAAAGCTTACAACATTTGATAATATGAAGCAATGGATGTGGACCAAGACATAGGATATAGGGAACCTGCCCAGCTATGTTAGAAGAATAAACTGGCCAGTCATTTAGAAAGCCATCCAGATGTGCTATTTCCATAAATCAGCTATTTCTGTATTTTAATTACCTACTAAGCCTAGAGCCTATCCCAATAAAATTTTTTCCCCATTTCACTGTGTCTGCCAAAAAAAGCTCTGCTAATCTCCACGGGGTTCCTCATGCATCTGCACCTGCAAGTCAGCTCTTCAGGGTAGGTGTAGGCTGAGATTCTGTTATAAACTTCAAATTTGTCTAGTCTGGATTCCTATTCTGGGCTCCTTATTATGAGTTGAACAAACGTCTCTCCTGGTGTGGCGCTCTGGGTTAATGTGCCAGACTGCAAAGACATTTAACTGCAAGGTTGGTGGTTCAAGCTCACCAGCTGCTCCTTGGAAACTCTATACAGGGTCGTTATGAGTCAGAATCGACTCGACGGCACTGAACAACAACAACCATCTCTCCCCAATGTCTCTCATCATTCTTGGGCTAGCTGTTAAGCCAGGTGTATTCTTATCATGGTGGAGATATTCTTGTACATTCATGTACCATTCCATTGCCCTTCAAAAACCAGAGCTATGAGAGGTTCTGGGGTACTTCATTGGGTTGAGACAGTGATAACAAGATTTTCTAGGTTTTCAGGAATTACTCTCCCCCAGTACTGGCCACTCCTTGGAAACCTTATACAGGGTCGCTATGGGTCGGAACCAACTTGACGGCACTTAACAACAACAGAAATATAGGACAGGACTACCAAACAAATCAAACACATTTATTAATATTACTGGGAACATTATAATCTATTCAGCCCATACTGGAGGAATTATCGAGGGAGCAGGAATTTAAAAGAGGCACTACATGATTCTCTGTTTTATCTAATCATCTTGGTATAATTTTGCATAGCTCTTGAAAAGGTTAGAGTTCTGAACCACTTTACTTTATATTAAAAGCTTACTCTTCTGGAAAAATAATCTGGTTTTTTTTTTTTTAAATGCTCATTCAGCCACTGGTGGAGAAAATTCTAATTGGAAGACCAAATTATGAAGAGTTGTAGGAGCGTGTATATTGTTTTAAAATGTTACAATTTAACTCAATAATTCAACCCTCAGGAAATTTTTCTAATTTTAATTTCTTGATAAAGAATTCAATATGCATACAAAGATATTACTTACAAAAATGTTCATCATAGTATGACTATAGTAGCAAAAATATTTCTAAAAGTTAAATGAACATGAACAAAGGATTAAAGAAACTACAGCAATTTGGTTTGCTAGAATACTATTTAGGTGCTAAAACTTTAAAAATATTTTTATATTTTTAACATGAGAGGAACAGTCCAGTTTTATCAGTTTGTGAAAAAGTAGGTTGTATATAATCATATGCCAAATATGAGGAAAAATTAAACAAATATGAACAGTGCTTACCTCTGAAAGTAGGAACTTATTTAAAAAATAGTATTTCTTTTTTCTTTGTTTTCCAAATTCTTTTAAGTGACCATATACTTCTTTATAAATAATAAATAATAGTTTTGTTGTTGTTATTATTGTTGTTGTTAGGTGCTATCAAGTCAGTACTGACTCATAGAGACCCTATGCACAACAGAACAAAACACTGCCTGGTCCTGGGCCAACCTCACAATTGTTGCCACACTTGAGCCCATTGATGCTGCCACTTGGCCAATCCATCTCACTGGGGCCTTCCTTTTTTTTTTTGACTCTCCACCTTACCAAACATAATATCCTTCTCCAGTGACTCGTCCCTCCTGACAATATTTCTGAAGTATGAGAGACAAAGTTTGGCCATCTTGGCCTCCAAGGAGCACTCTGGCTGCACTTCTCCCAACACAGATGGCACTTTCAATATTCTCCTCCAACACCATAACTCAAAACCATCAGTTCTTCTATGGTCTTCCTTATTCAACTCCAACTTTTGCATGTATATGAGGTTATTGAAAATACCATGGCTTGGGTCAGGCGCACCTTTGTCCTCAAGCTGACATCTTTGTTCTTCAACACTTTAAAACGGTCTTGCACAGCAGATTTGCCTAATGCAATATGTTATTTGATTTCATAACTGCTGCTTCCGTAAGTGTTGATGGTTGATCCAAGAAGAAGGAAGTCCTTGACAACTTCAATCTTTTCTCCATTGATAAGAATGTTGTTTATTGGTCCAGTGGTGAGAATTTTTGTTTTCTTTACACTAAGATGCAAAAAATAGCATATGTTATTTAAAATTAGAGTACTGTATGTTTTTCTTGTCGCTGTGTGCCACTGCGTCGGTTTGGACTCACATAGACCCTTTACAGGGTTGCTAGGGAGTAGATTTGAACTGTTGACCTTGTGGATACCAGTGCAGTCCTTTTCTTATAGTGCCACACCAGGACTCAGAATACTGTACAGAAGAAGTCAAATAATGTTGAAACTAGTACTTTAAATAATTCATAATAATTATTTTTAGTTGTTAAAATATTCATTTGGATTCTTCCAACAATCTTTTAGAATGGAGGTATAGATATACATTCAAAATTTTTGGAAATAGTCTGGAAGTATTTGAGGTACATATACTGCCTTGTTGTTTTTGTTATGTGCCGTGGAGTCGGTTCCAACTCACAGCGACCCTGTATAGGGTTTCTGAGGCTGTAAATCTTTACATGAGCAGAAAGCCTCATCTTTCTCCCACAGAACAGCTGGTAGTTTCGAACTGCTGATCCTGAGGTTAGCAGCCCGATTCGTAACCACTATGCTACCAGAGCTCCTTACATATACTACCTAGATAGAGGGTATTTGAATGTAAAAATTCTCAACAAAATCTTAGCCAACAGAATCCAGCAACACATTAAAAAGATAATACAAAAGGTAGAAGTTTTGTAACAAAAAAAAGGGGAGTGATTAATCTTACAGTCCAGAAACAGAGGACCCTAGGACCATCAAGAGAGGAACATACAAATAGAATGTGGGACCTTATCCAGAGAAGCAGCAGCACCAGAGATGGAGGTAGAGATGGGGGCATGGAGGACTCTAGATTCATCAACTAAGAAGAGAAGGACTAAGAACTGGTGGCCAGGAGCAGACTTGCAGAATGTGCCCTTTGGAGATGTAATTTATTATATATGCCTGATTGGGTTTTTTTGTTTGTGTGTTTTTTAAAAAAAAGCTAAAGTGGATAAAGAGAAATACTTTTAACTGATGGTATATGAAGGGGATTATAATCAATGTAATGAAACAAGTTATATGAATTGTTGAATGTGAAACTGATGATGTCCCCTGTAAACTTTCACTCAATCCACTTTAATAAAAACCTTAAATTAAAAAAAAAAAAAGGATAATACATCATGATCAAGTGGGATTCATATCAGGGATGCAAGGATGGTTCAACATTAGAAAAACAATCAACGTTATCCATCATATAAATAAGAAAAAAGAAAAGAACCACATGATCATATCGATTGATGCAGAAAAGGCATTTGACAAAATCCAACATCCATTCCTGATAAAAATACTCAACAAAATAGGAATTGAAGGGAAATTCCTCAACATAATTAAGATAGAGGGTATTTGATTAAAAGGAAAAGACCAAAGTCGATTTTGCACTCTTAAAGAATTAAAGGAAATTTGAAAGGCGACAAGTACAATGTTTTTGCAAAGCATAATCAAATACCGTTTTCAAAAGGGTATTTATTCTAATTCATACAGAAGGCCTCTGGATGGATTGATATTCTAATTCACTGCTCACAGTATTCAAGGCACTTCTCTAACACCAAATGTGCTGTGTTGCTTTTAATAATAGATAGTGAGATGAAGAAGAAGCCCACTCCAGAAATTAAGTGGGAAATTAAGTGGAGAAATAAATAAGGTATACGAATGCAGTGACCATAACCTATTAAATGCTGGTCACCGCCTGCATTTTTTCTTATCTCGCCTCTGGAGTCTTAAACAAACTATCCCGACAACAGATACTATTACAGTCTGTCGTGTAACCGCCAGCAGAATTTCTGAGTAGCAGGGACCACAGCATATTTTCATTAGCAGGGACCAATCCTTTAATCCTCAAAATAGAAAGTGAGCCACTATCTTTGACAGACCCAAAACACAAACAGAAGTGTGGACTTGTAGTTCTTCAATAATGCATAACAGCAACTGTGTAGTTCTATTCCAAAAAATACTTCTGTGACATGACAAAGCTAACAGCTGGAGCCTTAAGATTCTCAGACGCATGAATCCTGTGCGGCATGTTCTTTCCAGGCAGCCACGGGGGTTTCCAAGGCCACGTGGGTGCATTCCTGAGTTCCTCATAGTATAGGAAAGTGGAAACCAACCAGTTGCCATCAAATCAACTGTGACTTACAGGAACCCCATAAGTGTCAGAGTAGGACTGTTTCACAGGGAGCCTTGTTCCTTGTTCACTCCATCAACACCAAGTGCCTGCTCCCTTGAAGACGCGAATGTTCATTTTATCTTTTAGAAAAAGTTTACTTCAGTAAGTGACTGCTGTTTTTAGGTGCCACTGAGTCCGTTTAGCCTCATAGTGACCCCATGTGACAAAGAAGAAGTGCTGTTACATAGGATTTTCTTGGCTGTAATCTTTACAGAAGCATGTTTCTAGGTCTTTCTACTGAAGAGATGCTGGGTGGTCTCAAACTGCTAACCTATTAGTTAGCAGGTAAGCACTTGAAAGCTGCACCACCAAGGAAGTGAGTAGAGCCTAGAATACTGAGAGCTAGAAGCAACCTAGTGTCAAAGTATCACTCTATCAGACAAATATTCCTTATCTGCCAAGTAAAGGAAGAATGTCTTCATTCCCTTTGATTTAAAGGTAACCAGTGAGAAGCAATGCAGTTAGATTGCTCTATGGTCTTACAAAAGAAACTAAAAACAAAACCATCCCACATGATGGGAACGCTTGAGTTGCATTTTCATACAAGATTCCCAAATTGCAAGACTTCCTCTGCCAGAGAAGAAATTCCTACTAACTTACCAATGGCTCAGAGGCCTGGAATGCACAATGACCAATTCAAACGGGAGGTAAATATTTAAATCGGTGGTTCTATAACTATCAAGCCTGATAAGAAGGCATATGCATCACATCATAACAATAATAAAAACTTCAAACCTTCTGCTCTGGATTATAATAATTTACATTAATGTCTTCCTCTTCTTGTTGTTCTTAATTGTCATCAAGTTGGTTCCAACTCATAGCGACCCTATACAAAGTTTCTGAGGAGCAGTTGGTAGGTCTGAACTGCTGACCTTATGGTTAGCAGTTCAGTGCTTATCCTACAGCCTGTTATTGTTGTTAAGTACCTCAAGTCGGTTCTGACTCATAGCGACCCTGTGTGGGGTTTCCAAGGAGCAGCTGGTGGGTTTGAATTGCTGGCCTTGTGGTTGGCAGTCCAGTGCTGATCCTACAGCACCACACTGAGAATCCATGAAGAAAGATAAATGATGTTTCCGTTTAGTAGCTTACTAAATGGCTTGCACATGATAAACAATACAAATATTTATTAAATGAATCCTAACATAAAATTGGAATCCTGGTGTGGCACCGCAGGATAATGCACAGGACCACAAGGTCGGTGGTTCAAATCCACCAGCCACAACTCAGAAACCCTATACAGGGTGGCTGAGTAGAAACTAACTTGATGACACTTAACAGCAACAACTTGAAGGTAAAATTAGGCTAAGATCATAAGACTTTCAGTAGTGTAAGAGTGCAATAGGCAGGAAATATTTTCTCATTGGCACATATGTGAAATTTATTTGTTGACATTTCATCTCCCTTTTAACTCCCTAACACCCATTCAAAGTCGCATAATTTTAAAATCTGAAAGGAAAAAAAGGAACTAGTGGGGTACTTTGGTTTTAATTTTCAGGAAAAAAAGGAAAATGAAATTTTTCAAACTTTATTCTTCTATCACTGACAGTTAATAATATCATTGTCATCACACAGCATATTTGAAAGACATTTGAAATTTTATCCATCTTTTCCTTGATTTAACATTACATTTAAATTCCTATTCTCTCTGAGGAAGATTACAATTCAGCAAAGTCTATCACTTTTGTACTTCTCCACTACTCTGACATAAAAGCAGAAACAGTAAAAACAGTATAAGAGCACCTACCAATCAGAAAGGCCAGAGTCTAAGACCTTCATATAATTTCTGACTTGCTGCAAAGCATGATTACACAAAGTATTAGCTTTCATTAAATCAGAACCATTAAAATGAAAATGAACCATTTCCCCCTCCCCCCAGTTTAGATAATGATGAGACACATTTTTGGTACTGTAGAAGATTTAGTATTTGTCAGTAGAAAAGAGCAAAATGCTTTTGAGGTGGGGATGCTGGTTGGTGGGATTTACTCACTCCTTAGCTAAGGGCTTGGCTATACCTTGTTGAAACTTCCTGTCTCTACAAAGTTATAAAATGAGTATTTGAGATACTCAGGAGATCATTCACAAAATGCTGAAACTGCGAGTATTAAATCTGCAAATGCCAATGGTCTACCGTTCAAGTAGTCACCAATTTCAAACTGACTTTGGGAGTTATCCATGTTCACACAGCTATTGCTACAGTGGTTACCTCTACCCATCTGTGAAGGAGCTCTGGTAGCGTAGTGGTTACGAATCGGGTTGGGAACCGCAAGGTCAGCAGTTCGAAACTACGAGCTGTTCCACGGGAGAAAGATGAGGCTTTCTGCTCCCGTAAAGATTTACAGCCTCGGAAATCCTGTACAGGGTCGCTATGAGTCAGAATCGACTCGACAGCACATAACAACAACAACAACATCCCCTCTGTGATACCCAGAACACTTGAAATGCTTCCAACTCCCACATCATCCTCAGTCTTTCTGTAGACTTGGTGTTTTGATTAGTTTAGAACTTGGGATTTAGGATTTGGTAAGGTTCAGAGAACCCAATTTCTGTAAGAGACAGGTTTTAGAGTGGTGCATAGTCACAATTTTCAGAATCCTGGTTAATGCACCAGACTGCAAAGCTGTTGCAGACCGTGTAAGACTAGTCAGAGATTCGAGGCCCTCTAGGGCTGAGTGTAACAAATGAGGCCACTGGCAGTTAATGGAAAATTGCTTTCATCTTAATATTCAGGTATATATATTAAATTAATACACTGGAGCCTTTGAAAATCCACAGATAAAGGTGATATTTTCCTAAAGCCAAGACTAAAGGTTGCAAGGTTATACCTTTCTCCAAGGGATTAACTAAAAATATCTTAGCTACTTCTCGGTTCTTTGTTCTATAGACAAAGAACCCATCCTCCCTAATCCCTTTTCCAGGTGCAGCCCATTCACCTGGGCGTCTCCTACAGAACTCTCAACTTCCCCCAACTGACCTCAGTGGCTATAGATATGTTAATTGGGCCTGAGAATCCAAATTGCTGGCCTGGGATTTGAACCAGTGAAGTACAATGTAAAGTTACCTGAATGTCTGGAAAATTACTGATGTTAGCTATATCCTGTTTTAGTCCCTCCCAGCTTGGTGTGAAACTCCTCCCCTAAATAAAACAGAGGCCCGAGCCTCCCCAGGCGTGCATTACTGGTTGGAAGGCATGGAGTAAAGATTGTGGTGCGTTACGGGTTGGAAGGCATGCATTAAAGATTGCAGGGCAGTGAGTTGCTGCCTGCAGAGGCCATGATGCCTGTAGTCCCAAGCCTGCCCACCAGTGATGTATCCACCCTGGCTTTGGGGTCCCTTCTTCTGTTTGTCTGTGTATTCTTTCCCTATCCCTATCGCCGCTGGATCTCCCCTCCTCATGAACCAAAAACTCGTGACAACTATGTCGGGGTTAGACCCCGGCACAAAGCCATTTGAACTGCAAGGTTGGCAGTTCAAGCTCACCAGGTGCTCCTCGGGTCACTATGGGTTGGAACTGACTCCACTGCACTTAATAACAAAAACATAGTCACATTCTCAAAGTTGTTCACAGTCCAATGCTTTGAAATCTGCTGAATGCTTATTCAAAAGGCAGATTCTTGTTATCAACACAGAACCAACTGATTAAGACTCTTTAGTGGATCAGCCCAAAAAGTATGCATTTTTAACCCACTCCCATCTCATATGACTTAAAAATTTTCAGAAATTTTAAAAAAGAAATACTATGTTAGAGATGCAATTAAATTCAGAGTTACATGAGGTACCCTGTTGTTTTTCTTGTTAAGTGCCGTCAAGTTGGTTCCGACTCATAGCGACCCTATATATGGTTTCCAAGGAGAAGCTGGTGAGCTTGGACCTCTGACCTTGCAGTTAAAACTAACCTGGCAGTCCAGCGCATGAACCTCCAGTGCCACATGAGATGCCCTGTAGTCCCAGAAAAATAAGTGTCCAACATAAATAGTTTTACTGACAATTTCAGTTTAGAAACCAAGGTTAGTTACCCTTCTACGAACTTCCTAAACCTGTGTAAAATCTTGGGACAGTTTAAACCTCAAGAACAGTATTATATCTTGTTAAAGATCAAAACCTAAATTAAATTTCTAATAATCTCAATAAAGTTCACCAATTTTTTAAAAAAATATTTAAATGATACCCTAATTTTCCATATACTCAGTTATGGTTAAACTATTGTTGTTAAGTGCGGTTTGAATTCAACTCTCTATAGGGTTTCTGAAGAGCTGCTGGTGAGCTTGAACTGCCAACCTAGCGGTTCAAACCCACTCTGCAGTCCTGCACGTTAACCAGCAGCACCACATCCGGACTGGAATCCACTAGATTAGGTGACCCAGTTGACTAAGGCAGTAATGGAGTCTAAGGAGTGGTTGTTTTGCCCTACTGTCTCAGACCAAAGCTATTCAGGTAAATTTTACACAAATAACTCATCTTTAATGACAATACTTGATTTATTTGTGGTCAGCAACCTTGTCTGAGAATTCCCATAATCTTATCCTAAACCAAATAGGAAAGCCTATTGTATTTCACTTAGAACTGAAAGATTCTACCTTAGACAGAAATTAAAATATCTTGTTTTCCAAATAACACATTATAAACACCACTTAGAGCATTTCCTTATTTAGATTTGTGCAACTAATCGTTTCTTCAAGTTAGTTAAGTGATTGCTAACAATTAATTAGTACGGTTAACATTGTTTTTATTGATCAACTGGCACTACTGATTGACAACATTAATACAATTGCATTATTTCTCAGAAAACCTTGACATAAGAACTTAATAGTACTGGGAGACAGTTGAGAGATAAAGAAAAACAGATTACATGCTTTAAATCAAACCAATTACCTTAACAAGCTGCCGGGGCTTTGATGACTTAATTAAGGGCAGGGTTTCCTTCCATAGGCAGCTAAGAGCTGGCTTTCCTATCCCTTCCCTACGCCCAGTATAACAATGAATCTAATAGAAGACTGAGAAGGGTTGGTCTAGGGTCTTATGACCCATGTATTTCTGCTTCAGTTATAGTCATCATCAACAAATTAGGGGATCATTTACAGCCAAAATTTGAAAATTCAATTGGCAAGTTTAACGTCTTTTTAGAGAACAAGCATGCTTTGCTTTCTATCTCCCTAAAACCCTAATTCCTTTCCTGGATACAGAATTAATATTGGAGAGAATAATGTCCCAATGTCCCAAAGTGATTCTGAACCTGGTTATACCATTATATTCATTTAAGAGGGTGGCATAGTGGTTACGAATTGGGCTGCTAACTTCAATGTCAGAAGTTCGAAGCTACCAGCTGTTCTGCAGGAGAAAGATGAGGCTTTCTGCTCCCGTAAAGATTTGCAGGAATAACCTGTGCAGGGTCACTATGAGTCAGAACCGACTCCACGGTACTTAACAACAACAACAACAAAGAGAAAAAGAAAAAGAAAAATCTGAGGATCAGGTCCATTTGGGGACTGACCAAACATTCCAATAGTTTCGCTAGGAATTCAGTAGAAACCTTTAGTCCTTTCTTGTACCCAGCCTACTCTTCAAATGGCAACATTAAGCCAAAGCTGTTTAAAAGCTAAAAATAGTTTTTATTCTAATTAAATGATTGGTTAATAAAAAGTATAGATTTTGATTGGATATTTACTCAGGATGATAGATTGAACTATTTAAAAGATGATCACATAAATGTTTAAAGTTACTTATAAAAAGATAAAATTATAGATCTCTTTGTAATGAGTATGCTAATTCTCATTCACCGAGAGAATGCAGAGTTCTGACTCTGAGACAGGAAAGCAGGACCCTGCTCCCGATGGAGCATTAAATCTTAAACAAGTTGTTTTATTTCCCGGGGTTACACTTTGTTGATCTGTAAAAAGTAACTGTATCTCTCACACCACACAGATTGCTCTAGATATAAACTCAAGTATCCGATGCCACACAAAAACTACACATAAGGTCACTCAAAAAGCTTCATACATTACTATCTTTTTGTCGGGAAACTCTTTGGTTTTTGTCATTGACTCATTTTACATTTACTGCTCTCCTGATGTGACTCTGTAGAACCATAAGTTCGGCAGTTCAAACCCATCAACTGCTCCTTGGGAACCCTATGTAGGGTTGTATGAGTCAGAACCGATTCGACAGCACTTAAAAACAACAACAATAACAATGACAACTCTTACCATATACAGGGTCACTATGAGTTGATATTATCTCTATTTGAATAGTCTCATATGCATGTGACAGTTGGACAATAAGTAAGGAAGGCCATAGAAGAATTGATGCATTTGAGTTATGGTTGTTGTTGTTGTTATGTGCCATCGAGTCGGTTCCGACCCATAGCGACCCTGTATAGGGTTTCCGAGGGTGTAAATCTTTACGGGAGTAGAAAGCCTCATCTTTCTCCCGCGGAGCAGCTGGTAGTTTCGAACCGCTGACCTTAAGGTTCGCAGCCCGATCCGTAACCACTACGCTACCAGAGCTCGTATTAAAGGTACCACGGACTACCAGAAGAACAAACAAATCTGTGTTGGAAGAAGTACAATCAGAATGCACCTTAGAAGCCAAGATGGCCAGACTTTGTCTATCTTACTTAGGACATATTATCAGGAGGAACCAGTCCCTGGAGAAAGACATCATGTGTAGTAAAGTGGAGGGATAGCCAAAAAGAAGGACACCCCCAGTGAGATTGATTGGCACAGTGGCAGCAACAATTGGCTCAAGCAAAGCAGCAATGTGAGGATCGCGCAGGACCGGGCAGTTTTCCGTTCAGTTGTACACAGGGTTGCTGTGGGAACCAACTCAACGGCACTTAACAACAACTCTTACCATTACTACCACCCGTATTATGCTGTTGTTGGCTTTGAATTGTGAACGTTACAGTCAGCAACCCAGTACTTAGCCCACAGGACTACCAGATCTCCTTTACATGTATGGTTGTTGTTGTTGTTAAGTGCCATCTAATCAGTTCCAACTCACAGGGACCCTGATCAGGGTTTCTGAAAAGTGGATGGAGGGTTTGAACCACCAGTCTTGTGGTTAGCAGTGCTTATCCTACAGCACCACATGAGGACTTAGAAACAGTGAAATGATTGGAAGGTAGACCCTGTGTTTCTAGTCTTAAGGATTAGCTTTATCAATTAAACTAAAATTTACCAAGTAGGTTAATCAAAATTAAAGAAAGTCTGTATATAATGTTGAACATATAGCTGACTCTGATTATTAAAAAAAAACTTAACTATAGAAAAGCTCTACTTGGATGAGAATTTTATGATTTTCAAACCCTAATATATTTGTGGGTATTCTCTCACTCTCCCTCCTAGACCCATTCAGCCTGTGCCTGTCTGGAACACAGAACACTGTTGTTTAGGGTTGTATATATAATTCTGCTGACCTCTACCCCCATTAACCCTTGCATACCTCCTTGTGTCTTCCCCGGTCTTCTTTATTCTGCCAATCTCTCTTGGATGACTGCAAAATAACGTCAAACTTCAAATATGAGTCTATCACTCTGTGTTAGTGAGGGAAAGATAGCAGAGATATATGTTTGCTTGAAGGTGATTTTATTCCAATAGGTAAATAGGTTTCACATTGTTTCCCCCACCGACGTCTTTTTATTGGGCCATAGTGGATGTAGAAACACTTTGATTATGATATCATTATCTAATAAGACACTTTTAAAAGGTAATGACTGCCATACAGCCAGCTTCTCCAGTTCAGAGTCTTCCCTAATGATTCATCTCGTTTGGATCCTCTGTAATTGTACAGCATTTAGATTCCCATCTCATTAGTACTCATATCACTTTTATTCCCAATGCCATAATTCTTCAGGGCAGAATCAGTTGGTACTTTACGTCCTTTTGTTTCTTGCCTGGTAATTGTTTGAAGGATACTATGAAGACCCTTTTTTAGTTCCACTCCTTTTGATTAGAGCATTTATAAAGGCAGGCATAATGAAGAAAGTGAATACTTGGGCTGAGAACACCATTGTTCCATAAAAATGTCAGTGATTATGACTTCTGTGAGGCAAGTGGAAAGACCTGATAAGCCTCATTTCCTTGGCCACATTCATTTTTACCCTGGAATATAAACTTTTCTAATTACTATTTAAAATTACATTTGCCTTTTACTCGAGTTACAACCATGTTCCTTTTAATTAGTTCAAGTGTGTGGGATGTGAAAATGTTTTCCCATCCATCAAGATGTTACTAGAATAATGTGGTTTGGAGTCCTGAGCTTTCCTGAGAGAACAGAGTTCTCCATCACAGATGCAAGGGCACTTTTATGAACTCTTTACCAAACACGTATATCTAAGTACTCTAAAAATATATAAGCCCAAGAAAATAGCTTATTTTCAAACTACTTAACATTGAAAGCCCATTATTCCAAGTAACCTAAATTGTGTACTACGTTGGTTCAGTTAACGTCCAGAAACCCAGATAACTTTTTAAAAACAGTATTGTGTTAACTCCAAAGACCAGTGGATTGTAAATACTGTTTCCTTCTGGTGCCAGATTCTCACAACTTGCTTTCAAATGTTTGATATCACCTATGATAATCCCATGTGCATCCAAAGGTCAAGGAACAGATATTTCAATAGCAGTAACATAACTTTAGAAGTTAGCAGAAAGATAAACACAGTGAGTTACTTGTCCAGTGTTGACAAATCACACAGCTGATGCTGACTGAGGCATCTCCAGTGAAAACAGCAGCCTCTTAGGTGAAAACACTATGGTATGGGCAAGGGATCCTGGCAAGTCATAGCTAGAATCAGAATAAGGAATGAGCATCTTAAACGAGCATCTTAAACTACACCCCCTCAAAAAAAAGTATGATATCAGATTTCTTCTTGTTGTTAAGTGCCATTGAGTTGGTTCTGACTCACAGTGACCACATATAATAGGGTTTCCAAGCAGCGGATAGTGACTTTCAACCACCAACCTGGCAGTTTAAACTGACCTTGTGGCTCAGTGCTTATCCTATGGTGCCACACCAGGACTGTTGTTGTTGTTGTTAAGTGCCGTCAAGTTGGTTCCAACTCATAGCGACCCTGTATGTATGTCTGAGGAGCGGTTGGAGATGTTGAACCACTGACCCTGCAGTTGAAACCGACCTTGCAGTCCAGTGCATTAACCCACAGCACCACACCAGGACTCCACACCAGGACCAGGAATATCGAAATGATATTAATTTTGAAGGTGGATATAAATTCTGGATTTAGATACACCAGGACATGTTCTTGTTAGGTGCCATCCAGTCGGTACCGACTCATAGCGATCTTAAGCACAGCAGAAGAAACACTGCGCGATCCTGGGCCAACCTTACTACTATTGCCACGCTTGAGTCCGTCGATGCTGCCACTTGGCCAATCCATCTCACTGAGGGTCTTCCTCTTTTTCTCTGACCCTCCACCTTACCAAACATGATAGCCTTCTCCAGCATCTAGTCCATCCTGACAATATGTCCGAAGTATGAGAGATGAAGTCTGGCCAACTTGGCCTCTAAGGAGCACTCTGGCTACACTTCTTCCAACACAGATCTATTGGTTCTTTTGGCAGCCCATGGCACATTCAGTATTCACCTCCAACTCCATAACTCAAAAAGCATCAATTCTTCTACTGTCTTCCTTATTCACTGCCCAGCTTTCACATGTATATGATGTTATTGAAAATACCATGGCTTGGGTCAGGTGCACCTTAGTCCTCAAGTTGACATCTTTGTTCTTCAACAGACAGCATTGTACCTCATGACTGATCTGGATATGTTAATTTTGACAATGAATGCAACACCATTCCTCTTCAATTTGTCATTCCTGGCATAGTAAACCATGTGGTTGTCAGATTCAAAATAGCCAATACCAGTCCATTTCAGCTCACTAATGCCTAAGATATCGATGTTTATGCATTCCATTTCATTTTTGACAACTTCCAATTTTCCCAGATTCATACTTCGTACATTCCATGTTCTAATTTTCAATGGATGTTTATAGCTGTTTCTCTTCATTTTGAGTTGTGCCCCATGAGTAAATGAAGGTCCTGAAGGCTTTACTCCCACAGGCTTTACTCCATTCATCACAGTCAACTGTACTTTGAGGAGGCATCTCTTCCCCAGTCGCATTTTGAGAGCCTTTCAATCCTAGGGGCTCATTTTCTGGCAGTATATTTGACAGTGTTTCTCTTCTATTCATAAGGTTTTCAGTGACTAAATATTCGGAAGTAGTTCATCACTCCTTCTTCCTAGTCTGTCTTCATCTGGAAGCTCACCTGAAAGCTGTCCTCCATGGGTGAGCCTGCTGGTATTTAAAACACTGGTGACATAGCTTCCAGAATCACAGTAACTCACAAGCCACCACAGTATGACAAACTGACAGACGAGTGGTGAACACCAGGACTAGGAGTATCTAAATTCAGAAATCATATTCACCTTCAAAATTCATATCATAAACTCTGAGGATGGACAGAACTGAATGCCAGTCTTTGGAGACATTTTCTTAGCCACAGATAATTTTGTGCTAATATGCTTGGAAATTGATTTTTATGTAGATTTGAAACAAGAGTGGAGAAGAAATTCTTAACTGAAGTTTTAAAAGAATTTACATTTAACTTAACAATATAATTTGTTCCCAAAGTTTGCTTAAGTGGTCATTTAAAACACATTGTTACTGTCAAGTGTAGTCGAGTTGATTCCAACTCATAGTGATACTGTATAGGGTTTCTGAGGAGTAGCTGATGAGTTTGAACAGTCAACGTGGCAGTTCAAACCAACCTGGAGGTCCCGGGCATTATCCTGCAACGCCACACTGGTAACTCCACATCCCATCTTCAGCCCTAAGTTTAAATGCTCACAACCTCTATCAAGAGAAGAGTTCATCCTAGAGGCATCAAGATGATGCTGATGCTGTAGGCAGTCCTTTGGTGCAAACTGAAGAAAAAAAAAATCACAAGTTTATAAAAATTGCCTATGCATTATGCTATGAAAACTTCTACAAGGATGCACAGATGGGTTTCAATTTGGACAACTCTGTTGCTGCATATTAAAGGCCTTTGATTTTAATATCCAATAATGAATAAAACTACTGGTGGGTGTCCTCCTGAGTCATAATGTAATCAGAGGAGAAAAACAGAACCTGGCTTTCATTTTTTTTCACTATTGAATATTTGCTTCCAGCCAGATGTACCTAAGCTGAGAACACAACAGGGATCATTATATATGTAGTGGGCGAGGCCCAGGGAGATTTTTGTCAGAAGGGAAACAAGAACTAATTAGAGTCAAATAAAAATGTGACTTTGAAATTACTGGATTTATTGAATTTTCTGAAACAGATCAACTCTAGGCATTTGTGGTCTTCCAAGTAAACCAAAACTTTCTGAGACTTGCCACTTCTGCCCTCCACTGCAACACCCAGCTCCAACCTGGCTTTAGGTCATATTTGGGTTTATCTTTGTCAGTCTTCCATACTGGAGTCCTGGTGAGACACTGTAAGACGAGCACTAGACCACAAGCACTAGACCACAAGATTCAAACTCACCAGCCACACCTCGGAACCAACTTGATAATACTTAACAACAGCAACATCATTCACACTGGTTACTGATCAGCTGGGCTGATTTCTGAGTTGAAGCTTCTGTTTATGATCCTGAAGGCATTGTTGACTGAATACCAACAATCCCATTGCCACAGAGTTGACTGTGACTCATAGTGGCACTATAGGACAGACATTCTACCCCACAGGAGTTTCCAAACTGTAATGAAACAGATAGCCACATTTTCCCCCCATGAAACAACTGGTGGGTTGAAATCACTGATCCTTCACAGTTAGAAGTAAAGCACTGTGTAACCAGGCTTCCTAGTTGTCTGAATAGTGGGTGGAATTTCTATAGGCTTTGCACCAGGTCTTTCTCACTTGGCAAATGATGTTGCCCAAGTTGAGTTGGCTTGAGACTAAAATCCTGTTCCTTTATTTTATTTTTATTTTTCTCTGTTCCCATTTAGATACATTGTGTGATCCCAATTCTTCATGTTTTTCTCCATTCTTACTTTTCAATATAATTTTTAGTTCCTCTCATGAAGCAGAGAATTCTTTCCTTCACTCTATGAATATGGATTGTCCTTTTAGCTTGTTGCGTATCAAATGTGGAAGAAGTCAATGTGTACAAGGTCAGCTGCAAGCCTCAACCTCAAGAGGTCATATACACTTTGGCTTTTTCTCTTTTGTTCGACCACCTTCATTCTGAGAATAAAACCAGACTAGTCTCCTGGAAGAGAACACAAGGAGACAAGCTAAGTGAATTAAGTTGTTCCATTTGAAGTCCCAGAAGAAAGAGTGGAGTCAAAATCAGCAAAGCTGCATAGATAGCCAGTAGCAGACATGATTGAACTGCCTTGACCAACAAAGTCATGTAACCAACTCAATGACTTTTAGGAAATTAATAATGAGAATTGTCTTAAGCCGCCCATCTTTGGGGTGATTTGTTAAATGGTGATATCTAACAGATAAGACCACTTTTGCTTATCCAAGTTCTGCATTCTGTTGTGAGCCCCATAAAGCTCCTGCCAGAATGTGAACTTCTTCCTCAGCTTACAGCACATTGCCTAGTACATAATGTTTTCCAACATTGTTGTTGCTGCTAAGTGTCATTGAGTCAGTTCCAACTCATAGAAACCCTGTATAGGGTTTCCCAGGAGCAGCTGGTGGGTTTGAATTGCTGACTGGTAGGTTTATACCAGGCACTAAGTAAATAATATTATTAATCTCCTGTTTGAACATTTAGGCTGTTTTCTAATTTGAAACCAGAATTTTTTATTTAATTGGTATCCTTATATGGTCTCTTTTTATATTCTTAGTTTGTCTTTCTCTCTGTTTCTGTTTTACTTTTATTTGACAGATATGAGTAATAAATTTCTTAAGAAAATAAAATGTTTTCTAGTAGAGGAATTTCAAAAGTAGAGAAAACCACATGAGGAGAAGGGAAAAGTAATTCAAAGCAAATGAGAACCAAGAGTTTTCTCATGACTTTGATGACGAAATTCTGACTCACAGAACAATTTGCAGGAGTGTTATTACAGAACACAAATTCTAATATTTTTATTTATGTGATTTCAAATATTTGTTATCGTCCTATATTTTATGTATTAAAATGTCTTTTGATTTTCTTTGAAGTTTCACTCAGAAGTCTAAGCATTAACAATAATTATAAATCTTTTTAACTTGATAATTTGATCCTTCTGCTTAGTAGGATCATGGCTATAGCTACATTTTCCCTGCTGCACTGTCTTCTAACATTGCAATCTTGAGGGATCATATTTCTAATGATTGTCATCACCATCAATTTAAAAATGTGCATAAGCATTGCTTTTAAATTTTTATCCTATGTGGTGAAATATATATAGCAATAAGCTTTTAATTTTCATCATTTTAAGTGTATAATTCAGTGACATTAAGAATATTCACCATTTTGTGCTATCATCACCACAATCCATTTCCTAAACGTTTACATCAACTCAAAGAGAAACTCAACATCCCTTAAGCAATAAATCCCATTTCTTTCTTCCCTAGCCCCTGGTAACTACTAGCAAATCTTTTATTCTATGTTTTTGCCAATTCTAGATATTTCATATAAATGAGATGATATAATATTCGCCCTTTAGTTTCTGACTTATTTCACTCAAAATAATAATTTCAAGGTTCACTCATGTCATTGGCATTGCTTTTGGGAGCATGAAGCTCCCATAAGAGAGCCTGGAACAAAGTCTATTTAGGACTGAATGTTGTTGTTGTTGTTAAGTACCATGGAGTCGGTTCCAACTCATAGTGACCCTGCACAGGGTTTCTGAGACTGTAAATCTTCACTGAAGCAGAAAGCCTCATCTTTCTTCCACGAAACAGCTGGCAGTTTCAAACTGAGGACTGAATAGACACACTATTTCTTCGTACTACTGCTCCTTTGGGATCAAATCCATGAAGATAAGATCCAGTATTAGTTAGATGCCTTAGATGGCACTCTAAAGCAGTTAGAACAACATTAGCATTAGAAAGCTGTTCAATTGAGATCTTGTGGAGGCTGTTCACTTAACATGGTTAAGGACTGGCTATTCTTTTGACCTTTCTACACTTTGAGACAAGGGAAATTAGAATACGAATGGGCAGTTCAGAAAGAGCAGAATAAAACAGAAGTAACCTATGATGTTCTCTTAATTATCACATTGTTGTTGTTAAGTGCCATTCTGACATATGGTGGTGGTGGTGTGCCATGGAGTCAGTTCCGACTCATAGTGACCCTGTACAGGGTTTCCAAGGCTGTTAATCTTTACAGGAGCAGAAAGCCTTGTCTTTCTCCCACGAAACAGCTGTTAGTTTTGAACTGCTTACCTTGTGGTTCGCAACCTGATTCTTAGCCACTACGCTACCAGTGCTCCTTATTATGACATATAGGGATCCTGTATGAGGTTTCCAAGGAGCAACTGACTAGTTTGAACTGCTGACCTTGTGGTTCAAACTGATCTTGCAGTCCAGTACTTTATCCCACAACACCACACCAGGACTCCAATGATCACATCAGGCAACAGCCATTTAATAACATTTAGCATTTGATTTGCCTCCTTGTCTCCTGAGGTATAGGAGCTTTTCCCATCATGGCCTGGTTGTTGATGCAAAGATGCTGTGAAAGACTTGCTCTTGTCTCATTCTTTCTCTGTCCCATTAAGTTGTTCCTTCCGATCATTGTATCTTCTTAAAGTCAAACATTTTCATATCAAATATTTCATTTTTAATTAAGCATTCAAAATAGGGAAGGCAAGGCTGATGGTCACAAAGCTGTCTTCATACATCTCAATGCTTACAATGATTGCACTCCATTATTTGGGGGTAGACAGGGCTATTGTACCCCCTTATCCTCATGCCTCATTATTTGAATCAGGCTCCCACTAGTCCATGTTGTTGTTGTTGCTGTTAAGTGCTGTCAAGCTGATTGTGACTCATAGTGACCCTGTATAGGAGGAGCAACTGGTGGATTTGAACCACTGACCTTGCAGTTCAAACTGACTGTGAAGCCCAGTGCTTCTACAGTGCCACACCAGGACTCCATATTCATTCCTGAAGCCAACATATATTTATTGGGCTTTTTCAACATTAAAAGAAGTCCTTGGCTGACACTTAATGAGTGAGCAGTTAGTGATCAACCAAAAGGTTGGTAGTTGGAATACACCCAGAGACACATCACCTGAAAGTCTGCTTCAAAAAAGGTCATAATCATGAAAACTCCATGGATTACAGTTCTGCTCTGAAACACGTGAGTTACCATGCATGGGAAGTGACTCATTGGCAAAGGTTTATTGATTATTTGGTTTGTTGTCTCCTAATTTAAGTATTCAAGTCAAGAAGAGAGGCTGAGAGGAAAAGAAAGAGAAACCTTGATAGTCCTTTAAAATATAATACATCTCCTTCCCCAGAAAAATATCACCTTTGGGGGAAACCTGAAAAATAAAAGAAAACACAGTAAGGTAAAAGAATGAAAAGTTGAATCGAAACCTAGAAGACAGAAAGAAACACAAGAAAGGAAAAATACAGTAGGGAGATTAACCATTGATTTGACTTCAAATTAAGCTCAAGATGATGGAAAACAGCTGTAAACATTTATTAATAATCAGAATATGGAATGAATGAATATGAAGCTAGAAAAATTAGAAGTTGTCAAAAATGAAATGGAACACATAAAGATCAATATCCTGGACACTGTTGTTATTAGGTGCTGTCAAGTCAGTTTCAACTCATAGCAACCCTGTGCACAACAAAATGAAACACTGCCCAGTCCTGCACCATCCTCACAATTGTTGTTACACTTGAGCCTATTGCTGACACTGTGCCAATCCATCTAGTTGGGGTCTTCTTCATTTTCACTGACCATCCACTTTGCTAAGCATGATGTCCTTGTCCAGGGAAGTACAACCAAGTCTCGTCATCCTGGCTTCTAAGGAGAATTCTGGTTGTACATCTTCCAAAAGAGATGTTTGTTCTTCTGGCAACCCCTGATACTTTCCATATTCTTTGCAAACATCAAGACATAAAGAACATCATACAGGAAGAAAACAAATGACACGATCGAAAGAAAAGACCTAAATGGATATCAGAAGCAACTCTGAAACTTGCTCTTGAGCACAGAGAAGCTAAAGTAAATGGAAGATATGAGGAGATAAAACAGCTGAACAGAAGGTATCAAAAGGCAGCTCGAGAAGACAAAGTCTAGTATTATGATGAAATGTGCAAAAACCCAGATCTAGAAAATTAAGGGGGAATAACAGAATTCTCAGAATTTCTTAAGCTGAAAGAATTAAAGAAAGAATTCTATGGGCAAAATATTGAATTATACAGAAAGCATCAGAATATGATGGAAGGAATACACAGAGTCACTATACCAAAAAGAAATGGTTCATGTTAAACAGTTTTGATAGGTAGCGTATGATCAAGAAACAACGGTACAGAAGGAAGAGGTACAAACTGCACTGAAGGCATTGGTGAAATACAAGGCTCCAGGAAGTGGTGGAATACAAATTGATATCTTGCAACAAACTGATGCAGCACTGGAAGCACTCACTAATCTATGCCAAAAAAATTTGGAAAACAGCTACCAGGCCAACTGATGAGAAGAGATCCATATTTGCATCCATTCCAAAAAGAGGTGACCCAACAAAATGCAGACATCATCAAACAATATCATTAATATCACATGCAAGTAAAATTTTGCTGAAGGTAGTTCAAAACCAATTACAACAGTACATTGATGGAACTGCTAGAAATTAAAGCAGGATTCAGAAGAGGATGTGTAAAGGGGAGTTTTATTACTGACATCAGATGGATCTTGGCTGAAACCAGAGAATATCAGAAAGTTGTTTATTTCTGTTTTATTGGCTATGCAGAGACTTTTGACTTTGTCAATCATGACAAACTACAAATAACTTTGTGAAGAATGAATATTCCAGAGCACTTAGTTGTGCTCATGAGGAACCTGTACACAGACCAAGAGGCAGTTGTAAGAAAAGAGCAAGAAGATATGAATGTATGCTAAGCAAATAATCTGAGAAATTGGATTATATAAAGAAGAATGTGGCATCAGAATTGGAGGAAGACTCATTCATTACCTGTGATATACAGGTGGTACAACCGAAACATACTTATTGATGAATATCAAAGATCACAACCTTCAGTATGGATGGCACCTCAATGTAAAGGAAAAAAAAAAAATCCTGAGTCTAGACAACACATAAACCTGCATAACTCCATCTATGGTCAGGCACACCATCCCCTCATCCCTCCCTGACCCACCAGAGTTTTCTATTCTCTGGGTCAAGCCCAGGCCTTAGTTTTGTTTGTTCTCTTCATCTTCTTTTTCCTGTCCTTGTTCTTTATTGTTTCTTTCTCTGCTTTCCTTTTTTCTTCTTCTATGTCTCCTCTTTCTTTTCTCTTTATCCCCTTTACTATTATCTTGTCTCTTTTTTTGCTTCCTTTTTTTCTTCTTCCCTCTCCCTAATTTTTTATTGTATTTTTGTTTCTTTTCATTTTCTTTCTTGTTTTTCTCTTCTGCTGTTTTATTCTCCTTACCATTTTTTCCCCCTTTATAGTCATAATGTTCATTTTTCTTGCTGCTGCCACTTGGTTTTTCTTTCTTTTTTTATTTCCTATTTTGCTGTTGCTTTTTTTCTTATGTGTGTATATTTTTTTTCTTCTTGCCCACCCACTCAGCAGTAAACAACAATCATGCCTATAAATCCCATCTACAACTATAACCTCTGCAGCCCCACACACTGGGCAAAAGCTACTACTTGCTCTCATACCAACTGATCAATGATAGACAGCAGCCACTACCAGCCAAACCCACCCTGAACTGCATTGCACAAATAACAAATAGAGAACTGTAGACACACTTCCATTCTCTAATCACACCCACCAACAGGCAGGAGATGAATCCCTGAGAACACACCACAAATACAATCATCAATTAAATATTAATACAATGACACTGCAATGTCTTGAATAAAACAGACAATTTCCATTTTCATGAAGGAACAGGATAAGTAGCTCAAGCAAGTGATAAAGTGCGGAGCCAGGAAACATTTCTGAGGAAGAAAAGGAATTACCTGATAAAGAATTAAAAAGAATATTCAGGAACTTTCAATGAATTGAGAGAAAGATCTAGAAAGCTGCAAGGGAAAGCACAGAAAAAGACTTCACAAGAATTCAGGAAAAAAACAACAACAACAAAAAAAAAAACTACCAAACAAATGGACAATAAATAATAAAAATTTAGAAAAATACAAAATCTGCAAGTATAAATCAAGAAGATTAATACGAAGAGCTCAGAAATGATACATTGAAAAGGCAAATGAATAAATTTGAATCAATGGAAAGCCAAAATACTGAGCTTGAAGACAAATCTCTCAATGATAGTCTTGTCTACAGAGTCACTATGAGTTGGATCCAATTTGACAATACTTACCAAAATCAACAACAAAAACTTAGCAATCAGAAAAAAGGAGAAATCTGAAGTAATCTTAAGATTTATGTGGGACACCATCAAGAGGAATAACATGTGTGATAGAAATTCCAGAATAGGAAGAAAGAGACAAAAAAAAAAAAAAAAAAAAAAAGGACAGAGAAAATTGCTGAAGAGTTATTAGAAGAAAATTTCCCTAGCATCATGAAAGGTGAGAAGGTAAGCATTCAAGAAACTGAACGAACCCCAAATAGGAGGGACCCTGAAAGAAAAATCAATCAGATATATCATAATGAAACTCTTCCAAACCAAAGACTAAGAAAGAATGCTGAGAGCAGCTTGGGAAAAACCAAATGGATTACCTACAAAGGAGAAGCAATAAGACTAAGATCTGATTTCTCAGGCAATGTAGTGGCATATATAAAACTCTGAAAGAAAAAAAAAAATGCCAGCTAAAAATGGTATACCTAGCAAAATTGTACCTCAAATATGATACCAAAATTAGAACATTTTCAGATTAACAAAAATTTAAGGAATTTATAATAACCATACTAACTTTACAAAAAATATTATAGGGAGCTCTTTGTACAAACAACCAACAACAGCAGACAATGTCCCTAGATTAACATACATGACAACACTACCTAGAACTTAATCCAGACATGGAAGTATCCAAAGTAAAACAAAACTACTAGACTGAAATTAGAGAACCAGAGAAGTCAATTTACAATGCAGATAACTATTAAAAAAAAAAAAGAGGGAATAATGTAGTTACAGAACTTCCAAATGGAAAGTAAGTCAAGGTGTGCTCCAGATCTGAAGAAATTAATAAATTATAGGATAACCTCAAAGAAAATTAATAAAGCTTCTAATCAGAATAAAAAAGAGGAAACCATAAAATTTAGTAAACATTGAAACAATAACAATGAAGAAAATGACAAGAAAGTGCACAAACAAAATGAACTCATCACAGAAAATTGTCCATTTTTAAATTGGGTTATTTGTCTTTTTCTTGTAGAGGTGTTGTAGTTTCCTATATATTTTAGAAATGAGTGCCTTGTCTGATGTGTCGCAGCAAAGATTTTTTTCCCATTCTGTGGGTTCCCTTTTTACTCTTTTGGTGAAGTCTTTGGATGCACATAAGTTTTTAATTTTTGGTATGTCCCAATCATCTATTTTGTCTACTTTTGTTTGTGTACTTTTCAAAATGTTTGGTAGTCTGTATATGTCCTGAATTAGTGCCCTCACACTTGTCCCTATTTTTTCATTGATGACCTTCATAATTTGGGGATTCACGTTTAGATCTTTAATCCATGCTGACTTGGTTTTTGTATAGGGCATGAGATAAAGGTCTTGTTTCAATCTTTTGCATATCTCTTTCCAGGTCTGCCAGCACCATCTGTTAAAGAGACTATCTCCTTCCCATGCAATATACCTAGGCACTTTGTCAAAAATCAGTTGGTTGTGTGTAGATGGGTTAATTTCTGGATTCTCGATTCTGTTCCATTGATCAATGTATATTTCATTGTACCAGTACCAGGCTGTTTTGACCACTGTGGCTACATTAGTAAATTTTGAAATCAGGGAGTGAGAGGCCTCCAACCTTGTTCTTCTTCTTAAGCAGTGCTTTGCTTATCCTGGGTCTCTTTCCTTTCCGAATACAGTTAGTAATTGTCTTTTACATCTCTTTGAAGAATGTTCTTGGAATCTGGATTGGGATTGCATTATGTGTTTAAATTGCTTTGAGCAGTACTGACATTTTCACGATGTTGAGTCTTCCTATATAGGAACATGGTATGTTCTTCCACTTTTGGAAGTCTCTTTTGGTTTCTTGTAGTAGTGTTTTGTAATTTTTTTTATAAGTCCTTTGTTTCTCTGGTTATGTTTATTCCTAAATATTTCATCCTTTGGGCAACTATTGTAAATGGTATTGCTTGCCTAATGTCCTTTTCCAGTGCTGTTGTTGTCACTATAGAGGAATCCAACTGGTTTTTGTATGTTGATCTTATACCTGCCACTTTGCTGAATCTTCCAATGAGGTCTAGTAGCTTTTTAACTGAATCTTTGGGGTTCTCTCTGTATAGGACCATATCATCTGCAAATAGAGAGAGTTTTACTTCCTATTTGTCAATTTTGATGCCTTTAATTTCTCTATCATGCTGTATAGCTCTGGCTAAAAGTTCCAAAAGAATATTGAATAGGAGTAGTGAAAAAGGGCATCCTTGTCTGGTTCCTGTTCGCAGAGGGAAGGCTTTCAGTTTCTCTCCACTGAGACTAATGTAGGCTGTTGGTTTTGTATATATGCTCTTGATTATGTTGAGGAATTTCCCTTCAATTCCTACTTTGCTGAATGTTTTTATCAGGGATGAATGTTGGATTTTGTCAAATGCCTTTTCTGCATCAATCTATATGATCATGTGGTTCTTTTCTTTTTTCTTATTTACATGGTGGATTACATTGATTGTTTTTTCTAATGTTTACCCATCCTTGCATCCCT
>NW_006408528.1:13543499-13596432 GCF_000296735.1 Chrysochloris asiatica | reverse complement strand
TTGAGAATTTTTGCAATTATGCTTATGAGGGATGTTGGTCTATAATATTCTTTCTTAGTGATGTCCTTCCCTGGTTTTGATATGAGGGTTATGCTTGCTTCATAAAAAGTATTAGGGAGTTTTCCATCCTCTTCTATATTCTGGAATAACTTGACTAGAACTGGTGACAGTTCTTCCCTGCATGCTTGGTAGAACTCACCCGTGAAGCCATCTGGTCCTGGACTTCTTTTGGTTGGGATTTTTTTGATGGCCTGATCAATTTCTTCTTTTGTTATGGGTCTGTTCAAGTTTTCTACTTCACTCTGAGTAAGTTTAGGTAGGTCGTGTTTTTCCAGAAATAGGTCCATCTCTTCTAAGTTTCGAATTTGTTGGAGTACAACTCTTCATAGTATTCAGTTATTATACTTTTGATTTTGGTTGGTTCTGCTGTGACATCGCCCATGTAGTTTCTAATGCGAGTTATTTGTGTCCTCTCCCTCTTTTCTTTTCTAGTTTTGCCAATGGTTTCTCAACTTTATTAATCCTTTCAAAGAACCAGCTTCTTGTCCTATTGATTCTTTCTTTAGTTTTTCTGTTTTCCATCTCATTTATTTCTGCTTTTATCTTTATTATTTCTTTTCTTTTGTTAACTGTAGGTTCCCTCTGTTGGTCTGTTTCTAATTGTTTGAGATGCTGTGTTAATGTGTTAATTTTGGTTCTTTCCTCTTTTTTTTGAATGTGCACATTTATCGCAATAAATTGTCCTCTCAGTACTGCTTTCACCGTGTCCCAAAGATTTTGGTATGTTGTGTTTTCATTCTCGTTTGCTTCTAGGAACTTTGCGAATTCACGTTTTATTTCTTCTTTTACTCAGTCACTTTTCATCAGGGTGTTGTTACTGTTTCTCATCCTTCATGATGTTAGGGAAATTTTCTTCCAGAAGCTCTTCAACTATCACCTTTGTGGACTTCTGTGATTCTTCCTGTTCCAGAATGCCATTAATTCTTAAATTGTTCCTCTTCATGTTATCAAGCATGAATCTTATACTCTCTTCAGATTTTTTTTATCCTTCTTTCTGCTTGCTCTTCTATCTTAGCAGTATTGAGAGATTTGTCTTCCAGCTTGCTGGTTCTAGCTTCCATCTCTTCTAATCTGCTTCTTTCCTCTTTCAGTGTATTGTCCATTTCTAATATTTTAATATTAATCATCTGGACCTCTTTTTGCAGGTTTTGAATTATTTCCAATGCTGTGTCAATCTTATTTGATTGCTCTTGTAGTATTTTCCTGAATTCTTCTTTGTTTTCCTCCACCCCTTTTCAAAGCATTTGAATTTGTTTCCATATCATTCTTCTGCATTCCTTCTCAGGCAAATCCAAAACCTGCTCTTCCTCTTCTGAGGAGCCTTTGTCTGTCTCTAGCTCATTTGTCTCAGCTACTTTCTTCTGTTTTGGGACATTTTTTGGATATCTTTTGTTGTTTTTTGTTCATCATTTCCAATAGTTCTGTGTTTTTTTTAATGCTTAAGTGGATGATTGTTGTTGTGTTATTAAGCTTACTGGATGTCTCCTGGTGGATATAATCAGGAGATAGACTTCCATTTTCACATAAAATATTTAGCAGCTGTTATTGGCTCTTGTCTCAGTGGTGGAATATTATGGGGTATACTTGTAGCTTGGCTATATGGCCATAATTGCTGTCTCTTCTTGTGTAACGTAGGGAGAAAAACCTCTCACCCCCAGGAAAAACATGTGGTCAAAAGGTCCAAAAGTAGAAGCAACATAAAAGCAGAGACAAGAATCTCCACTTTGAAACAAAAATAAAATTGTGTGTGTGTGCCATAGAAGCCTCTAGTAGTGGGTTGGGGTGTCCACTTGCTCAGGCCTTTCCCCTGGTCACCACCATAAAGGTGTGCAGATAGATATTGAGAAGTGAGTGGAATAAAGATTGTTTCTATTTTTTATCTCTGAAGGTCAGTTAAGTATCTGTGTGCACAGTGTAATTTTCAAATTAGTTGTGTCTTTTTATGTTGGGGTTTTACATATTGTTCATATGTTTTCTCTGTCAGACCAACCTTGCTTTTTTTCTTTCTGGGTAGGCAGGGGTTAATTGTCCTACACAAGTTAACTTTAGGGCTGGGACCCACAGGCAGAAGTCAAAGGATTTGCCCTTAGACTGATAGGGCTCTTTCTCTCTATGTAGTGGGAAAGCTGTGGTCTCAATGCTGGACTTTTTTGGGGAGTGCACACTCTCCCACCTGAAGGTGTCTGGGCTGGACAAAGAGGGCACAGCAGGGAAAAGGAGGGAAAAAAATGTGTAAAGTGACTCCACACCTTCTTTTGCAAATGTCCAAATGTCGCTTCCCTGCTTTTAGTGCAGGTTCATTTTGCCAGTCTGTCTGTAGTCCCGCCTTCAGACTTCCGCCAGGGTGGGATGGCCACAGAGGGAGTCTTGTGCTGATTTCTAAAATGCAATGTTTTCATTTATACCATGATTTTTCCACTTGCAGTTTTGGGAAACGGACTCCCAGACCTTTCTGGTAGATCCAGAGCCCTGGTGTAGCTTTGTGAGAGCTGTGTCCCTGGGTTTTCAGTCCCTCTCCCACAGAGTCTACCTGACTCTGCTATGCCACCGCCAACTGGAAGTTGTAATCGCCCTCCACAGACTTTCTGAAACCCCCTCATATATTGGAAAAACTGCAAAGGGTGAGGCATAAGGGATAGTTAATGAAAGATGATTGTATGTTCACAGGAAGCTAAGGGCAATGAATGTTTAGGAGACAATTAAGTTGATACTCTTTTCAGTATAAATTAGACTCATGTTGCGAGTAGAAAATATTCAGGTGTGATTTTAGTCAAAGCAGCTATTACCCCCTCAAAGAATAAAAATCTGGCTGGTGTGTAGATTTCATTCATTATACTCTCTCCTGGTGTGGCACTGTAGTATAAATACTGGACTGCTAACCACAAGGTTGGTGGTTCAAACTCACCAGTCATTCCTTGGATACCCACACAGGGTCACAATGTGCTGGAATTGACTCAATGACACTTAACAACATACCCTACTTTAAAATCCTCTAGGTTGTGCAAAATATTAATGCATTTGACTGTGAACCCAAACTCGAATTTACTTCTGATGAGCTATTGAGAACACAATGGAGTTCTCAGCCCTACTCTGACAACATGGGCTAGAGTCGTCTTGGCAGTGACTGGTGGTTTCAGACCTTGGTCTAAAGTCTACATTATCTTGCTTAAAATATCACTAACATTAGAAAATATTGTAAAATTTGATCAATTAAAAGATTCTGATTTATTTTACGTGGGAAAATACTTCCCTATTCTATTTCTTTAATTATCAAATTCAAAGTCTTTAAAATATACTTATAAAATTTTGATCTGAATAATTCTAATCTATTGAGGTATTTTTAAAATTATGATTCTGTGTCTATCATCTAAATTTACAATGAAAAATATTCTTACCACAATCTATTAAATCATTCAGAAATACATATTGAGTGTCTACTATGTACTAGACACTATTTTTAGTGCTGGCAATACAGCAATCAATAAGAGACAATGTTTTCTGTCTCCATGGAACTTCAAGTATAGCTGAGAGGGCAAGATAATGAAAAGTAGATGTTGTTGTTAATTGCCGTCGAGTCAGTTCTGACCCATAGTGACCCTGTACAAGATTTCCAAGGGTGTAAATCTTTACGGGAGTAGAAAGCCTCATCTTTCTCCTGCAGAGCTGCTGGTAGTTTCAAACTGCTGACCTTCAGGTTCGCAGCCCGATTCGTAACCACTACGCTACCAGAGCTCCTTATAGCTGAGAGGGCAAGATAATGAAAAGTAGACAGAGAAGTAGATATTGCATCATGTAGTAATAAGAACTGTGGAGACAAATAAAGCAGGATTTATGCATGCATGTATATCTATAAATAGAATATTATTTTCCAGATTTTTACCTTCATGCATAGCTTGTGCATATTCTTCCACACATGTTGTGATATGAAAGGATCAACTTCCTGAATACTGATGTATTTATAGGCTTGGGGAGCTATTCTTTTTTAAAAAAAGTTTCTTTTACAGGTATTGCCGTGTTTCAAGTAATTTCAAATATGAAAATTCAGATTTTCAAAAACAGTAATTTAAAGGGTGATTCTTCTCCCTCTTCTAATTATATAATTCTGTATATGCATTTCAAAATTTACTAAGAATTCACTATGGAATTTCTTTTACAAAGCCAGCTCCTCTCAGGCTCCCCATAATTTAAAACACATTAGTAGTTAGCCAACATATATTTAACAACTTACCATTAGGACCCACTCTTTAAAAATCACCTGGCTAACCACTGAACTACTAACCACAAGGTAGGTGGTTCGAGTCCACCAACTCCTCTTCAGGAGAAGCATGAAGCTTTCAGCCCTTACAAAGATTTACAGCCTGGAAAACCCTATACATCATTGCTATGGGTCTGACTGGATGACGGTTGACTAGAGTTGACTGGACGACACTAAACAACAACAACAACAGCAATATTAATAAAGGAAGTTTCGTGTACATTTTGATTGTGACTTTTTCAGCTGATTAAAAAAAAGAATACATTCATTAACACCTTACTTGAAAAAGTAATGGCAATCCAGCAGAATAATCGCAAAACTAGAAATGAGAGAGAAAGTGGATGTGTGACAGGTTTTAAGTGGATATCAACAAATGAGACGTTCTGGGGGCATTTCTTCACTGATCACCATGTTGATCTGTTGTTGTTGTTGTTAGGTGCCATTGAGTAGGTACTGACTCATAGTGACCTTATGCACAGAAGAATGAAACACTGCCCGATCCTGGGCCAACTCACTATTGTTGCCATGCTTGAGCTCATTGATGCTGCCATTTTGACAATGCATCTCGCTGGAGGTCTTCCTCTTTTTCTCTGACCCTCCATCCTACCAAACATGATATCCTTCTCCAGTGTCTGGTCCCTCCTGACAACATGTCTGAAGTATGAGAGACGAAGTTTGGCCATCATGGCCTCCAAGGAGCACTCTGGATTCACTTCTTCCAACACAGGTCTGTTGGTTCTTTGGGCAACCCATGACACTTTCAATATTTTCCTCCAACGCCATAACTCAAAAGCATCAATTCTTCTACGTTCTTCCTTATTCACTGTCCAGCTTTCACATGCATATGAGGTTATTGAAAATACCATGGCTTGGGTCAGGCGCACCTTAGTCCTCAAGCTGGCATCTTTGCTCTTCAACACTTTAAAAAGGTCTTGTGCAGCAGATTTGCCTAATGCAATGCGTCATGTGATTTCTTGACTGCTGCTTCCATGAGTGTTGATAGCTGATCCAAGAATGTTGATGTGATGGAAAAGAATTAATTCCCTGGGGCAATATGCCTGCTCTTCTGGTAGCTGCTACACATAAATATGAATGTCTGTTTCAGATAATCTCAACGACCATACTTACTCTAGGCATGGATCATGCAGAAAAGCAAGGATACAACACATCATTAACTTCCTAATGTTCATTGTATAAAATAAACATTTAAATGAAACTACTTAAACTGATTAATTTCTATTTTGATTGATGTTATTATAGCAAAGTATGAAAACAAATCATCCCCAAAATTTAAACAAACATTCATCGAGCACAGGAACAAGAAATAAAACAGTGAGACATCTATGCATTCTAGAGATTACAGTGCTCACCTAGCTTGTTCTTTATATTGCTTTGAACATGTGTTCAGATCTGTCTTCAGCTTTTGCCTCTCCAGCTCATCTCTACTCCTTTTAGAGATGTAGTCTTCTACTTGTCTTCTGTGCTCTTACTTTCTGCCATCACTCAGTCTTAAGCAGTAGCAGAATTAAGGGGACGAGAACAGGGTAGTAGAGCATTCTCTAAAAATGGTGCCTTTCAAAAAGATAATGAATAAAGGTAATATATTAACATTTTGTTGTTGTTGTTATGTGCCATCGAGTCGGTTCCGACCCATAGCGACCCTGTATAGGGTTTCCGAGGGTGTAAATCTTTACGGGAGTAGAAAGCCTCATCTTTCTCCCGCGGAGCAGCTGGTAGTTTCGAACCGCTGACCTTAAGGTTCGCAGCCCGATTCGTAACCACTACGCTACCATAATGCTTGATAATAATAATATAAAATAATATAAAATTAAATTAGAGGAAGCAGTGTGCAAAATGGTATCAGAAAATGGAACATTTGATTAAAACAAAAATGGTAGGCCAATGGGGCAGGAAGTAATTTTAATCAAAACATGGTGCCTTTTGTTTTGTTTTTTGTTAGAGCATTACCAGCCCAACCTAAACTGACCTAAAGACTGAAATCTAGGCAACCAAATATACTGGCCAAAAGATGAGCTCTTCCCAAGTATTCCTGGTATTGAATTTTTGGGGTTTTCTACCTTTCAGAAAAGGGACTGTACAAACACGTTTTCATTTCTGTAATGAACCCAGGCAGGGCTGTCTGCTAACTCCAAGGTTGGTAAACTCACCAACAGCACCATGGAAGAAGGATGAGACAATCTGCTGCCATTAAGATTTACAGTCTCAGAAACCCTGTATTAGTCACTAGGAGTTAGAATCAACTTGATGGTAGTGCCTTTGGGTTCTTTTGAGTTATACATATTGTAGATTCTGCGATGTTCATCTTTGAGATTTTACCTGTCATCTGATATGAACATCATTTTGCTCTGCTTGCAATAAGGAGCTGTGTTTCCAATTTCTAAAAATGCATGCTGCCTTCTGAATTGTTCCCCCAGACAGTGGTTTCCAAATGTTTTAGCTTACATTTGATAGAGAGATCCACAGCTATCCAAAAAGTGTTGAGTGCCACATAAATATTTAAAGCAAATAAAAAAGAGTTTTGAGAAATTGAAGTTAAATTGTTAGTGTAGAATGAAAAAAATAGAAACAGTTGAAAAATCACTGACAACATGTATAGAGAAACACAGAGTACACTATGACACACCCCAATTAAGATGTTACTGTTTTGATGTAGAATCTTATGGATTAGATGCCTCAGTGTCCAACAGCTTCTCCAGTTTGGAACGATAATGCCTGTAGCCCCACACTGACAACTTCTATTTTATACAGACTAACTCATTATTTTAATCAATTTGTGCTATTTGTCAATATTACAGTCCTAATCTGCTTCATACTTTAGTAATGAGAGAGAAACTCAGCAATGGTTTTCAAAATGTGTTTCTGCCTTCAGCTAAGTTTTCTATGCACTTCATAAAACTTGGAATGTTTTCACAGAAAAGAGCAATATCAATAGTAGCTTCCTCCGTGGCCAGGTGCATCTGTTCACAATAGCTTTTTTTCCCCCCACAAATATAGGAAGCATATTAAAAATGTAAAATGCAATATCTATATTTGTTTCTCATAGAGATTGCTAAATATAATGCACAAGGGTTAGTAACTTTGTTCATATTTTTATTCTTTCATGACGTTCTTTCTGAAACAAAATAATCAAGGGTTTGGAAAAGTGAAATTTATCAAAACTTCAGGAGGTGGTTTCTTGGCCATTGAGCCATTGGTTTAATGAGCATCAAATAAACTACAGAAAACAAAAAGGAGTTGACGAGCATGATTTAAATAAGCAGCCATATATGTGAGCTCAAAATCTCTCCTTTGCTCCCAAATATCTTTTATTGAGACTGAATAGTTATCACATTCTCATTCCATTTAACTTCATTCCTGCATTCACTAATGTTCTTGTTGTATACCATGGAGACAGTTGTGACTCACAGGGACCCTGTAGGAGAGTAGAACCATCTCATAGGGTTTTTAAGGCTATAATCTTTCCAGGGGTAATCTGCAACATCTTTTTTCCTATATAGCAAATGCTATATGATTCTTACTCATAGCGATCCTGTACAGGGTTTCAAGAAGCAGCTTGTGGTTCACAATTCGGTGCTTGTCTTACAGCACCACACCCATGTGTATTCATTGGTTTGAATGGGTAGTTGTAGCTCTTTCAGTAATCTTTTTTTTTTTTTTTTTTTTTTTAATTATAAGACGATTCTTGTTCTTTTCTGAACATTAAGGAAGTACAAGAAATTAAGGAAAAATACTGATATCACTTGTCCTGGTGTGGCACTGAAGGTTAATGTGCTGGACTGCAAGGTTGGTTTAAACTGCAAGGTTGGCGATTCAAGCTCACCAGCCAACCACTCAGAAACCCTATACAGGGTCACTGTGAATCAGAACCAATTCTACAGCACTGAACAACAACATCTCATCTCTCAGAGAAAACTAGATTTTGGTGCATTTCTATTCAGTCAGTGTGTGTGTGTGCGCATGTAAATGTGCTAGATTTTGTTTTGCTTTGTTGTGTTTTCAAAACAAAACTTGGCTCCTTATTTAATACTTCATTACCACTGAATTACCATGAAATGTAAAGGGTTGATATATTTTTTTTTATGAGTTGGTACATTGTTCTTCCTCTTGAATTTTAAAAAGTGACTTGCTGAGGGGAATTTCATTTTCACTCATCTGAAATTACAAAACAATTTCTTCTGTGCCTGAGTTAAGCATGAAATTAAGGTAATTAAAGAGAAGTAAAGCCAAAATTTCCCTGAGCAAAATCAAAGTAAAAAAAAAAAATTAGACTGCTGTGATGGAGGAAATGTTGTTCATAAATCCTCTGGGGTTTGTTCTGTTGTTTTTGTTTGCATCCTCCCCTCACCTTTTTTTTTCTTTTCTTTAACACTGCAGAAATTAGAGGGAAATTGGGGACCAACAGATGGGTCAGAAAGGATTTCAGCAGGGAGCTAGCTCTCTTTTGTTTATTTTTGTAAAGGCTTGTTGTTTCTCTAATGGTGACTGTATGCCTGTGAAGTGTTGTTGACTGAAGGATTAAAATGCCAATGCATCATGCATAGGCAAGTGGGTGCCAATTTATTAATTCCTGGTGTGGCACTGTAGGATAAGCCCTGGACTGCAAAGTTACTCTGAACTGCAAGGTCAACAGTTCAAACACACCAGCAGCTCCTCAGAAACCCTATACAGAGTCACTATGAGTCAGAGCTGACTCGGTGGCACTTAACAATAATAATCTAAAACAAGGAATCCCTCAATGGTGCAAATGGGTAATGTGCTCAGCTGCAAACCAAAAGGTTGGAAGTTCAAGTCTACCTTTAGGCAGGTCAATCTATTTCCTAATGGTCACAGCCATTGAAAACTCTATGAAACATACTTCTACTCTGGCATGCTCAGGATCTCCATGAGTTGCATTAACTCAATGTCAACCAGCTTACTGTAATGTCCTCCACCAAAGACCACCATGGACACACCTAAAATTAAAGAAGTTGGGCTTATTGCTCATTTCACTGAGGAAAACAGACAACATGGGAAACACAGGAGTGTTTCAGTCAAAAGGTATTGTTTTTTGTTGTTGAATGCCGTCGGTTCCGACCCATTGTGATCCTGTATAGGGTTTCCTAGGAGCAAGTCATGGGTTTGAACTGCCAACGTTGCAATTAAAACTGCCTGCAGTTCAGTGCATTAGCCCACAGCGCCATACCAGGACTTCAAAAAGACGTTAGAAAGAATCTTTTCTAAGAATAGACTTACATTGGTGATTTAGAGGAAGATCTAAGGGAGTGGCTTTTTTCGAGGTTGGATGCTCTTAGGTAAAGAGGAAGGTCTATGTTTGGGTATTTGTGCGCAACACAGTGACCATATTTCTGTCTGTGCTCAACAAAATTGTAAAATGGATTTGTTTTGTTTCATTTCATCATAGTCTTAAAGGAACTCAATGAACCCTGGTCGTAGAGTAGGTTATGAGTTAGGCTGCTAACTTTAAGGTCAGCATTTCAAATCTACCAACTGCTCCACAGGAAAAAGATGAGGCGTTCTGCTGTCGAAAGTATTTATAGCTTTGGAAACCCCATACTCATAGGGTCACTGTGAGTCAGAACTGACTCCACAGCACACAACCACCACCACTAACAACAGGGTAACCCTGTCTAAGATTGGAGACTTCTTATGTTTAAAAGGAGATTAAAAACACCTGGCTGTGAGCTTCTAACCAGTTTGCAATAGTATTGAGGTCCCCTGTGAAGTCAGATCAGCCATGGATGCCACTAGCTGCTCTGTTTTTCACCCCCTCCGGGCTGTACACAGACTCCTCAGTCACTGGTCTGTTTCTTTATCCTACTTTGCTCACGGCTGCTCACTTTTCACTCCTTCCTCTGCTGTTGTTGCCTCTTCACAAGCTCCTTTTACACAGCGTGGCATTGTCTCTTAGGGTTGCTATAACAAAATATCACAAAGTGGATAGCTTTAAAGAAAAAGTTCTAACAGCTCTGGAGGCTAAGAGTCTGAATTTGGGCTTTCTTTCAGTTGGGCTATGCTCCCCCTCTTTCTCTGTTGACTCCAGGGACATATCCTTCCGCAATGCCTTCAGTTTTTTTAGTCACAGGCATTTCTCAGCGTTCCTTGACTTGTAGAAGGACCCTCACATACTGTCTTTTCTCTGTGTGTGACTATATTTCAGTGTCTTTCCTATTTTGCAAGAACTCACTCAGAAGGAACTAGGATTAGAACCCACTATACTCTAATATGAATTAATTTAACTGATAAGATCTGCAAATAAAATCCCTATTTCCCCAAAGTTAAAATGTTAACCTATATTTGGTGATGTTTATGTGCCATGGAGTCGGAACTGACTTATAGTCACCCTGTACAGGGTTTCCTAGGTTTTACGGGAGCAGAAGGCCTCATCTTTCTTTCTCGGTAAAAGCTGGTAGTTTCAAACTGCTGACCTTAAGATTCACATCCCGATTCATAACCACTAAGCTACCAGAGCTCCTTAACTTATCTTTTGGAAGGACACAATTGAATCCATATCAGGCTTGTACCTGAAAGGAAATAGAATCAATCCCCTTCCACTCTGCTTAGATTGAGTGAGGAGAGAGGTATGTAACATGTATACATTTCAGAACTTGAAAAGAGCTGGGTGTTGACCCTGTTCCTTTTTCTCCTTCATTTCAAATAATTGGTCAATCTCCAATTATCATTTACTCTACTGATTTACTGCCATCCACTTCTCTCGATCTCTACTGTCAAGTGCTTAGTCCAGGCTACCCTGGAGTTCATGGGCAATATTAGCCACTTGGTCTCCTTATTTCACTGTTACCTTTGACACCCTTCACAATAATCATCCGCCCCCTCCCTCTCATCACTGTTCCCAGAGTGATCTTACACAAGTGCAAATCTGGGAATATCACTTTCCTCCTTTAACTTTCTATGGCAATAAAGACCTATCTCATTACAAAGCTTACCATAATTTGGTCTTCATATACTTCCTAAACCTCTGTCTTCTTACCATCGAATTTTTCAAGCACACTGTAATTATGTTTGCTATCAGATGGGATCTCTACAGATATTTCCCTTCAAATGTTAGCCTTTGACTCTTCCCTAAACCTGGAACCCATTTCTGCTTCTTTTTACAGCCCCTAGTCTACATCTATTCTCCTTAAGCTAAAATCTAGCTCTGTTTTATGTAAAAAGGCCATTAAGAGTACCAGTCCAAGGAAGTTCACTAACATATTCCCATAGCATATTGTAAACCCCTTGATAATTCTCATTTCCTTTTACTGTGATCACTTAGTGCCTGCATTACACAGCAGTAGAATGTGACGTGTATCCCTGAACCTTAGAACAAGTACTGGATGATCAACAAAATATCTGTTGAATATTGTTGTTATTGTTGTTAAGTACCGTGGAGTCAGTTCTGACTCACAGTGACCCTACACAGGGTTTCTGAGGCTGTAAATCATTACGGGAGCAGAAAGCCTTATCTTTCTCCCACGGAATGGCTGGTAGTTTTGAACTGCCGACCTTGAGTTTAGCAGCCGGATTCTTAACCACTACGCTACCAGTGCTCCTTTATATGAACATATTAATCAACTAATTATACTTGATATACAAATAAAAGTAAAATACAGACAAGTACTACTAGACTGTATATTGCTATTAGTACTAAGAAGGAGCTCTGATAGTGTAATGATTACATGTCGGCCTGCTAACTTCTAGGTCAGCAGTTCGAAACTACCAGACATTCCTCCAGAGAAAAATGAGACTTTCTGCTCCTGTAAATATTTACAGCTTCTGAAACCCTATGGAGGGTTGTAAGGAGTCAGAACTGACTCCACAGCACACCCCACTATTAAGGCTTATTCTAAATTTTAAATGGGATTACATAAACTATGCAGGGAAATTGATCAATATGTTAAATATTGTTCTGTGAAAAAATAGAACCTGAGTTTTAGGGGGGACATTCTCACAAATGCCTTTCTGTAACACTCCCCATTTATAGTATGTGGGTTCTCATTAATTTTCAGTTATTTTTGTGTTTAATGTTATTTTGTGTTGTATCATTTAATTTTTATATTTTTTATTTCCTGTCTCTTAATATAGATCATATGGGCCTTGAAGACAATAAATCTATCTCTCATTTATTTGTATTTTCGACAAATCCAAGCAGTTTCTGATGCATATCCGGTCTATGATAAATGTCAGCCTATTAGATTTGATGCCTGCACTTACTAAATTGTGCATGTTTGATAAATTAATCAGTTTCCATGGAACGGAATAAGTGACATCTGTTTTTCTTTGGTTTTATGAATTATTGTTCGTTCATTATTCATCTGGTGACTCAAAGTTTATAGGACCCCTGCTACTATCTGGCTCTATGTTAAGTTTTGGGGGTAAAATGTGAATGAAAAGCAGCTGTCTTCCTTTGAGGAGCTCATAAGTACATAGATAATAGCAAAGTGAAATAAATGCTAAAAGTATAAACACAGTGGAATCTTTAATTTTTCCTAAGATAATATGGAGTACATCAAAATGAATGAAGTCTTGAATCCTTGGTTATTGTTTTAAAGCACAGAGACAGTAAAGAGCAGGAAAGCTAATTGGCAGCTAAGGTGGTTGTTGTTGTAAAGTGCCACAGAGTCAGTTTCAACTCATAGGGTTTCAAAGGAGCTGCTGGTGAGTTTGAATCACCAACCTTGTGGTTCAAACAGACCATATAGTCGAATACTTATCCTACAGCATCACACCAGGACTCCGGTAGCTAGGGTATCAGTAAAGAATGAATAATGGTTGTTGTTGTTAAGTGACGTTGAGTCGGTTCTGACTCATAATGACCACATCTAGAGTTTCCAAGGTTAGCAGTCCAGTGCTTATCCTATAGCGCCACATGAATTTGGAAAAGTAGCTTGGATATGGACTAAGATTTTGAGTCACAATTGTATTCTGTCTGGTGGTGTGTTGTTGTTATTAGTTGCTGCTGTGCTGACTCTGATGTCAACCTTAACTATATACAACAGACTGAAGCGTTCTCAGATCCTGCATTATCCTCACAATCACCAAGATCCTGCCCATCATGTGGTTAATGTGCCAATCCATCTCTCACTGAGGGCTCTCCATGCCCTCATTGACCCTATATTTCAGTCAACATGATGTCTTCTTCTAGCGATTCTTACCACCTGATGATTTGTCCAAAGCAAACAAATCAGACAATGTTCTGTTGTTTCCCATAAGGTTTTCCTTGACTAATTTTTGCAAGATTGACAGGTCTTTCTGCCTGCTGTGACTTATTCTGGTAGCACTACTAAAGTCTGTCCACCGTGGGAGACCTGGCTGGTATTTGAAATGGATAATCCTGCTGCTATTTGAAATACCAGAGGCATAGCTTCCTGCATCGTAGCAACCAGCAAACTTTCACAGTATGAAAAAACCACAGATGGCAGTGCTTGAGTGGTACATGTTGTTGTGTGCTGTCAAGTCAGTTCCAACTCATAGTGACTCTGTATAGGGTTTCAGATGCTATAAATCTTTACAGGAACAAAGAGCTTCATCTTTCTCCCATATAGCAGCTGGTGGATTTGAACCGATCAACTTGTGATTAGCAACACCAGTAACCATTACACTAGCAGCGCTCCTTGAGTGGCATATAGACACCATACTATGCTAACCAGATTACCCTTCAAGAATAAATAACTTAATCAGTAACCTGCTAGGAGAACTACTAGCAGAAAACCTTCATTTCTTGATGGTTAAAAAAGCTTGACTTTCTGGCAGTTCTCTGTCCATGTTCTGTTGCAACCATTTTTAAATTATCTTCAGCAAACTTTTACTTGCATGGGATAGTAATGATATTGTTTGATGATTTCTGCATTGCATTGGGTCACCTTTCTTTGGAATGGGCACAAATATGGATCTCTTCCAATTCGTTGGCCAGTGAGTTGTCTTCCAATGTTCTTGACATAGATGAGTAAGTTTGCTGCATCAGTTTGTTTAACGATTTCCATTTGTATTCTGTCAATTCCTGGATCCTTGTTTTTTGCCAGTGCATTCAGCACAGCTTGGACTGCTTCCTTCAGTACCATTGGTTCTTGATCACATGCTGCCTTTTCAAATGGTTGTGTATCCACCAGTTCTTTTTGGGGTAATCATTGTAAATTCCATCCATCTTCTTTTGATACTTCAGCATCATTCAGTATTTTACCCATGTTGTTGTTGTCAAGCATCATTGAGTGGGTTCTAATTCATAGGATTGGCTGGTGGGTTTGAACCACCACCAACTTTGTGATTAGCAGTCCACTCTTTATCCCACAGTGCCACACCAGAACCCCTATGTGTTGTTGTTAAATGCCATCAGACTTGGTTCCAACTTATAGCGACACTGTATAGCGTTGCTTAGGGGTAGCTGGTGAGCTTGAATCTCCGACCTTCCAGTTCAAACCGACATTGCAGTCTAGCACATTAACATGCAGCGCCACACCAGGACTCCAGAACTCCCATAGAACCTTTCAATATTTCAATCCAAGGCTTGGTTTTTTTATTCAATGTTAAGCCTGATCTTCTCTTTTGGTTTCCAACTCCAGGTCTTTGCACATTTCATTATAATTCTTTACTTTGTTTTCTTGAGATGTCCTTTGAAATTTTCTGTTCAGCTCTTATTTCGTCATTTCTTTATGTTGCTTTATGTTCAAGAGCAAGTTTCAGATTCTCTTCTGACATCCATTTTAGCCTTCTCTTTCTTTCCTGTCTATTTAATGACCTCTTGCTTTTTAAATATATGATAACTCTTGATGTCGTCACACAAATCTTCTGGTCTTTTGTCACTGGTGTCTAATGTATCAAAAATCTATTCTTAAGTTGGTCTCTAAATTCTGGTGAGATATATTCAAGGTCCCACCACTCACCTGTCAGTTTGTTGTATTGTGGTTACTTGGGTGTTGCTATGATGCTGGAAGCTATGTAACTGGTATTTTTAACACCAGCTGGGTCACCCAGTTTCTATCATCACAGTGACACACAGTTAGCACAGTACAACAAATTGACAGACAAGAGGTGGTCATACATAGGTGGATAAACGTCTAGCCCCTTGATCCTAACTGAGGATAACTCAGAAGGCTTACCCTAGTCTCCGTGCTCCTCTTAGGGTCAGCTGATTTTCCCCTGAGATGGCTTCTCAAATTCACTTTTCACTCTGCTTAATTCTGTTATTTTTCCTTCTCTTCCATATGTTGATCTTAATCTACTCCCTAATAAAACTCCTACACAGCAGTGCCCATTCCTGTGTCTGCTTACTGGAGGAACTCAGCCCACAACAGGTGGTGACAGAGAAGAGAGTGACATAATGAAATCCATTGCTTCATCATGAGCTTTTCTGCACATATGAAAATAATCAGGGCCTAAATAAAAATGCACATCAATTAATTTATTTCATCAGGGCCTATTCCTGGAGGGCTTAAAAAGCTGTTATGGCAGCTGTGAAAACATGTAATGTTGACATTTTGAAACAATGGATCATTTTTCTTCATTATTGACATTATAGTCTTCTTCTCTAGGATTTTTAAAAAACATTATAATTCATTAAACTCTGGCTCTGACCCAGGCAGCTACAAAGTAAATTCTGCATATTTACAAGGGAAGATAAGAAATTTCAACACAACACATTACTGTTTAATATTTCTTTGACTTTTCTATGGCAGAATTAATGTCTAAATTCTACAAAATTACATAGTTTCTACTATCTGATGATTGAAAGATGCATCTTTTAAATTTTATCTTTCAAATGTTTAAATCCTAAAGAGAGATTAGATAGGATCATAGAGAATCATTACTTGCAACAAGGCTCACAGCTGACCTTTTCTAGTCCTGGTTCTTTCTACCACCTCCTGCTACTGTATACTGTTGAGTCTATTCCCACTCACAGAGACCCTTGTTTGGGGTTTCTGAAGCTGTAAATCTACAGGAACAGGAAGTCTCACCTTTCTCCTGAAGAGTGGCTGGTGGATTCGAACTGCTGACCTTTTGGTTAGCAACACAATGTGTAACCCATTAAACTTCCAGGTCTCCTTTCACTGGATTACCTTTACATTATTAACTCAATCTACAGTTACTGAGAGCGTCTTAAGAGGAAGTAATTGAAAGTTATCACAAACCTAACCCACTCAAACATGCTAAAGGAAGAAACAGTCTCTGGTTTTTCCTTAAGAGTGTTTCACCCATGTTAGGGAGACAGCTACAATGGAGCTCCGATTTCTTTCCTCTCCTGCTCTGGATCCCTAATGCTGAACACCACCACTTCAATTTCTATGGGGTTTTCCTACACCCTGTTAACACCACAGTCTCCTCCAAACACCACTGAAATTTTCTGAGGCTCAGAAAACACTCTTTCATGTCAGTTTCTCCTGACTTTCTTCAGGCCCAAGTTGAAGCACTACATTCTACAAGTAGTGAGGTTATGCCCTGAAGCATGGGTATCATGCTGAATGTAAACTTGCTTTTCCCTTCAGTGACTAAGACTTTGCCAGTCTTTCCATACTTGACTTCTTCCCTTTGGATGATTGTCTTACAAGGAGTGTCCTTACCCATATGGAAGCCTGTGAGTTTTTTTTGCAGCTCACTAAATATTTTTAACCCTGTGGTGGTCACAATTTAGACTCAGGCAGTACAAAACAAAAAGTGAATATGTAACGTCTGCCTTAAGAGATTCCAGAATTACTCGAATTGCTAATGTAGTTCAAGATGAGTTAAAGCCATGAAAAACTAGTAAATGATCAAGAAAATAATAACTTGCAACTATTTTCAAATAGCCCACTATTTTTCTCTCTCAGAGCATCATAAACCCTAGATTTTTATTAAAATATGATTTAAAGAATAATAGTACTATTCCAAATTTTGAGAATTGCCTCGTTGCTTTATATAAACAAAACATAAACATTTGGGCTGTTCAGAGGGCATTATTTAACTTGTTTCTGGAAAGTTTATTTCGTCCTTTAGAGTCTTTCATGACAACAGAAAAAGGTGAAACACTGAAAGGGCCATAACCCTAGAAGTTGAAAGAGAAATCGTGACACTTAAAGCCAGAATTGTATTTTCAGGAAAACTTGTAAATTTTCAAAATAAAAATATAATCCCTAGTCACCATTCACTAGCTCATCAATTAAGAGGACCAGCAGAAGGCGGTCATTAATTGCGGAGTAAATTTGCCATGTATTTAATTTTCATTCTAGTAATTTGGATGACTCAAGATAATCGAGAGTTAACTAAATATATTATTTCAGGAATAGATTTTACAGAACCCAAAATATGTTACCAGGTGCTTTTTTATTCCTACGATAAACTTTGAACACTTTAAAATGGTAGTTATGTTGCAAAAATCATGAAGTGGCAACATATTTAAATGACTGAATTTCAATAAAATTTTCTTTCCTATCTTTGTAATTATGAGTTTAATTTATACCTCTAGCATCTTCATTGTTCATAAAATCATTGTATATTATTCAGAATTGTTTCTTCATCACTCGAAGTTTATTACAGAAAATTATGCAAGACATGTAGGATTCATTAGAGGGAAAAAAGAAGTCTAAATTCTATTTGAATAGACAGCACAGGTGTTAGCTATCTGGATTTCAAATGCCAGAAAATTACCAACTGTCATTGAGTTAATTTAGACTCATGGTGACCCCATGTGTCATAGAATATGTAGAGCTATATAGTTTACAAGCTCTTTTCAAGCATTTAATGCTCTGATTATTGCTGTAAAAGAGTCGAACATTACTTAGATGTGGCAGATGAAGAAACAAAAAAACTAGTATGCTAAAAGTTAGTGGTAGGGCAAGTAGACAAAACAAAATGTACACACACATAGACAAATGCTCATAATCAACATGGTGCTCCTAGATTTTAGATTGACATTGCTCAAAATCCTGTAAGTAGCAAGGTGGTTGATATATACATACCTTGTTAAATCCAGTGACAAATTGATTCATTCTGGGAATAGCCTCAAAGACTAGAACTAAGACTCTCCTAGTTCTGACTATAAAATCTATACTAAATTGAAAAGTTTAAATAGAAAACGAAAAACCAGAAAGAAAAAAAAAAAAAAAACTTAAATAGCAAGAAGGAGAAAGAGCAAAAAGAGAGAAACAAACACAAACAAAATACCAAAAATAATAGATAATGCCCCTGGAACCATTTATAGTTTTGGGGCATCCATTAATATTTAATTTGTTTATTTATTAGTTATTTGAGCTTCAACATATCACCTAGTCAGGTTTTAAGCAGAAGACAGGCTACTTGAACAAGCTAGTGATCAATGGGAATTCATTCCATGCTGTTCTATTGATTGCGTATAAAACAAGGAGGATTTAGACTTCAGCACATTGTTGAAAAGTGTTTGTTTTCGTCCACAGATGTAACCATTACCTAAAGTCATAGTTTACAATCAGAGGGTAACTAAGAAGCTAGTACTTATTTGGGGGCAGGGGGATGTGCCATGGAGTCGGTTTCTACTCATAGTGACCATGCATAGGGTTTCCAAGACTGTGAATTTTTATGGGAACAAAAAGTCTCATCTTTCTCCCACAGAACAGCTGGTAGTTTCAAACCGCTGACCTTGTGGATAGCAGTCCAACTTGTAACCACTACGCTACCAGAGCTCCTTAGTACCTAGTAGGATAAGTAAACTGGAGGATGAAACTAAACCCAAAGACAAGTAGGGTATGTACTATTGCAACCTACTTATCATTGTGACAGAATTTTGACCAATAAATAGTGGCTATATTGGGAACTCTTAGGACAATGCAAATTTAGGGAACTGAGAAGAAAAAAAAAATTAGAAAACAGTTTTGCACGTGTAAGTTGCAGGTATCTATTAGACATTTATGTGTAGGTTGTTGTTGTTAAGTGCCGTCGAGTTGATTCTGACCCATAGCGACCCTGTACAGGGTTTCCGAGGCTGTAAATCTTTACGGGAGCAGAAAGCCTCATCTTTCTCCAGCGGTAGTTTCGAACTGCTGACCTTGCGGTTCACAGCCCGACTTGTAACCACTACGCTACCAGAGCTCCTCAAATAACAATTAGATATTCAAATAAAATTCAAGAAAAAAGTTTAGGGCTGAACACATAAATGTAGAGATTATGCATAAAAATGATACCCAAAGCAACTGGAAAAGAATGCTATCTCCGTAGGAGTAAGCATAGAAAATAGATGACAATTGAGGATGGAGTCCTGTGCTTCTCCAGAATTAGAGGTCAGGAGGAGCAAGATAATCCCAAAAGGGACACTGGTAAGCAGCAAATACAGTAACAGGGAAAACGAGAGCATGATGCTGATAAGAGCAATACATAGGTGCTTCCAGAAGGATGAAGTGATCAACAGAGGACAGAGTATTGGCCACAGTGTTTGGTAAGTGGTGGTCATCAGTGGCTTTAAAAGAGTAGTGTTAGTGGAGTATTTGTTGACAGGAGTAGATTAAAGAGAGTGTCAGGTAAGGAAGTGGATATAGACGGGGGCAGGGGTCTTTATAGGTCTTTTGAAATTAACAGGAGCAGAAAAATGTGGTGATAGCTAAAGGAGACCCTACTGTCAAATGGCAGAATTTCATTTTAGTTTTTTAGATTGGGGATTTTACAGCACTGTGTGTGCTCCATTGGGAGGAGACAGTTGATGATGCAGAAGAAAGGGAAAGTATTTTCAAGAGCAGAATTCTACAGTAGGTGAAATGGAACCAGTGGAGAGAGGGAAAGCCAGAGTTCATTGTCAATTAGAGGAGATCAGTAATTGGTGACAACAAAGATAAAAGTATGATTATTAGGGAGGAGGGCTGAGACTAGGTGGGACACAAGATCATTGGGAAATGTGGATGTTAAGGTACTGAGGGATCAGGCTAATGGATGAATCAACTTCTTACAATCTACTCTGTACAAGCAATAATTTTGCAATCTTCCAAGGGATAGTTTACATGTACCCATGAATGAGAAGAAAGTGTCTCTTGCCTCAGATCATTATTTCTCTGAAGTCTTTCCATGCTGCCTACAAACGTTCCCAAAACTTAGAGTGATAGGACAATTCCAGAGGATAAAGCAAAAGGCACACTTCCTTCTGTGTTACATTCTGTTTCAGTATCTGATTGGGCATGTAGGTGCAACTTTCACTAAAATCATAACGTGTTTTCTACTTGGATGCTCCTATACCATCAAAGTAATCTAGTCCAAGGGCTTTGAGTTCTTTACCCTTCCAACTTTCTCACTTTCTCACAGCATCTAGTTAATTATTCTTTTTTTTTTTTCCCTCATAGTGAATTCTCTTCTTTGGCTCTAGTTATTGAACTTATTCATATTTTTGCCCACAGAAATATTATCTGGTCCAGTGTAAATTTGTCATTGTAATTCATTATGGAAGACAGCAGTTATAGCTATATCTAAATATCAATCACAGTTCTTTCTTGAAAAATCAAGGTGTCCATTATATGAGGCAATATAAATGATAGAAAACATGTTGTTCTTGGGGTACAATAGTTGAGACTGGTGGCCAGTGCTGGAACATGCTCTTCTTATGCAGTCTCACAGTGCACTGATTGATATGGGAATTTCAGTTTATAAGAGTCCTAGTGTGGCTCTGTAGGATAAGCACTGAACAGCAAGGTTGGTTTGAACTTCAAGATCAGTGGTTCAAACTCACCAGATGCTTCTCAGAAACCCTATATAGGGTTGCTATAAGTCAGAACCAACTCAATAGCACTTAACAACAACATTGCATTGATGCTAAAACTATGCTCTTGCATACAGGAATCTTCTTTTCTATCTCACCAAGGATTCAGTTTTGATGGAAATTATACGAAATGGTGAGAAGACAGGGGCACACACCAGTCTCTTGAATAATGAGGGACAGATGTAACAATTCAATCACTCTCACATAGTTAGAGGCCGAATTCATACTACTAGCCCCAATGGGCAGCCCATGTGAAAAGGAAAGCAGGAGTTATAGAAAGGAAAGGAATTAGTTTAAGTCTCACAAAATTTTCTGTCTCATTCACAACCAGATTACAGGGACAGGAGTTGATAGTACTTAACCTTGAGTCATTATTGTAGTTGTTAAGTTGTCAAGTTGTTTCTGACCCATAGCAACCCTGTATAGGGTTTGAAGGAGTGGCTGGTGAGCTTGAACCACTGATCTTACTGTTGAAACTGACATTGCAGTCCATCACACTTAACCCACAGAGCTATGCCAGGACTCCTTGACTCATTATTAGTATTGTTAAATATCATAATGCTAATGATTAAAAATGTCAAGTAGGAGAAGATAAACATGTTAGCAACTGATCTGAAGTTAGAAATAACATAATGTATGAATATCGAAATGTGTCCTGGCTATTGGGATGGTTTCTAATATAATCTTCCACCACGAAATTGTTGCTATTTCGTGCCGTCAGTTCTGATTCATAGCAACCCTATATAGGGCTACCGAGACTACAAACCTTTATGGGAGCAGAAAGCTTCATCTCTTTACTATGGAGCAACTCATGTGTTTGAAATACTGACCTCACAGTTACCAGCCAAGTGCTTATTCTACAGTGCCACACCAGAGCTCATAAGGAAATTTTGTTGTTGTAAAGTACCACTGAATTAGTCGCAACTCATACAATACTGTATAGGGGTTCCAAGGCTGTAAATCTTTGCAGAAACAGAAAGGCTCATCTTTCCATAATGAAATTTTAAGCCATATAAAATTTACATATCAGCTAAAAGATCAGAATTAACTAAATTTTTGAGGCAATAATTATGGTGACATATTTCAATGAATCTCAACTTACAAAAGATAGTTTTCTTAAAGGGAAAAAGAAAACAAGCAGTATCTGTTGGGAGCGTATCTTTATTTTTATTTTTAAACGAATACGTTCAGATACCTTGAGGAAGAGAAGATTGAAAAGTCCACAGTATTACTATAATTCACATCATGACATAGAATTGTAAATTTTTACTTCCAAACTATTAACTTTTATGAAAGTTATTTAGATTACGATGCTAATGGTTAATAAAATTGGCTTCAAAATATCAGTTGATAAAGAATACACTCCTCATTGCAGCTCCTTAAATTCTGTAAACTTTGCAATGTTTTTTGAGAGAAAAGTGAGCAATGGTTTGGTATTGGCACATTTCCTTTTATTTTAAAGCATTCTTTAGTTTTTTCAAAGGAACCCTGGTGACACTGTAGGTTAAATGTTGGGCTGCTAAACACAAGGTCAGTGATTCAAATAGAGATGATATTTACACTCTCAGAATCCCTAAGAAGCAGTTCTACTCTGTATTGTAAAAGGTTGCTACGAGTCAGAATCAACTAGATGGTAGTAAGTTTGGTTTGATTTGTTTTTACTTTTCTCAACATGAAACATTTTCAAGCACTGTCTCCTTGAAAGAGACATTGTAAGAGATTTTTCAAAATGCAGGTTTCAATGGTCCCGGTACATGGGCTCAATGACTTGCTCAATGCTTGGCACACAGTAGATGTTCAATAGAAAATTGCTAAAAGAATTATGGAGTCCCTGGTTGATGCAAAAGGTTAACATGCTCAGCTGCTAACAGAAGATTTGGAAGTTCAATTCTATTCAGAGGTGCCATGAACGAAATATCTGGTGATCTCCTCCCAATCAGTCATTGAAAATCCTATGGATGTACACAGTTCTACTCTGACACACATGGAGTCATCATAAGTGGGAATTGACTTGCTAATAACAAAATTAAAGAGATATAGCTAGGACAGATGCTGTAGCACAAATTAGAGTTACTCATTAGCAATGTAGCTAATATGAAGGAAAAGGCAAAATCAAAATCAAACAAAATATGCTCTTATTGTATTAATTTTTGGCTCTGCAAATCCTTTCACAGTTTCTGCTCATAATGTCACTATGGACAGGTTCCAAAATTCCAAAGTCAAGTCTGGTTATTAATTCCATGAGAAAAAATCAATTATGTCTTATAAAAAGCAAACATTTTTCCAAATTATGCTGGTTTCATTACATTTTACCTAATTAATTAAACAATTCAAACTTTGAAATTTTAAAGGGTACTGTCTAAGGCTATTTTTTAGGCAATTTAGGGATTTTATGAATGGAGTCGTTACACTGTAACAGTCTTGATTAATTTTTTTCAAATATTAGTCCATGAAGACATTTCATATCTCTTGTCTGATTTGATTGATATACATGCATATGTTTGATATACACACACCTGTGTGTGTGTGTGTGTAAACATATGCATGTATATCAGTACAAAAGTGATTCTCAAAAGGAAAATCATTAAACTCTCTTCCCCACAGGTAGATAGAGATCTGTTCAATAAAACATGAAGTAGTTTTTATTTCTTATTAATAAGTTAAGACAAGTGATTCTCAGTTTTGAATGTGCCTGCAAGTCTAGGTTTCAGTTAAAATGATCATATTTCTGTTGGCTACTGTCTCTCCAAAGTATAAGAAGGAGCCTGGTTTGCTCCGTGCCTTCCCAAGGAAGCCCTAACATATTTACTAAGGGGAGCAAATTCCTCTGCTCACAAGGGAAGCATCTTAAAACAAACAGACTTCCAGGAGGGGCCAGGTCCAGGGGCTGTGCAGAGACCACAGAGGCAGCTCTAACACGTTCGGTGAAGCACAGAGGCAACTTCAAGGGCCTGCCAGGCAGCTCTCAGAAGATGGCTGGAAATGGCCCATATTTGTTGTAGAAATAAGATCTGCCAGAGGCAGGTCTCTGTTTAATCTGGATATCATCTTTGTTCCTTTTGTCTATTTTTCACCATAACTAAAAATTTATTAAAAATATCACCTAGCATCCATATAGCAACTTTAATTTAAAAAAAAAATGCTTTCGTAGTTATCATGTTGTTGTTATTCTTAGAACACATCTGTGAGTGCTATTTCATATATGTGGTCACCAGTGTATATAATACTGTAGTGATTGTTCTAAAATCAGATGGAACTCAAATGTCAGGGTCATCTTCAGATTTCATAATTTTGAATGTCTGCATTGTATAGTTCAATGTTGCCCTTTTGCAAGGAAAGAATTCTGAATTTTCATCGATGCCCTCATGACAGAGACATTTGGGAAACATAGACTCACTAATTACTTACAACCTAAAGCAAAATGTTAATTTTCACCATTGATTTTTATGAATGTATTTAGTCAAGTTTTTACAAAGCTCACTCAAAGGGAAAAGTTTTTTTTAGCAATGATAGACTCTAATGAGCAAAGATTAAGCTACTACATTAGTTCTTCCAAATAAGTGCCCTTTATATTTCTTCTTTAAAGGTAACGATTCTGAGAGAAAAATTAGATATCATTACTCCTTGACATCAAAAGCAATGAGGAAATAATTACATAAGCTTGAGTGAATAACTTAACTTTGTTGTGTGGCAGGTGATAGGCCCCTTCACAAAAAGCTCCTAAACAGACACATGTGGGAAACACCTGGACCCTAGAGACTCTGACAAAGAAGTATGTGTAATGTGACTCGGGATGCACAGCTGTCCCCAGACCTGTTTCTTCTTCCTTCCATGCTACTCATTAAGGTGTCAGGTGGCCATGTGGCTTAATTGAAGCCAATAAAATCTAAACATAAGTGACTCTCAACACATTTAGCCTTGGCTCATAAAAATAATTCCTAAGCCCCTTACTCACTTGTCAGTTTGATGCAGCAAATACAGTGATCTTGGAAGTCATATGCTGAAGACAACAGAGTCACAAAATGATGAAAGCCCAGAGCCCTGAATCTCCATTTGGGTAAGAGTTGTCTAACAATCTGGAGTATCAATTTTAGAAGTGACATTAGCACTCCACTACTCGTCTATCAGTTTGTCATACTGTGGTGGCTTGCAGGTTGCTGTGATGCTGGAGGCTATGCCGTTGGTATTTTAAATACCAACAGGGACATCCATGAGGCTCGCAGACTAAAACAAACTAGGAAGAAGGAGAAGCGAACTGCTTCTGTATGTTTATCCGCTTCAAACCTTATGAATAACAACTGAACATTACAAGATATAGTACCAGAAGATGTTTCTCTGAGGTTGGAAAGCACTCAAAATACGACTGGAGAAGAGCTTCCTCCTAAAAGTAGAGTGGAACACAGAAAAGAGTAAAGCTTTTGCTACCTTCATTGGCTGATGGGGCACAAGTCAAAATGAGAAGAAACAGTTGCAAACATTCATTCATACGAAGTATGAATCTAGGCAAATTGCAAGTCGTCAAAAATGAAATGGAACAAATAAAGAACTACATCCTAGATATTAGTGAACTAAAATGGGCTGGTATTGGCCATTTGAATCTGACAACCATATGGTTTACTATGCCAAGAATGATAAATTGAATAGGAATAGTGTCACATTCTTCATCAAAAAGAACATTTTAAGATCTTGAAGTACAATGCTGTCTGTGATAGATTAATATCCATACACCTCAAAGGAAGACCAGTTATATAACTATTTTCAAATTTATGTACCAACTGATACTAGAGCCAATGATGATAATTCTGTCAACTGCCTCTACCAATTTCTTCAGTCTTAAATTGATCAAACATATAATCAAGATGCATTGATAATGAATTCAGAGTATGAAATTAATTTAAAAGTTAAAAATGTCTACTTTTAAAGAGAAATTAGATTGAAACTGTTTTCTTTGTTAATGATTATAATTACGCTTCACCTACTGTTGTTGTTGTTGTGTGCATTGTAATCGATTCTGATTCTTATTGACCTTATTTCCCACTACAGAATAGTAAACATCAGACAAATAATTGTTTTAAATTTTGGGTTCTAAATCCTAATTCCATTATCAACACTGATGTTTGTTTTTAGGAACAAAGAATAATATATTTTTCTTGATGAATTTTCATTCATTGTGACAATGTGTCACCTCAGACAACCATAGGAGATCTTTATTACAAACACAATTTATTCTGCACCATAAAAAATAACTAAAAGTGCTCCAAATCACAGAAGTGGTATAACAAAGGAATAAAACACATTTCAACTCCATTAAATTACAAAATATGCTCATTTTACATCTACACACAAACTTGGGCTAAAGAAAGTCAACAACATTTTTTTTTAAATTTCATTATAAGAAGAAAACATTTTGAAAAATATTGATAATTGTTGCAGTTACCTGAGTTCTGTGATTACTGCATTTGAGTATTAGCTGTAAAGATGAACAAATCAGAGCTATAATCAGGAATTGTGATTAAGTAGAATTATGTTGAAGAGAACTGGTACAAAAGAAGAGGATGTTAATAGTGGGAAAAGAGAACAGAGAGAGAAGAACATGACAAATGTGTAATTTTTTAAATGGTGAAGCAAAGACTAAAGGTATCAATTTCTGGCACTGAAACAACAAATGCTGTCTTGGGCCCAGAAGAAGCTATGATATTTTGGTAGTTTTCATTAGTCCTGGCTGTAGAATTATGTAGGGAATGTTTTTTTCTGCAAAGGGCCATTTGGATATTTATAACATCACTTAACATATATACATATATTTTTTATTTAAGAAAATATTTATGACTGAGGTGAAAATTTACTAAGAGCACATTAGTCTCCCATTCAACAATTTATGCACTATTTTTTTAGCTTTTTATTGTGAGGTGAGTGAAGGTTAACAGACAAGAACATCAGCTTTACTTTCAACCAATCATACATTTTGTTTCATCTAAATGATTATAATCCATTCCCTGCAACAGTCATCCTGCTTCTTCCATGTCGCTCGCCTTTATCTTATTTTTCACAAAGCAACAAAGCAATAATATTTGATGTACACATGTTGTTGATGTTAAGTGCCATCAAGTTGATTCCAACTCATAGCAACCCTGTGGTTTCTAAGGAGCAACTGGTGAGTTTGAACCACCGACCTTGCAGTTTAAATGACTTTGCAGTCTGACACATTAGCCCACAGCACCACACCAGGACGTCGATATACATATACAAAAAAAAAAATATGTATTCATTTAGATGTCCAAATGGCACATTTTGCAAGGCAGTCTCCAGTCTGCAGGCACACAGCCTTTCTCAGTCCATGGGCCGAGGGTCCGCAGCTGCTCTACCTCTCCACGCCATTACCTCTGTTTCTGTCTCTGTTGTCACTGCCTTTTTAGGTAGGATCTCACGCCCCATTCATGTTCTTCCTACTTGATGGTACTTAATATAAATTTATGTTGCTATGAAAAAAAAAAGCTCCTAGAGTTATTGAATTTCGAGTCCCGCCTGTAGTTGCTTTGACAGGACCAGACTGCTTGATTTCAAGGGCTTATAGGCAAGCTGGAATGACATAGCCCACTCTTACCCAGGATTACTATGTTGTTGTTGGTGTTGTCAGGTGCCATCGAGTCAGAACCGACTCATAGCAACCCCATGCACAGCAGAATGAAACAATGTCCTATCCTGGGCCAACCTCACTACCGTTGCCATGCTTGAGTCCATCAATGATACCACCTGGCTGATCTATTTCGTTGGGGGTCTTCCTCTTTTTCTCTGACCCTCCATCTTACCCAGCATGACATCTTTCTCCAGCGACTGTTCCCTCCTGACAATATGTCCAAAGTATGAGAGACGAAGCTTAGGCATCCTGGCCTCCAAGGAGCACTCTGGCTGCACTTCTTCCAAAATAGATCTATTGGTTCTTTTGGCAGTCCATGGCACTTTTAGTATTCTCCTCCAACACCACAACTCAAAGGCATCAATTCTTCTACGATCTTCCTTATTCAATGCCTCCTCAAAGTAGTTGACAATGATGACGTGAATAGAGTTAAGTTCATGGAAGAAAAGCCTGCAGGACCTTCATTTGCTGATGGGCCACAACTCAAAATGAAAAGAAACAGCTGTAAACATCCATCGAAAATCGAAACATGGAATGTACGAAGTATGAATCTGGGAATATTGGAGGTTGTCAAAAATGAAATGGAATGCATCAACATCAATATCTTAGGAATTAGCTGAAATGGACTGGTATTGGCCATTTTGAATCTGTAACCACATGGTTTACTATGCAGGGAATGACAAATTGAAAAGGAATGGTGTTGCATTCATCGTCAAAAAGAACATATCCAGATCAGTCTGAGGTACAATGCTGTAAGTGATAAGATAATATCCATGCACCTACAGGGAAGCCCAGTTAATACCACTATTATTCAAATATATGTACCAACCACTAAAGCCAGTGAAGATGAAATAGAAGGATTACTATGAGTCAGAACCAACTTGTTGACACTTAACAGCAACAAGAACAACAGGGATGCACATGTCTAACTTTTTTGGTGGTTGTGGTTATGTGTGGTGGAGTCGGTTCTGACTCATAGTGACCCTGTACAGGGTTTCGGAGGCTGTAAATCTTTATGGGACCATAAAGCTTCATCTTTCTCCCTTGGAACAGATGGTAGTTTTGAACTGCTGACCCTGAGATTAGCAGCCCAATTCTTAACCACCAGCTACCAGGTAACAGCAAATCGGTTTCAAAAAAAAACTTTTTTTAAAGTTTTTATTTTGAGGTTTACATGGGGACCAAGGAGGATCCTTTGAAAATATGAACATTCATTTTTTCCCTCTCACTCTCATTCTCACTCTTTCTGATAATCTCTTACTATAGGAATGCATCTTGTGTTTCAGATATGATATTTTGTTGTTTTTATTTTCCCATTTCTTCTTTTTTAACTTTTAATGGGAGATTCAACATTTACCACCGTCATTTTGATTGAGGCTATCTTGGTACACTTGTTTGCTAAGTTCTGAAAACAGTCATTGTCTTTGTGTTGTGGCAGTAAATTTATTAGCTTTCTGCCCTTGAGATACTTAATCTCTTCTTCCAACCACTTTAGTTGACCTTATGAACCCCTAGAGGTAGTTCAGTAAATGCCAAAGTAGCTTACTTAAGAAAGATTGATTTGAGCCTAACTAGAGTAGGTATTTGCTTATCTGACTAAATTGGAACCAGTAGTCTAGTGGTTCAGTTAATCCAAATACATATACCTTAAATACCTTAACTTTAGAAATGCAAATTATTTTCACTTACCCATCTTTTCATATTGAGTTAAGGCTTTAGGACTTAATGAAAACATTAAGCATGGATTCTGGTGATCAGATTTCCACATCTTCTTTCTTTAAGTAAGACTGGAATGCATTACCCTCAATTTTCAGTTTCAATTTCTTTAATGTGGAGCACAGGCTGGAAATCTAACTCTGAAAGCCTTGAAAACCCTATGGAGTAGTTATACTCTGGACATATAGACATCATGAGTCAGAATTGACTTTATAGCAACTAACAACAAGTAACAACAATGTGAAGAAAATATTTAAAGATATTTAGTAGAGGTAAATGCTGTTAACTGTTGGTGCACGGTGGGGATTGCAACCATGTAATGAAGCAAAGTATATGATTGTATATGATTTGTTGAATGTAAAACTGATGATCTTCTTTGTAAACTTTCACTCAATTCATTATATATATATATATTTTTTTAATAAAGATATTTAGGAAACAATTAAAAGAAGAAGATTTCCTTGTATGTTGTTGTTGTTGAGTGCCATTGAGTCAATTCTGGCACATAGCAATGCTGTATAGGGTTTCTGAGGAATGGCTGGTGGGTTCTATCAACATTTGTGATTACCACCAGTCCAGTGCTTATCACACCACATCTTTTCCAGAGTTCTTATCGATATCTAATGTAGCAATAATCATGTCTATCACCAAGGCCATATTTTCCAACTATCAATCCTTTTTGGTTTCTAACTTTGGCAATCCAGTCACCAGAAATTATCACTGCATCTTGATTTAATGTTTGATCAATTTCAGATAAAAGAAGTTGGTATAATTCTACAATTTTATCATTGTTAACTTTAGTGGTTGGTGGGTGCATTTGAATAATGGTGATATTAACTGTTCTTCCTCGTGTTGTTGTTTTTAAGTGCCATCAAGTTAGTTCAAACTCATAGAGACCCTGTATAAGGTTTCCAAGGAACAGCTGTTAGGTTTGAACTGCCAACTTTATGATTAGCACTCCAGTACTTATCCTACAGCACCACTCTTCCTTGTAAGTGTATGGATAATATCCTATCACAAATAGCATTGCACTTGAAGATAGATCTTGAAATGTTGTTTGTGGGGACGAATATGATGCCATTTCTCTTCAATTTGTTGTTTCTGGCAGAGTAAACCATATGATTGTCTGATTCAAAATGGTCAATACCAGTCCATTTCAGCTCACTGATACCTAGGATATCATTGTTAGTGCATTCCATTTCATTTTTGACAACTCCTAATTTTCCTAGATTCACTAATATAGACTATATACTGATATAGTCTCTATATTAGAAGGGCTTCCAAGAAGCAACTGATAGGTTTGAACCACAATCCTTGTGGTTACCAGTCCAGTGCTTATCCTCCAGAACCACACCAGGACATAAACCCTAATGATACAGTGATTAAGTGCTCAGCTATTAACTGAAATGGTGGCTGTTCCAATCCATAAGTCACTCCAGAGGAGAAAGATGTGGCAGTCTGCTTCCATAAGATTTACAGTCTTGGAAACTCTATGAGGCAATTTTACTTTGTCCTATAGAGCCACTATGAGTTGGAATTGACTAGACAGCACACAACAACAACAACAGTATTTTGAATATGAAGCTCCTAGCCTCCTAAAAGTGACACAGGGAATCAGCCCCTGGGTTTCCAGAACCATTGTGACCATCATTGCTGTTGTTAAGTACCATCAAATTGGTTCTAACTCACAGCAACCCTATAGGTTTCTGAGGAGGACTGGTGGGTTTGGGGTAATCTGTTCAGTGCGTATCCTACAACACCACACCATGACTCCATAATTACAAGAAAGTGATTTTCATGTGCTATACTTCCTTTGAGTTATTTCCATTTGCAGTAACAGCCATGCTGAACTCTGGTTCCTCAAGGCTTCTGTCTCCTTTCTATAATACTTTCCTATGGTGACAACTGGAGTCCTGGAATGGCTCTGTGGGCTAATGCATCAGACTACAAAGTCATTTGAATTGCAAGGTCAGTGGTTCAAGCTCACCATCTGCTCCTTGGAAACTCTATGTAGGGTTGCTACGGGCTGGAATTGACTCAACGGCACTTAACAACAACATGGTGTCACTGCCCATCCCACCCAACCAACTGAAATCAGGGAACCACTCCTTTTTGCAGGTTCCTAATAACAGTTGTACTCTACTGATCAGGTGTTCAAGAAATCCTTAAGGATGAATGACCTGAGATAGATCCATGAAGAGAAACTTACCTGCACAAGTAAAGGACCCAGGGCTCCTTCAAGCTCTCACTAATACGTTGGTTCACTGTTATAGGCAAAGAAACTCAGCTTGCTTCTTTCTCTGTTAACAGAGGCCAGCACCCACACTATCTCTTGGGTTTCTCAGCTCTCTTCCCCATAACTCAATTTAGAATGAGTCACATTCTTCTCTGTTCTTTCTACTCCCATCCCTTCTATTCCCCCTCATCCTTTCTTGGCTACTATTAAAGGCCTGGTATTCCTACATTGACGTGTGGTACTGCTTGATAGTAAGAAGAAAATGGTCAGGGGATAAACAAGTAACAAGTGGATACATTACAAATTTCAAGGTAGCTCACAAAGTTCTCAGGTAGGGTTCTTGCTCTTGAATTCCTAACTCCATGGGTGGAAAAGAGCTAGTAGGATTTAAATCCAGTCCTGGTATGACACAGTAGGATAAGTGCTGGACCGAAAAGCCATTTTGAACTGCAAAGTCAATGGTTCAAACAAACCAGCCACTCCTCGGAAACCCTATAGAGAGTAGCTAGGAGTTGAAACCAACTGGACAGCACTTAACAACAACAATGGCATTTATTTAACTGCAAAATGATTAACTAGTGACTTTGACCCAGATCTTACTGATTCGGACATCTCTATTGGTATTCAGGAATCCTGGTGTGGTGCTTCAGGATAATGTACTGGACCACAAGGTCAGCTGTTCAAACTCACTAGCTGCTCCTTGGAAACTCTATACATTGTTGCTGTGAGTTAGAACTGACTCAGTGGCACTTAACAACAGCAACAATTGGCATTCAAGTGGATACAAAACAACAACAAAAACCCACAAATTATTTTTTCTATATTCTTAAGAGAAGTTCCTTCATGAAGGGAATGTGCATAACATTTAGGAAAGATTGAACCTATTGCAAATAGGTACTTCATCATAATTCTTACCAGCAAGCATCTAAAATTAAATCATGCAGAGTTAGTAATAGTATTAAACCCCATAGCATTCTTCAATTATCATAATAATACCTTACCTTTAGCAAATGTGTTACATGTTTCAAAGCACTTCAATTTACATTAATTCACTTTTAATGCATGCATAGTTCTTGCTCTCACCTCATTTCCAGTTGGTCCATAAATTGATTTATTTATGCTACTTAACCCTTGGGATTAATCAACTGTTCTAACAATCTCAAATTTACCTAAATAAATAGAGCTTTCCTAATACAATTAGTCCAGGCATTACGAAGTAGAATGGGATTTAAACACAGAATGCATATTTTCCTAGGAAACATCTGAATTTTCTTTCTGCGGCATAGTCAGTTCAATTGTAGCCTGTCCCTTCCACTTAGCATTGTGGAATATATGCCAGTCCAACTTGGAACCACTATGGTACAAGAGCTCCTTCCAGCTCTACAACCATTTCCGTTTAGCATTGTGGAATATATGCAGAACCCAACCTATCCTACAATTCCTATCTAGATAGAAGTTCTACATGCTATCTGTGCTCCCATAATGCTTTCAAACACAGCACAAGAATTCGATGCAATATTACTAAATGCAGCACTGTAGGATAAGCACTGGATTGCTAACTACAAGGTTGGTGGTTCAAGCCCACCAGCTGTTCCTTGGAAACCCTATTCAGGGTCCTTATGCATCAGAACTGGATGGCAGTTAACAATAACAACAACAACAACAACAACAACAGCAAATGGTCAGGGATAGTCAGTTCTCCTGAAGCAATTTTCCACCCTCAACAAATGCGCCCAGTAGTAAGGGTTCCTTTCTGTGAGGATAATATAAGGGAGTTCTGGTGTGGCACTGTGGGTTAATGTGCTGGACTACAAGATCGGTTTGAACCACAAGGTCGGTGGTTCAAACTCACCAGGCAGTCCTTGAAAACCCTATACAGTGTCTCTATGAGTCAGAACCAACTCGGCGGTACTTAACAACAGCAACAACAAAATTTCATATGCTACTTTGATATCTGTGCACCTCAGAGGGTCCCAAATGCTTAATCATGAGTTTCCTTGCTCTTGACAGATAGGGCTCCTCACCTAGTGGGAAAGCATCTTCAACCATTAGCTGCACTTTACCCCAATCCTCAACCTAACAGGTTTTTTTCCCTGTCAGTCAAGAAATTATTCAAATAAGCCAATCATATATTTTCATCTGTATGAACCAGTGTACCCCTGACCTCTTGTTATTACAAAGTCTGACTTCCACAACCACTGCTTGTTCACTCTGCTCCCAAGTGTGTCCCTGCAAGGGGTGTGGTGTTGTCCTCTTCAAGGCTGTGAGGACTTGTGACTAACAACTGCCATCAATCTTATGTGTCCAGTGTTGGGCGTCATGTGTTCATCTGTCGCCGGGACTATAGGGCAGGGCTTCCTCCCTCAATAACAAGGTAAAGAGGAGGTAGACACAACCGTGAGTCCAGAGTCATCTAAACTAGAAATGGGGTCATAGACCAACCTATAGCATGCGCTCAGCTTTTGTTTCCTCACCCAAGAATGGTCAGATAATCTTTAAGCTCCTTTAATCTCTGATCCAAATTCTCTAACCATATTCACAAAATAAATATGTAATGTCTTTGGAGTGCTAGGACAAGGCCGTCTGCTTCTTGTTGGATCAGAGTCCTTCTTTGAACCATACCAGTGAAAAGGGTTTCTAAATCTATTTCTTCCGAAATAATCCTCTTTATCCTTAGGATTGGAGTCCTTGAGTAGTAGAAATGGTCAATACACTCATCTGCTAACTGAAAGTTTAGCAGTTCAAGTCCACCCAGGAGCACCTCTGAAGAAAGGCCTGGTAATCTACTTCTGAAAAATCAGCCACTGAAAACCTTATGCAGCATAGTCTAATTTTGACTCAAGTCAATTTGACTCATGGCAACAAATAGGGTTGCCATGAGTCAAAATTGACTTGACAGCAACTCCTGTTCTTATGGTAAAAACTAAAAATGGCTTCTCTCCACTACACAGGAAATGGGTGCAATGCCATTAGACATGTCCATGAAAGGAATAATTTGTGATGCTATAGCCTAATACCTTCAAATCCAATCATAAAGGAGTCAAGGCTACTAGAAAATGGTGCATTATTATTTAAAGCATTTAAGTAATAATTTAAAATAGCCTGTCACAAATGACCAACATATATATTAAATTTATTACTAATCTATTCTCCCTATTATTTAAATTATGGTAATCTTTAATATTCTGAATAATCAGCAGCCCAAAAGACACTTAGGCTACTTGATCATATTAATAAGTTTATGTTTTTCCCTATTACAATGTTTAGTTGCTTGTGATAGCACTTCACTTAGGCATGAATTTGTCATCTGGAGAAAAACACTCCATTTTACATAAAGGAGGGATGCATAGGTTATTATTAGGAGATTTTCTTCTCAGTCCCCAGTATAATTTTTTTTTCAAGGATTTTAAATGATAGCACCTAAAATGCATTTCTGTTTAACAGGACTTTTTGCCTCTGAATAGTTCACAATGAATCATTAACAATTCCTGTTAATCTCATCTATTTAAAGCCTTCTTGGTAATGGTGTGTCATATTGATGTGTTGTGTTTTAAAACTCTTAAATAATAATACAGAAAGGTGAGAATTCTTCTGTGGAGAGTTTAATAAAAAAAACTCTCCAGGAGGAGCTCTGGTATTGCAGTGGTTAAGTGCTCATAACCAAATGGTTGGAGTTTGAACCCACCAGCAACTCCTTGGGAGTTTGAACCCACCAGCAATCTGCTCCTGCCTTGGAAATCATGTGGGACAGTTCTACTCTGACCTACATAGTAGCTATGAGTCTGAATCGATTCACTGGCAGTGGGCTTTTTCATTTCCTTGGAATGTATGAAATTGTAGCAAATGCTTAGGAAAAAAAAGAAGGTTTCTTTTCACTACAAATAAAGATTTTTAACATGTCTTCTTTTTTTTTAAAGAACAAAACTTTTCAGGTCAATAAATTGACAAATGTTTTCCTAGGTCCTAATTTAAAAACCGATAACAGTTTTCTCTTCTAGTTCCTCTGATGCCCTATGTCCTTTTGTTTCTGATTACGTATAAGAAGAAGTGCCTTGTCCAAACCTTATGTGGTTATAGTTCCGTGATCATTATAGCAACAAAGGAAAAGAAAGGAAAGCAAGCTGACTCCTCTAGCAATTAACTAAGACATTAGAAATTCTTCCTCTGATTAATCATCTTTCTATAATGGAACTTTCCTGTCTTTAATTTAAGAAATCCTGTTTGTGTCATACTGTAAGGGATCTTCCAGACAGTAACGTCCTTTATTGCAAAACAAAATGTTTTGTAAGAAACACTGAGCAAAAGGCATTCATGTAATGTTTGCTATTTATCAGTGTAAATTTGAACCGAAGTGATTTTAACATGCTAATTCCCTAGCATGTTAAAATCATTTGTTTCACCAAAATACTACTTAAACACCAAATCTTTTTTATAATACACTTTAATGAATTATCCAAATCTAAGTGGCACTTTAGGATAAGCACTGGACCACAAGGTCCTTTGAACCACAAAGTTGGCAGTTCAAATTCACCAGCTGCTCCTCAGAAACCCTATATAGGATTGCTATGAGTCAGAATTGACTCCATGGCACTTACCTACAGCAACAAGTTTGTTGAATGAAATGTTGTTTGAAGTTAATGGACTTTTATTTGGAGCCTTATCTTTTTGTCTTTTTCCTTTTTTTAAAATTTTTATTGTGAACTGCGTGATAATTTACATGGGAGAACATTGGCTTTACACCATCGTTTCATTGCAATGATTACAATCTCCTCTGTGCATCATCATTCAACAGAATTTGCTTCCATTCCCTCTGGGGTTTTTTGTGTTTGTTTTTTGTTTTGTTTTGTTTTTTATTGGGGGGGGATGTACATAAAATACTCAGAAATATATAATCATTTAAACAACCAAAGGGCACATGCTGCAAGCCTGCCTCCTGGCAGCCAGCACACAGTCCATCTCTTTCCATGAGTCTAGAGTCCTCAGCTGCCCTTTCTCTCCATGTCCTCATCTCTACCTGCATCTCTGGCATCGCTGCTTGTCTGGATAGGGTTCCACATTCCGCCTGTACTCTTCTCCCTCGATGGTCCTAGGGTCCTCTACGAAGCCTTATCATTTTGTTACACAGAGTTATTTATGTTTTTGTTTTGTTTTGTTTTGTTTTACAGCAGCAGCAGAAGCTTTATTAAGATATAATCCATACACCACACAATTCACCTATTTAAAATATGCAACAATTCAATGGTTTTTAGGATATTGTTGCACAACCATCAACATAATAAATTTTAGAATACTACATCACCTAAAAATTAATTCTGTACCTTTTTATCTATTAACCTTTAATCTTTTTATTCCCAAATTTAGGGAACCAGTAATCTACTTTTTTGCTGCTATAGATTTATATATTCTAGATATAATAAAATAATATATTGTGAAGTATTCTGTCAACAATGTCTTTCATTGCTGCTGTTAAGTGCCACTAAGCCAGTACTGACTCATAGTGACCCTGTATAGGATTTCCTAGGAGTGGCTGGTGGATTTGAACAACCAACCTTGTGGTTGGTAGTCCAGTGCTTATCCTACAGTGCCACTCCCTATTTTTCAAGATTCATTCATATTATAGCATGTGGATAGCAGTGCTTCATTCCTTTTTAGGCCAAATAATATTATATTGCATGGATATATACCACGTTTTGTTTATTCATTCATCAGTTCATGGACATTTGGGTTGTTTCCACCTTTTGACTATTGTGAATAAAGCTGCTATGAGCACTCACATATTAGTTTTTGTGAGGATATATATTTTTATTTCTCTTGGGTATGAATATAACTAGGATTGAAATTACTGGGTCAAATGATAACTCTATATTTCTTTTGAGAAACTGTGAGGATGTTTTCCAAAGTAAGTGCACCATTTATATTCCATAGAGATTTAAAGTATCTGAATTTGATTCTGTCATCTGTTGCTGCTTCAGTGCCCTGATTTGGTACTTAGTCTAACATCGTATGCTAACAGCTATTTGTCTCAATAACCCAGACTCCAATGGAAGTCAGAAAAGAAGGGGGAGGACACTGAAGGGTCAAAACGACTCCCCAATGATCCACCCACTAAAAGTCACACGCATGCCTAGGAAAAGTCCATGAGCTTTCACTCCAAGTCAGTTTACTCTTAGTTTATGCACAATTTTAATAATATTTTCCCTGAAAGGTTCTGGAGGCAGACATGTTGATGGCAACAAGAAAAGAAACCTGCTTGAATGACGATAGTGAGACAGGACTCTGAACATAAAACTATAAAAAACCTCTAGTTCTCAAACACTGGGAAACACTTCATTTCAGGGTAGAAATCTCTGTAGACCTCAAATAATGTCTGAGATGAAGTTATTTTGCAACATGCTACAATTACTAACACTTAGGTTTACAGTCTTCAGTAATCAAAGAAGATACAATTATGCCATTTAAAAAAAAAAGCACAGAGAATTTTGATAAATTTTTGAATGGTTATATCCAAAATTGGTATAATTTCTAGAAGCTTACCTCTTGAAATTATAGACTTCCTGGGCTTGATGGATGGTGCCATGAGTTAAGCAATGGGCTGCTAACTGAAAGATTAGTGGTTCAAATCCACTAGCCACTCTATGGGGGACAGATGAGGTAGTTTGTTTCCATAAAGATTTAGAGCCTTAAGATCAGAGATGGTATGAGTAGGAATTGACTCAACAATGATATATTTTTGTTGTTGTTGTATTCAGTATAATCTTGCATCTCAGAGAAATCTAACAAAGGGATTCTGGAGGTTTCTAGGTTTGTGAACTTTAGTTCAGAACAGTAATTTACAGTCTCACTTCCATCATATATAAAATGCTGTATCTGAAATGGATACAAAGATACTTTAAATCTTTAACTCTGTAATGTCTTTTTACCACAGTAAGACTTTCTAGAGTACTAAGGAATATTCTAATTTTCAGGAGGTAAAACCAGTTAAACACTCAATAACTAGACAAAACATTGGCAGTTTGAACATATCCAGGCAACTATCAACCACAACAATTTCCCAAAAGAATAATAATAATGTATTTTGAGAACTTTGAGAATCTTCTTGAACTCATAGGCTCTTCTTTTGGAAACAGTTCTTCAAGAAGTATTAAATATCTAGTAAGTGTTGAGCTTTGTAACAGATTCTTAAAACAGGAAGATGAGTAAAGCCCTATTCTTTCCCTTAAAGTTCTTTCTAAAAACCAGTGGAAAGCAAGTAAACAAACATAAGGGATAGTTATGTTGTATCACACCCTCGGAAACCCTGTACAGGGTCGCTATGGGTCGGAACCGACTTGACGGCACTTAACAACAACAACAACATTATAGCAATAGCGGTAGTGGTTGTGTGCCATTGAGTCAGCTCCAATTCGTAGTTACCCTATGTAGGGTTTCCAAGGCTATAAATCTTTATGGGAGCAGAAAGATTTGCCTTGCTCCCAAGGAGCAACTGGTGGATTCGAATTGATGACCTTCTGGTTAGCAGCTCAATGTGTAATCCACTATACCACCAGGGCTCCTTATATTAACAGTGCATTTCATTTACCGGCCATTTGTTCCAGAAATTGGGCTAAGACCTTTACACCCTTTATAATTTAATTCTCACAAGTTTATGAGGTCAGCACTATTATTATTCTCAGGCATAGAGAAGAAAGGAATTAAGTACCAAAGATTAAAGAGTTCAGTTGCCCATCATGTGGTTCAAACAGACCTTGCAATCCAGCACATTATCCTGCAATGTCACACCAGAACTCCATCTTATAACAGAGTCCCTAAAACTTGGCAGAAGTTTTACATCATTAGAGGAAGGAACCTTGACAATGGTGATAAACCATACACCTTTCCCCAATGCTCTCTTTTCTTCCTTCTTAAAAGTTTTTTGGGGTTTTTTTCTTTCCTTCAGTTTTCAAACATGTGTCCTTTAAGGACAATATCCTGGTAAAACAACTCATGTCCCTCCTGCCTGATCTCTTACTGGGTTATGTAGAAAGGTAATAAGGCAGCAAGTATGCTTTTCTTCTGGAGCCTGTTTCTTGGTTTCCATCTTCACAGGGTAATTGCAGATAGTGTGCTTGGTTGGAGCCATAGCCACTGCATACTTCTAGTCTTTTCTACATGCCAGATACAAGAAAAAGAAAAGGATTTGTGTGCCATTTTCTTTTTTTGTTTTTTAAGGGGGTGCAGTGGGAAGGGGAGGCAGACTCTGGGTGCTGCTAAAAAAAATTTGGTATCCTAAGAAACAGACCAACATCACAGGCTAACTGATGTTCATATGACAACACATATCATTAGGTTCCTATGAACTTGGTTAAGTGTCCACTGTGAAATAATGAAGCTGAGAAAATAAAATTATATATACACATATGTATTGTTGTTGTTAAGTGCAGGACTCCATATATATATATATATAAGGAGCTCTGGTAGCGTAGTGGTTACGAATCGGGCTGCGATCCAGAAGGTCAGCAGTTCGAAACTACCAGCTGCTCCGCGGGAGAAAGATGAGGCGATCTGCTCCCGTAAAGATTTACAGCCTCGGAAACCCTATTCAGGGTCGCTATGGGTCGGAACCGACTCGACGGCACTTAACAACAACAACAACAATATATATATATATATATATATATATATATATATTTTATATATAGGAATGGTGATAGAAATATAAGCATAGAAAAGAAATCATGAGTGGCCTAATAGTTCACAATAAATACTTGGGGTTTTATTTGGAGTGAGATAAGAAGCCATTAGAGGACAACAAGCTAAGAAAGGAAAAATATGTATATAATTTGACTTATGTTTTAACAGTATACATTTTCCTGGTGTAATGAAACAGATTGCTACAAGCCAAAGGCAGAGATGCAGGGAGATCAATCTGAAGACTTTTCTCTATCCCAGGCACAGATTTACTTTATGTTCTTACCTTTTATTACGTAGTTGAAATGTTGTTATTGCCTTTGTTCTTTCCATCCCTACCTGAACAATTCTGGAAAATATTGAAGCTTCACTTATCTTTTGTTGAGCTAAAAAAAATCCTAAATTTTCTACACTGAAATATACATTTTCATAGCCATATTCTTCACAGTAATCTTTTGGTGGTTATTTGGTCCAACTTCTGTCTTGCATTCACCACAATCAAGTACCTGCATTATATGTGTTTTCTGTTGTTTTTGAAATTTTTGGATGATGCACTGAAACTTTTCTTTTACAGTCTTGAGTATGACAACAAATTATGACGCACACACATTTTTATATGCCTTCTATAATGGAATAGCTTTTGTTTTCCTTCCTTTCATCTCTTACAATGCACACAACAGATTTTTCCTCACAAGACAGCTTCCAGGACCTGCTTCTTTGAAGGTGATGATGACATGTCCTGAAATGAATAGTAACCAGCTTGGTCTACCCCATCCCAAACATAAGGGCCATATTTTAGAAGTATATCTGTATTCTGTAGAGTTGCTATCCTGACAAATACTTTTAACAAGACTCTAATTATGATGAATATGTCCTCTGATATTATGTTAAGAAGTATGTCCCAACAGATCAAGTTACTGTTTCGTGATGGGATAGAAATGACAGTATGGCTGAAGGCTCTACAGATTTTGATGTCCGTATAAAAGTCCCACTTTCTAAGAAGACTACTATTTTCCTGGTTCAATTCTTAGTCAGGATAAAAGCTTTAAATATGACTTTGTAGGAGAGTCAGGCTATCATGACCTTAGGCATCTTCAGCAAAATTGTTTTCAAAGCCCCCAAAGGCTGAAGGGGAACAGCATAAAGCAGATTTTAAGATTTGAAAATCACTTTACCATCTAAAATAAGTTGAAAAAATAAGCAAAAGAATCTTTGAGAGAATCTTCATTTAACAAAGCTGAATATTCCATCTTCTCTCCCACTAACACCATTACTTTAAAAATACATTTAATGCACAAGTCATTCCTTAGACAGGGAATCCAGATAACTATAAGAAAGAGCTGTAAGATAAATAGATATCAGAGCTGGCTCTCTTTTTGTGTTACTAAGCTTTTATTTCCTACAGGCACATTAACAATGTGAATTAAATGATATTATTCAATAATTCACCCCTCAATGCTTAAGGCAGGTGGTAATAGTCCTGAATTTAAACACCTCAAATTATAGGTTGGCAAAAAAATATAAAAAGGAATTGTTAAGTGTCATCAAGTCAGTTCAACTCATAGCAAACCCTGTGTAGGGTTTCCAAGGAGCAGCTGGTGAATTTAAACTGACAACCTTGCAGTTCAAACTGACCTTGTGGTCTTAGTTGTATCCTACAGTGCCACACCAGAACTCCAAAGAATTTGTTGTTGTTGCTAAGTGCCATCAAGTCAATTCCAACTCATCTTGACCCTGTATAAGGGTGCCAAGGAGTGGCTGGTGAGTTCAAACTACACAACCTTGGAAATTGACTCAACTCTTCTATTCCTTAGATGGATGAACTTAAAAAACTAATCAGTCTAATCTGAGATTTCACTTGGGAACTATGTGGTTTCTAAGTTAAAAGTGCCACTGAATAAAGTTTTCCTTAAAAATAGCGTCTTGCAGTCAATCCTTTAAGGAATGTGTCACTCAAATCACTCCATGGTTTCTGCGTTAGGTTGCCTCTGTGATTGAACTTGTTTTCTATGGCCTTCAGAAGCCTTGAGAAAGGTCTGAAAGAATTTTTAAGGTCAAGATTACATGAAGAAACATTATTCTTTATTGATAAACAACATGGAAAGAAAAACAAAGTAATGAGTGGACTAAGAAATGTTGTTATGTGCCATGGAGTCGGTTTCGACTCATAGTGACCCTGCACAGGGTTTCCAAGGCTGTAAATCTTTACGAGAGCAGAACTCCTCATCTTTCTCCCACGGAACCGCTGGTAGTTTTGAACTGCTGGCCTTGAGGTTGGCAGCCCGACTCGTAACCACTATGCTACCAGAGCTCCTTTGGGAAGATAAAGAGGATAAAGAGCAGAAAGCTATTCCAGTTTTATAACACAAATGGAAATATACTTAAATCAGCAGCAGAACCCAGAGATGGTTACAACATTGCACGGAAGCTGACCCACAGAGTAAGAAAGCTGAGTGCCTTCATGTAGGAGGCTTCTTGGCAGAGTGGGGTGCCTTGGTACTTGGTGAAGCTAGACTCTCTGATGCATGGACAGAGAAAGTTGAATGCTTTCCAGCCATGGTTTAATGGTGGAGTATAGTGCCTCTGGACACTTATTAGTAGAACTAAAGACCTTTGCAACCCTTACCGGATAAGAGCAGAGACGAGGCTGACCTCTCCTAGAGGTCAAAGAGCACAGGAAGCAGAGCTACCTCAATCTCAAAAGGCAGGACATCTGGGCTTTTAAAGGTTAGAATCATGACCTCTGGGGCTTCTGAGAGAAGGGCCACAGTTTCTTGTTTCTAAGAGTAGGATTTTCACCAACTCAGGTCCAGAGTGTGGGGCTGCTGTTAAGATGGGGCCCCTGCCCCAAACTGAGGAGGTGGGGATACCATGCCAGAGAAGACAGAAGGACAAGTGTGCTGGGGCCAAGGGAGTGGGGTCACCACTCAGATGGACTAGGAGACTGGGGCTGTCCAAAGCCAAGGAAGCAGAATTGCTATTCCAGTGGGCCTGGAAAGCAGAGCTAAAGTCCTAGGTTGAAGGGCCTCTACTCAGAATCTAGAGTACGTGGTCAACACCGAAAGTCCACACAGAGAGCAGGGTTTCTTGCCTAGATAGTCCCAAAGAACACAGGATTATTTTCAACCCTTGAGAGTTAATGCAAATTGTTCAGTTGGATGTTTAATTTACTCTGTCTCTGTTATCTCTTGTTTCCCTACAATTGCTCCTATTTGTAATGGAAATGTCTACCTTTTGCCTGTTCCACCATTGAATTTGGAAACAGATTCCTTGTATTCTAGATTCAAAGGTGAAAAGGAATTTTGTCCTAGGTTGGAATTTGGACTTGGAAGAATTTGGGGATAACAGTCAGTTTGAACTGCAAGGTTCGTGGTTCAAGCTTACCAGTCGCTCCTGGGAAACCCTCTAGAGGGTCACTATGGGTTGGAACTGATTCGATGGCACTTAACAACAACAACATAATGGAGTTAAAGTGTTTTCGTTGTATGTATATTAACTGTATCATGTTCGACACATTTATGACTTTACAATTGTCTTCATTTAGAGATTACATATGATTTAAGAACATGTTGGTGTTGTGCTGTGGGTTAATGTGCTGGACTGCAAGCTCGGTTTGAACTGCAAGCCCAGTGACTCACTAGCCGCTCCTTAGAAACCCTATACAGGGTTGCTATGAGTCGTTACTGAATCAACGGCACTTAACAACAGCAACATACAGATGCCAAGTTGACAAAGGGTATACTGTGATAGTTAAGATGTGTCAATCCATCTTTTGGGGGTCTTCTTTTTTGTTGACCCTCCACTTTACCAAATATGATGCCCTTTTCCACGGACTGATCTCTCCTGACAACATGTAAAAAGAACAGGAGATGAAGTCTTGCCATCCTCACGTCTAAGGAACTTTCTGGCTGTACTTCTTGTTTGTTCTCCTAGCAATACATTTTCAATATTCTTTGCCAACACCATAATTCAAATTCATCAATAATTCTCTGGGCTTTCTTAGTAATTTTCCAACTTTTAAATGCAATTGAAAATACCATTGGATAGGTCAGGCACACCTTAGTCTTCAAAATGACATCTTGGAGCTTTAACACTTTAAAGAGGTCTTTTGCAACAGATTTGCCTAATGCCACACATCATTGATTTCTTGACTGTTCCTTCCACAAGTGTTGATATTGGATCCAAGCAAAATAAGTCTTTGAAAACTTCGGTCTCTCTCCATTTATCATGATGTTATTTATTGGTTCAGTTGTGAGGATTTTTGTTTTCTTTAGATTGAGGTGCAATACATCGTAAAGACTGTGGTACTTGATCTTCATTAGTGAGTATTTTAAGTACTCTTTACTTCCAAGAAGCAAGGTTGCATCATCTGCAGTTTGTTAATGAGTCTTTCTCCAGTCCTGAAACCTTGTTCTTTTTCGTGTAATCCAGCTTGTCATACAGCTTGAATAAGTATGGTTAAAGGATACAACCATAAGACACATTTTCACAGATTTTAAACCATTCAGTATTCCCTAGTTTTGTTCCAAAGCTGTCTCTTGGACTATATACACATGATCAATTAAGCACAATTAAGTATTCTGAAATGCAGATTTTTCAAAATGTTATCCATAGTGTTAATATCCACACAGTTGAATGCCTTTTTTAGTCAATAAAGTACAAATAAACATCTTTTTTACATTCTCTGTTTCCATCTGATGTCAACAATGATATCCCTAATTCCATGTCCTCTTCTGAATCCAACATGAATTTCTGGCAGTTCCCTGTCAACGTACTGCTGCAAACATTTGTAAATTATCTTCAGCAAAATTTTACTTGCATGCATATATATTACTGATGTTGTTTGATGATTTTCACATTCTGTTGGCTCACTTCCCTTTGGAATGAGCACAAATATGGATCACTTCCAAACTGTTGGTCAGATAGCTCTCTTCCAGATTTCTTGGCATAGATTAGTGAGAGCTTATCATGCTGGAGTCCTGTTGTGGCACTGTGGATAATGTACTGGACCACATGGTCAGCAGTTCAAGCTCACCAGCTGCTCCTTGGGAACCATTACCAGCTCACTATGAATTGGAACTGAACTGATGGCACTTAACACCACCACCAACATAATGCTGGATCAGTTTCTTGAAACATTTCCATTTGTATTCCATCGATTCCTGACACCTTGCTTTTTGTCAATGCCTTCAGTGCAGCTAGGACTTCTTTCTTAGTACCATTGGTTCTTGATAACATGCTACATCTTGAAGTGGTTGAATATCGACCACTTCTTCATGGTACAGTGACTTTGTGAATTCCTTATAACATATTTTGATTCTTTCTGCATCATTCAATATTTTACCCATTGTTGTTGTTAAGTGCCGTAGAGTCAGTTCTGACCCATAATGACCCTGTATAGGCTTTCTGAGGAGCATCTGGTAAGCTTGAACTGCTGACCTTGCAGTTCAAACAACTTTGCAGTCTGGTGCATGAACCCACAGCGCCACACCAGGACTGCATTTTACCCATAGAATCCTTCAATCTTGCAACCCAAGGTTTGATTTTTTTTTTTTTTTCTTCAGTTCTTTCAGCTTGAGAAATGCTGAGCATGCGTTTCTATTTTGGTTTTTTAACTCCAGATGTTATCACATTTCATTGTAATATTTAACTTTGTATTCTCGAGCTGCCTTTTGAAATTTTCTGTTCAACTCTTTTGTTCCCTCATTTATTTCAGTCACTTTAATTTCTCTACACTGAAAAGTAAGTTTCCAAGTCTATCCAGACATCCATATTGGTATTTTCTTGCTTCCCTGTCTTTTTGATGACCTTTTGATTCCTTCATGTATGATGTTGTTAATGTCACTCCGCAACTCTTCTGGTCTTCTGTCACTGGTGTCAAATGCATCAAACCTGTTCTTGACAAGGTCTCTAAATTGAGGTGGGGTATATTTGGTGTAATATTTTGACTCTTACGTATTTTTATTAATTTTCTTCAGCTCTTGCCTGTATTTTCCTATGAGCAATTGATGGTTTGTTCCACAGTCTGCCTCTGACTTTGTTTTGGTTGAAAATAATGAGTTTATCCTCCAGTTCATTTTTGATGACTTCCAGTCTTCCTAGATTCATACTTCATACACTCCATGTTCTGATTATCAGTGGATGTCTGTAGATGTTTCTTCTCATTTTGAGTGATGCCTCATCAGTGAAGTTCATGGAAGCTTTGCTGCATCCATGTCATTATAGTTGACTACTTTGCAGAGTCAGCTCTTTCTCAGTCATATTTTGAATGTCTTTCAACCTGAGGGGCTCATCTTCCAGAACTATCTCAGACAATATTTCACTAGTATTCACTAGATTTCAGGGCCTAATCCCTCAGAAGTGAACTGCTACTTCCTTCTTCCGATCTGATCTCAGCTTGGAAGCTCTGTTGAAACTTGTCCACAATCAGTTATCCTCATGGTGTTTGAAACACCAGAGACATAGCTTCCACCATCACAGCTACACACAAGCCACCACAGTATAAACATATGGTATATATAAAATAATGGTGGCATAATATTTTATTGAACATGCTCAGCACTGTCAGAAGAAATAACAATAACATAATACATTGAGGTAAGAGGGAATCAAAACTGCAGAGTAATCCCAGATCTTTTCATAACAGGAAATAAATGTATTGAGTCATCCAGGAAGGATCCTACATCATCAGCCAAGCCAACATCCCAACAACTCACAGTTGTTCATGCCTCAACTGTTTGTGGCCCCAAGAAAAGGGAAACAGATGCATAATTATCTTGCTTAATACCAAACTCCCTTTTATACATCTGGTCTCTTCATCACTCTTCCTCTAAGTTAATCACCCATCCCCAGCTTTTAATTGTTACTTTCATTGATAGCACATGGTCTTTAAATTAACTTCAGTTGTGGTCTCATACATGCATCAGATGGTCATAAATCCACTTCATATGAGTGGGTAAAAGAGCATAGTTTGAAGACTCCACCAGGCATAGTGCTAATAAAAAACAGAGTAATTAACTCAACCATAGAAAAAGCCCAATAGTAGAGTGGAGTCAGAGGAATAACAAAACCCACACACCACACATACACACACATGCCCCATGTCTCTCTCTCACACACACACAACAGAACAGGCTATAATAAAGATAGAACAAAGTCAAAAATAAAAAATAAAAAATTTTAAGAACACAACATTTGATTTCTAAAGAAGACTGAGAAAGAAATCTTGAATACTGTTCAGAGATTGAAGCCTGAAGTCTTGGGTTTGTTGTTAGTCAGAAAAGGCATGTGAATTCTATAGTTTCTAACACTGTAATGACCTTTCTCAAGTGAGAACAACCCCTACCACTCTGGCCACTCACCGTCATAGAGATTAAAAAAAAAAAGCTGCCGGTTGCTGTTGAGTTAATTCCAACTCATGACCACCTGATGTGTATCACAGTGTAACTGTGCTTCATAGGATTTTCAGTGGCTGCTTTTTCAGTAAGTCAACTGATCAAAATGAACTCAGCATAGAAAGCTATGAAGTGCAAAGAAACCAGCAGTACCATAAAAACACACACAACAAAATGACTGTAATCAACTCACATCTATCAATATTTACACTGAGCATCAATGGATTAAATGCACCAGTTAAGGAACACAGAGTAGCAGAATGAATAAGAAAACAGGATCCTTCAAATAGTATCTACAAGAGATATACTTTATACAAAGACAAAAGTATATTTTAAATTAAAGGATGGAAAAATATATATCAAACTAATGGCAATCAAATATGAGTAGGAGTGACAATATCAAGTTCTATGAAACTGGACTTTAAAGCAAAAACCAACATACGAGAGAAAAAAAAGGGCATTATCTCATGATTAAAGAGTCAGTTAATCAAAAGGGCATAACCATAATAAATATCTAGGCTCCCAATGAAAGAGCTAATAGAAATGAAGAGAGAAATAGGTAACTTTACAATAATAGTTGGTTATTAGGTGCTATCAAGACAGTACTGACTCATAGAGACCCTATGCAAAACAGAACACAATTGTGCCTGGCCCTGCACCAACCACACAATTGTTGCTACGTTTAAGTCCATTGCTGCTGTCACTGTGCCAAACCATCTAATTGAGGGCCTTCCTCTTTTTCTCCAACCCTCCATTTTGCCAAACATGATGTCCTTCTTCGGGGACTGGTCCCTCCTGATAATATATCTGAAGTATGAGAGATGAAGTCTGACCATCCAGGCTCCCAAGGAGCATTCTGGTTGTACTTCTTCCAACACCGATTGGTTTGTTCATTTGGCAGGCCACAGTACTTTTCATTTTCTCCTCTAACACCATAACTCAAATGCATCAATTCTTCTACGGTCTTCCTTATTCATTGTCCAACTTTCACATGCACATGGATTATTGTAAAGACTGTGACTTAATCCTTACACTGGCATCTTTGCTCTTCAACACTTCAAAGAGGTCTTCTGCAGTAGATTTGCCTAATGTAGTACATCATTTGATGTCTTGATTGCTGCTTCCAGGTGTGTAGGCAGTTAATCTGAGCAAAATTAAGTCGTTTTTTTCACTTATATGGATGTTGTTTATTGGTCCAGTGGTAAGGATTTTTGTTTTCTGTACATTGATGTGCAACCCACACCAAAGACTCTGATCTTTGATTTTCATCAGTAAGTCTTTAAGTCCTATTCACTTTCAGCAAGCAAGATTGTGTCATCTGCATATCACAGGTTGTTGATGAGTCTTTCTCCAATCCTGATGCCACATTTTTCTTCACATAACCCAGCTTCTCAGATTATTTGGTGAGCATAAAAATTGAGTAAGTATGGTAAAAGAATACAACCCTGGCACACATTTTTCCTGATTATAAAACATTCAGTGTTCCCTTGTTCTGTTCGTACATCTGCCTCTTGGTCTATGTGCAGCTTCCTCATGAGCACAATTAAGTATTCTGGAATACTCATTCTCTGCAATGTTGACCATAGCTTGTCATATCCATACAATCACAAGTCTTTGTATAGTCAATAAAGTACAAGTAAATATCTTTCTAGTATTTTCTGCTTTCATCCATGATTCATCTGACATCAGCAATGATATTCCTCATTCCATGTCCTCTTCTGAATCGGGCTTGAACCTCTGGAGTTCTTTATCAATGTATGCTTACAGCTGTATTTGAATTATCTTTAGTAAAATTTTACTTGCATGTGATAATGATATTGTCTGATGATTTCCCCATTCCATTGGGTTACCTATCTTTTGAATGTGCATTAAAATGGATCTCTTCCAGTCAGTTGACCAAATGATTGTCTTCTAAATTTCTTGGCATAAATGAGTGGTTGCCTCCAGTGCTGCATCAGTTTGTTGAAAGATTCCAATTTGTAAACCATCAGTTCCCAGTGCCTAGTTCTTTGCCAATGCCTTCAATACACCTTTGTCTTCTTCCTTCAAGATCATTGACTCTTGATTACATGCTACCTCTTGAAACAGTTGGACATTGGCTAATTCTTTTTGGTCCATGACTGTGTATTCCTTACATCTTTTTTTTTATGCTTTCTGCATCATTCAATATTTTGTCCATTGTTGTTGTTGTTAAGTACCATTGAGTCGGTTCAACTCATAGTAACCCTGTATAGGGTTCTAAGGAGCTACTAGTGAGTTTAAAGCACGATCTTGCAGTTCAAACCAACCTTGATATGCAGTGCATTAACCCACAGCACTACACCAGGATTCCATTTGCCCATAGAATCCTTAAATATTTCAAGTTGAGGCTTGATTTTTTTTTTCTTCAATTCCTTCAACTTGAGAAATGTTGAGCATGTTCTTCCTTTTGGTGTTCTAACTCCACGTCATTAGTTTCATTATAATATTTGACTTTGTCTTCTCCAGCTGCCCTTTGAAATTTTCTATTAAGCTCTATTGCAGTTCTGGTGTGGTGCTGTGGGTTAATGCACTAGACTGCAAGGTCGGTTTGAACCACAAGGCTAGCAGTTCAAGCTCATGAGCCGTTCCTCAGAAGCCCTATACAGGGTTGCTATGAGTCAGATTCAATGGCACTTAACAACAAAAACAATCTCCTTCATTTTTTCCCTTTGCTTTAGCATCTCTATGCTAGAGAGCAACTTTTGGAGTGCCTTTTTTACATCCATTTTTGTCTTTTCCTTCTTTTTTGTCTTCTCAATGACCTTTTTGCTTTCTTGTTGTATGATGTCCTTGATGTCATCCGAAAACTCTTCTGGTCTTCAGTCATTAGTGTCTAATACATCAAATTTGTACTTGAAGTGATAAATTCAGGTGGGATATGTTTAAGGTCACATTTTGGCTCTTATGGACTTGTTTTAATTTTCTTCAGCTTCAACCCGAATTTGCATATGAGCAATTGATCTGTTCCACAGTCTGCCCTTGGCCTGTTTTGACTGATGATATGAAGTGTTCCCACCATCTCTTCCAATAGGTTTAGTCAATTTGATTTCTGTGTTTTCCACCTACTAAGGTCCATGTGTATAGTTGCCTTTTTTGCTGTTTAAAAAAGATATTTGCAATGAAGAAGACATTGGTCTTAAAAAATTCTATAACGTGATCCCCAGCATATTTTCTATCACCATGGTCATATTTTCCAATGATTAACCCTTCCTCTTTCTTTCCAGCCTTTGCATTCCAATTGTCAGTTATTATCAATACATTTTGATTGCATGTTTGATCAATTTCAGACTGAAGAAATTGGTAAAATTCTTCAATTTCTTCATCACTGGCTTTAATGATTGGTGTGTAAATATGAATAATAGTGGTTTTAACTTGTCCTCCTTGTCGGTAGATGGATATTATCCTATCACAGACAGCGTTGCACTTCAAAACAGATCTTGAAATGTTCTCTTTGATGATGAATGCAACACATTCTATTTCTCTTCAATTTGTCATTCCCAGCATAGTAAACCATGTTATTGTCATATTCAAAATGGCCAATACCAGTTGATTTCATCTCACTAATGACTAGGGTATTGATATTTATACGTTCTATTTCATTTTTTACAATTTCAAATTTATCTAGATTCATACTTCGTATAGTCTCTGTTCTGATTATTAATGGATGTTTACAGCTGTTTCCCTTCATTTTGAGTTGTTCCCCATCAACAAATGAATGTTCCGAAGGCTTTACTACATCCATGTCAACATGGTCATCTCTATTTTGAGAAGGCAGCTCTTCCCCAGTTGTATTTTGGTGACATATCAGCACTATATCTGACAATATTCTTGTGCTCTTCATCATGTTCCAATATTCAAAAGTTTGGTGCTGACAGTATTCCAATGCTATTCCTAACATTTTCAGTGACTAAGTATTCAGAAGTAGTCCATCTCTCCTTCCTCGTCTGTCTTCACCTGGAATCTCAGTTGAAACCTGTCCACTGTGGGGGACACTACTGGTATTTGAAATATCTGTGGCATAGCTTCTAGCATCACAAAAACACTACAGTATGACAAACTCACAGATGAATGATGGACATAATGGTAGGAGATTTTAATATACCACTTTCAATTAAAGATAGAATAACTAGAAAGAAACTGAACAAAGACACTGAAGAACTAAACAACACAATCAACTAACTCAATCTCATAGACATTCACAGTGATCTCAATCCAACAACAGCACAATACACATTATTTTCCAGTGTACATAGAACATTCTCCAGAATAGACTATCTGCTAGGCCATAAATCAAGCCTCAAAAAATTCTGAAACATCAAAATACTACAAATCATCTTTTCAGATTATTGTGCTATAAAATTAGAAATCAACAACACGAAGATCAAGGAAAATTGCATAACAGTCTGCTTAAAAATTATTGGATAATAGAACAAATTTTTAAAAAGAACAGAAAAGATTCCTTGAATCAAATGAAACTGAAAACACAACATACCAAAACTTTGTTTTTGTTCTTAAGTGCCATCGAGTTGATTTTGACCCATAGCAACCCTGTATAGGGTTTCCGAGGGGCAGCTGGTAAGTTTGTTAGGACACAACAAAAGCATTGCTTAGTGGGTAATTTATAATAATAAATGCACACATTCAGAAAGAAGTGAGAACTAAAATCAACACATTAACCAACATCTCCAACAATTAGAAAATTCTCAGTAAAGTAAGTCTACAGCCACCAGAAGAAAACAAATGGTAAAGGTTCCAGCAGAAATAAAATGGAATAGAAAACACTAAAAATATATAAAGAATCAACCAGATGAGACATTGGTTTTTTTTTTGTTGTTGTTGTTTTTTTTTTGATGAGAGCCTTCTCATTTATTAATCTACTCAAATGTCAATGTAAAACACTGCATATTAAAACTACTTGTCATTATTACTGTTAAATTAGCAAACACTTTAAAAATGATTATTTCCAGTGTTGTAACAGTTGTGAAACTTCTTTACCATACTTTGGAGTTCATAGAGTAAATTGGTGTGTTGTTAAGTACCTTGTAGTCAGTTTTGACTTGTAGCCACCCTGTTATGAGCTGTAATTTTTTATTTTTTTATTTAAGATTTTTTATTGTGGATTGAGTGAAAGTTTACAGGGCATATTATCAGTTTTAGGAGCTCTGGTAGCGTAGTGGTTACGAATCGGGCTGCGAACCTTAAGGTCAGCGGTTCGAAACTACCAGCCGCTCCGCGGGAGAAAGATGAG
>NW_006408528.1:13504734-13534709 GCF_000296735.1 Chrysochloris asiatica | reverse complement strand
CCCACTTGGGAGGCTCAATTCTCCAGCTTCCCTTTCCCGATCCCAGAGCCCCTACTCACGAGCACCGTCTCGCCACGCTGGCAAACCGGAACTATCGAGACATTGGTTTTTTGAAAGGAATAATAAAATCAACAAACTATTGGAAAATCTAACAAAAGACAAGAAGATGTAAATAACACGCCTGAGACACTATATGGTTTAAAATCACAACAGAAATAAAAAGAATAATAACAGAATACTATGAAAAATTATACTCCAACAAATTTGAAAATCTAGATGAAATGGACAGATTTTCATAAAACCCTGACCTACTTAAACTAAGACAGAATAAAGCAGAATACTTGAACAGATCTATAGAAAAGAAGAAATTGATCAGGTCATTTAAAACTTCCAACAACAAAAAATGTAAAAAGACCAGGTCCAGGTGGCTTTACTGGTGAATTTTGCCAAACATTCAGAGAAGAGTTGACACCAATTTTACCTAAAATATTCCAGAACATAGAAAAGGATGAAAATCCCCCATATACATTTTATTATGAGAGCATAACACTCATACTAAAACCAGGCAAAGATATCTCAGAAAAATAACATTATAGCCCAATATCCCTCATGAACATAGATGCAAAAATTCTTAACAAAATCCTAGCCAGTAAAATTCAACAACATATAAAAAAAATAATACATCATGATCTAATGGGATTAATAGCAGGTATGCAAGGATGGGGGTCCAACTGTGGGGCTGTAGGATAAGTACTGGACTGCTAATCACAGTCTCAGTGATTCAAACTTACCAGCTGCTTATCTATAGAGTGTTATGAGTCAGAGCTGACTCAACATCATTTAATAATACCAACAATGCAAGGATGATTCAAATTAAAAAAACATTCAGCATAATCTATCATATAAATGAAACTAAGGAAAAGAACCACATGATCATATGATAAAAACACTCAACAAAGCAGGAATGGAAGGGAAATTTCTCAACATAATTAACAGTACACATACAAAGCCAACAGCCAACATTACTCTCAATGGAGAGAAACTGAAAGCATTTCCTTTGTGAACACATACCAGACAAGGATATCCTTTATCACCACTCTTACTTGATATTGTATTTGAAGTCTTATCCAGAATTATAAAGCAAGAAAGTGAAATTAAAGGTATTCAAATTGCTAAAGAAGAAGTTAAATTTTCTATTTGCAGATGATATGATCTTAGAAAATCCTAAAGAATCATCAAGACAATTACTGGACTTCATTGAAATATCCAGCACAGTGGCAGGTAAGATCAGCAATAAAAATCAGTTGGATTCCTTTACACGAATAAAGGCAGCTCTGAAAAGGAAATCAGGAAAAAAAAATACTATTTGCAATAGCCACCCAACAGAAAAAAAATTTTGTTATTGTTGTTGTTAAGTGCTGTAGAGTCAGTTCTGAATCATAGCGACCGTGTGTAGGGTTTCTGAAATGCTTAGGAATAAATTTAACCAGAGAAACAAAAGACCTATACAAAGAAAAATACAAAAAAATACTACTACATGAAACCAAAAGAGAATTACAAAAATGCAAGCATACGCAATGCTCATGGTTAGGAAGATTTAACCTTTTGAAAATATCAACACTACCCCAAGCAATCTATAGATATAATGTAATCCCAGTCCAGATTCCAACATCGTTCTTTACACATATGGAAAAACTGATCACTAACTTCATATGGAAAGGAAAGAGACATCAGATAAGCAAAGTGTTACTTAAGAAAAAGAACAAAGTTGAAAGCCTCTCAATTCCTGATTTCAAAATCTGTTACACAGTCACAATGGTCAAAACATCCTGCTACTGGTACAATGATAGATACATAGATCAATGGAACAAAATTGAAAAGCCAAAAGTAAATCCATCCACAGTCAGAAGATCAAAACACATTAAATGAGAAGAGATAGTCTCTTCAGCAAATGGTGCCTGCAAAACAAACCCATATCTCACACCATATACAAAAACAAACTCAATGTGGATTAAAGATCTAAATGTAAAACTTAGAATGATAAAGATCATCAGTGAAAAATTAAGGACAAATTTATGAGCGCTGATACATCACATAAATACATTGTCAAGCATAACAAAAAAATACACAAACAGTAGAAGACAAAATAGATGACTGGGACCTCCTAAAATTAGACACGTGCATCTCAAATTTTTGCCAAAAGAAAAGAGAACCAACAAATGGTTTTTTTGTGGGTTTTTGCAATGGCATATCAGATAAGGGACTAGTCTCTAAAATTTATAAAAACTACAACACCTCTACAAGAAAAATACAAAAAAAAACAATTTAAAAATGGGCAGAGGACTTGAACAAACATTTCAAAAAAGAAGACTTTCAGGAGGTCAGCAAGCATATGAAGCAATGTTTGCAATCATTAGCCATTTGTAGTTGTTATTGTTAAGTGCCATCAAGTCAGGTCCAACTCATAGCAACCCTATATAGGGTTTCTAAGGAAAACAACTAGAGAGTTTGAACTGCAAACCTTATCATTCAAACTGACCTTGCAGTCCAGTGCTTTTTCTATTGTACCACACCAGGAGCCATCAGAGAAATGCAAATCAAAACAACAATGAAATATCACCTCACCTCAGCATTAATAACAAAGTTAAAAACAAAACAAAACAGGAAAACAACAAATGCCAATGCTGGATGGACTGTAAAATGGTGCAACCACTATGGAAAACAGTATGGCGCTTCCTCAGAAAGCTGAAAATAGAACTGCCGTATGACCCAGCAATCCCTCTACTTGGTACATATCCTAAAGAAATAAGAACCAGGACATGAGTAGATATATGTACCCCAATGTTCGCTGTAGCACTATTCAGTATAAATAGAATAGAGAGCTGAATGCAGATTATATTAAGTAATCTGAGATATAGCATGAATATATACATAGTAAATATTACCACATAGAGAAGAATAATTTATTTAAAATATTAATTTTTGCCTACCTCTCTACAATTTTCAGAAACATTAGAAAAATATTCTTAACTTTGAATTTATACATATTTAAGGTAATAAGCAAGAACCACCACCTAGAAATAAATTTTAATTATTTCCTTCTATACCTCCTAGAAGGAGACCTAGTGGTATAATGAGTTACTCATTGGGCTGCTAACTGCAAGATCAACAGTTTGCTGCCACTCATAAAGAGAAAGATGAAACTTTCTGCTTCTGTGAAGATTGACAACCTTGGAAATCTTATATAGGATTGCTATGACTCAGAACCAACTCGCTAATGCATAACCACCACTACTTCCTAGGAAGGCACACCATCAACCAACCAGTGATATTGCCTCTCAGTTCTTTAGTTACCTCATCTGCTAAATGAAATGTGTGGCCCTAATGAGCGGTTTTCAATTTTTGGAGTTATTTTAGTTAATAAAATACCTTTTAAGACAAGGAACATTTCTCACAATGTAAATTATTTAAAAAGGAAAAAATGAAGCTTCTCCCTTTAAAGTTTGGGTTAGATTGAGAAGAGAAATCCATCTATCCCACTGAGCCAGAATAACATACAGATAACCTCTTTCACATCTCATGATTCTGCCTACGGACTCAATGGTTTTCAAAATTTATATTGGGTAACATCAAAGTAAACTGACTTGTGTAATGAAAAGTTAAAAAGGAAACATTACTAACAATATTTACTTACTGATCTCATTTAACTGGTCCTGATGTGGTGCTATAGGATAAGCATTGGACTCTTAACCAATGGCACTTAACAAAGAAAGGAAAAGTTATTTTCAAACTAGATTTTAAGGAAAAAACCTGTATTTTATATTGCAAAACTTTCCCACATAGCAGAGAAGCACACATGAAAAATGTAAAATTGTTGTTGTTGTTGTTAAGTGCAGTCAAGTCAGTTCCAACTCATAGAGACCCTGTATAGGGTTTCCAAGGAGCAGCTGGTCAGCACCTTGTGGCTCAAACCCACCTGCCATCCAGTGCTTATCCTACAATGCCACACCAGGACATCCATATAAATGCAGTACATAATGAAAATTTGTAGAATAGAGGCTAGAAAGCTTCTAAGAAATTAGTGATTAGAAGATTAGGAATTTTTGTTGTTCTTTCATGATAGATAATATTTCGTTCTATTTCATTTTCACTGTTTATTTCGGTAATTTTAAAAAAGAAAACAAATATTTAGCAATTTAAATATTTAAATTGACCTTAACAAAGCAGACTATTGCACCTCATGAAAGATAAAGACGTTTATGAAGAAAAATATAGACAAACCAACCGCTCCTTGGAAATCTGTATACAGGAACGTTATGAGTCGGAACTTACTCCACAACACTTAACAACAGCAACAAATTTCCTATAGTGGAATTCTGGAGTGTGTGGCGCTGTAGGATAAACACTGGGCTGCTACCAAAAGGTCTGTCTGTGGTTCAAACTCACCAGCTGCTCCTTAGAAATTCTATACAGGGTCACTGTGAGTGAGAACCAACTCAAAGGCACTTAACATTTCCAATTGTAAGTCTATTTTTGTGGTTGTTAAGTGCCACCGAGTTGGTTCCGACCCATAGTAACACTGTGTAGGGTTTCTAAGGAGTGGCTGGTGAGCTTGAACCGCAGACCTTACTGTTCAAAACGACTTTGCAGTCCAGCGCACACACAGCGCCACACCAGTTTATAAATAAATCTAAAAGAATCTGTTGGATGATCCTTCCTTCTTTTCATAAACAAATGAAAGTGGTGGTGGTGATTATGCGCCATGGAGTCCGGTCCAACTCAAAGGGTTTTTGAGGCTGTAAATCTTTACCGGAGCAGAAGGCCTCCTCTTTCTCCCACTGAACAGCTGGTAGTTTCTAACTGCTGACCCTCAGGTTAGCAATCCGGGTTGTAGCCACTACGCTGGTGTGGCACTGTGGGGTAATGTGCCAAACTGCAAAGCCACTTTAACTGCAAAGTTGGAGGTTCAAGCTCACCAGCTGCTCCTGGGAAACCCTATACAGGGTCGCAATGAGTTGGAACCGACTCCACTGCACTTAACAACAACAACAACGATGATAATAGTATGAATATCAGTTCTTCCTTGAAGAGGACTACTCTACTTTCCTTTGAGATTGTCCCCATCTTGTGGAATCTTCCATGCCCTAAGGTCTGTCGTAAAGAAATTCCCATTCTACATTTTGCATTTCATTGAGGGTCAGGGGAGGGGGCTTGAAGATTCCTCATATAAACATAATCCCTAATTGAACTGGGGAAAAACTCCAAATTCCAAAAGGGTGTCTACACATTTTGTGTGGCAAGACTCTAAAGTATCTCAACCAAGGAGAAGAGAGATCTGGAGTTATTGGACTCCTTCCAGACTTTTTAAAAAGTCTTCTCTCCTGTTTGTTAGATTTGTTGGCTTCCCAGCAGGAAGACTGTTTTGCTAAATGAATGCACAGGAGATGTGAGGGAGATGAATGTTGCCCCCGTTGAGAAACAGCAGGAGGGTCCGCCACTGTGGCAGATGCTGTCTGTTTAAGCACCCCCTCTGGACTCCCCAGACTCCCAGCCTAAATGCCCAAACAGTGAGAAGGGGACTGATGTAGGAATCAAGGTTGTCAAAAGAAATCACATTAACTACCTTGACACCTTCTTCCCTCTCTCTTCAGTCTATTTTGTGGTTTGCAGTGCTTACTCTTTACCGTGGCATTCTCTTTACAACACAGGAGGCATAATCATCAAACCTCTGCTATGAAAAGGTCAGTTTATCTGTGGGATAATTAGTCCAACTCTAAAACCAAAGAAATAAATAAAACCTTTAAGGATGACAATGAAGAATGTTTCCATTGTCCATAATGTCCAACACAAGTTGTTTCATAAAATGAACACATCAGGTATCAATCTTAATGCTTAAGAAGAACAGTTGATATTCTTGGTCAAGATTTTTGGAGTACATGTACAAAGGAATTCTGGAGTAGCTTTCTAAAAAGTGGGTTTTAACTTCTTAAGTGAATCATGAAGTAAAGTTTAGTACAGAGAAAAAAGCACATAAAAAAATTTGTCTGTTTTTGCCACCCAAAAAAATTGCATATGAAAATAAACATTCAAATTTCATGGCTTTGTGGATTTTGGAATTACAGTTAAGGGAGCTTAGATCTGCAGTTAAATTAAACAGACATTTTTCATCCAGTTAATCCTTTTGGTATTTTGTTTAAGAAACTTTTTCTACCTTGAAATCATAAAGATATTCTTCTTAAAGTTTTCTCTTATTTTTAAAGTTTTACCTTTCCTAATTAAACTTTAGACTCCTGGTGTGGCCTTGTAGGATCAGCACTGGACTGGGAACCACAAAGTCTGCAGTTCAAACCTACCAGCTGCTCCTCGGAAACCCTATACAGGGTCACTATACGTTGGAACTGACTTGACAGCACTTAACAACAACAATTAAATATTGGGAACCCAGTGGGTTTTTTTAGGATAAGCACTGGACTGTAAGCCACAAAGTTAATTCTTCAAGTCCACCTGCCATTTCACAAGAGAAAGATGAGATTTTCTGTTCCTGAAGATATTTGTTGTTGTTATGTGCCGTGGAGTCAGTTCCGACTCATAGTGACCGTGTACAGGGTTTCCAAGGCTGTAAATCTTTTGCAGGAGCAGAAAGCTTCATCTTTCTCTCACGGAACAGCTGGTAGTTTTGAACTGCTGACCTTAAGGTTCACAGCCTGATTCGTAACCACTATACTACCAGGTTTACAGCCTCAGAAATCCTAAACAGGGTTGCTATGAGTCGGAATCGACTCGAGGACACTTAACAACACCAGCAACAATTAAACTTTTAGGGATCTGGAGTTATTTATTGTGGGTATTATTAGAGAGGATTTCAGTTTATTTTGACTAAATGGTAACAAACAATGATAACAAATTAATACTGCAGTTTTTAGAAAATACCATTTCTGCTATACGTCTTAGTTATATATATGAACAGGTTTATTTCTAGGCTCAGTATTTCATTGATCAATACCACATTTTCTTAATTAGCTTAACTCATACTAGTTCTAGTAGTTGGTTGTACAATTCTCTTAACATTTTTCTCATTCATCATGAGAATCTTGGCTACCCTTGAAACTTTGGTCTTCCATTCAAATATTATCATAAGCTTATCAAGGTTCTCAAAAAACCCTTTCGGGATTTTGATTGGATTTGCCCTGGAACACTAGATAATATAGGGAAAACTGACATCTGAACACATTGATTTTTTCCTAAAGCTGAATACAGAATCTCTCTCCACTTAATCTGTTTTTTTTAACATCTTTCAAAATTATTTTGTAATTTTCTCTATGCTGATTTTTCAAATATTTTGCCTCATTTATTCCTCAGATTGTATAAGTTTTATTTATATAGAAAATGATGCGTTTTGTAAAGTTCCTCTTTTCTACTTGTTGCTAGTATTTAGAAATGCAGGCGATTTATTTTCGTATTTGATTCCATATCCAGTCCTTTTGTTAAATTCTTATTAAACTATCTCTATATTTGTTTGTATTTACTATATAAACAATTGTATTATTTTTAGATTAAAACAACTTTGTTTCTTTCTTTCCGTAACTTATATCTATTTCTTTTTCTTAGATTTCATTGGTCAGAAACTCCAGTGCAATATAGAAAGGAAAATGAGAGTCGAAATCCTTGCTTCACATATTAAAGGGAATATTTTCAAAATCCACTTTTCGGAATGATGTCTTCTGCAAGGTTTTGATAAATATTCTAATTACTAGTTTGGAAAGAATGATAATCTTGAATGGATGCTCAATTATACTGAATAATTTTCCGCCTCAATTGAGATGATCAAATGGTATTTTTCCTATAATCTGTAAGTGTAGAAAAACATATTAATGATTTTAAAATGTTAAAATACCTTTACATTCCTGGAGTATATGCAACTTGATAATGATGTGTTATTATTTTTATGAGCTGCTGCATTTGATTTGTTAATGTTGCGTTTTTTGTTAGTGTTTAGGAATAAAACTGGTCTGTAATTTTCCTTTCTTTTACAGCCCTTATCTGTTTGTGTTATAAAGGTTATTCTTGCATTTAAAAAATTAATTGTGGAGAGTTTATTTCTAAAATTTCAAGCTGAATGATTAACAAATAATTTTCAGTCTTTTTTTTTAATTATAAACAATAAAAGCTACATGTTAAATACTTTCAAAATACTCAGTAATTTTTGTCTTATTACATGGACTCCTGGTGTGGTGCTATGGGTTAATGCACCAGAATGCAAAGCCATTTGAACTGCAAAGTCAGAAGTTCAAGCTCACTAGCTAGCTGCTCCTTGGAAACCCTATGTAGCTGTTATGGATCAGAATCAACTCAACAACACTTAACAACAAAAAGTGCTATTATTCAGCTCTAGGTATTGATTTTCCAAATAGATCAAGATTATACATTGTATACTTCAGTGTATGACTTCTATCTTAATAGTATTCATGTCTGCATAGTATGTTTCTTTTACATGTTTGTTTAACTTGGTATTTAAAGCTTCGTATGTACTTGAAAAGAATATGAACTCTTAAATTGCTGTTAATATGTGTTTATTATGTTGTTGTTATTAAGCATGGTTCCAACTCATAGGGATCCTGTATAGGGTTTCTGAGGCTATAAATCTTTGGGGGAGCAGAAAGCCTCTTCTTTCTCCCAAGAAGTAGCTGGTGGGCTCAAGCTGCTAACCTTGTAATTTGCAGCCTAGGGTTTATCTTAGAGTCACTGTGCTACCAATATGGGTCTACATATATGCATATATATATGCTTGTTGATATGTTTTTCAAAGCCTCCATATCATTTTCTTACTATAGGATTTGTAAAGTTTTACCAATATATAAGCAGAGATGATAGATTTGTGAATTTTCTGTTTGGTGGTGTTAGTGTGCCTATGAGTTGTTTGGACTTAATAACGACCCTGTATAGGGTTTCCATTATGGGAGCAGAAAGCTTCATCTTTCTCCCATGCAGCAACTGTATTTTTAACTGCTGAACTTTTCAATTAGCAGCCCAACAGGTAACTACTGTGGTACCAGGGTTCTAAGGAGCAACTGGTGGATTTGAACCACTGACTTTGTGGTTCAAACCGACTGTCCAGTGCATTATCCTGCAGTGCCACACCAGGACTCCAAGTTCCCCATTAGTTCTCTAAAATTCGGCTTTAGATATTTTGTTGCAGGATCTATACAAGTTTAGAATTGTTAAAATTAAAACTCTCACCATTTTATAATGATCTACTACATCATTAATAAGGCTTTGTAATTTAGGTTCTATTTTGTCTAATTTTAATACAGCTACTGATTTTTTTTTTTCTATTTTTAAATTCACAGCATCAGGAAATAGAATGTCACAAGCAATATTACTGGCTTCCCCAAAGCTCCTTGGTGTTCTGCCCAGCCATTACCCATTCTGTTGTTCCCAAAATAACCACTATCAACTTCTTGCTTTCTTTGGTTTAATATGTCCCTGGTTATATCTCTCTCTCTGTTTTTTGAAAAATGAATATCAAACTTTCTGTGTTTCCATGTTTTTTAAAAATGCAATCTAGTAATTTCTATCTTTTAAATGGTAATAGTAAAATAGTCATAGTTACAGGGGTGAATTTATTACATCTACTTTTTTTATATAAATAGCAGCCCTGGTGTGGCACTGTAGGGTAAGCACTGGACTGCTAACCACAAAGTAGGAGGTTCAAGCCCACCAGCCGCACCTTTGGGAACCCAATACAGGGTCATACTGAGCAACCCTAGGTCTGTCCTCAGATTCTAGGAGGAGGATAAGAAATACATGGAAGAGATCCAAACCTCTCTAGCTCAGCACAGCCTGGATCATAAAACCTCAATCAACCCAAATATCCATGAGCATGGATGAGTTTGTTGTTAATTCACCGAGTTGTGGAAATATTTGTTACTATACAGTTTCGTATTAATAGCTAATGCTACATTCTTACATAAGTAGTTATTTATCTCTGTTAGTTTGATCGTGTTTTCTTTTTTTTTTTTATTGTAGTGCTTAAGAATAAAAAGCTGAGTCTTAACTGAGTTATTACTCTAAGGACACAGAATGTTAAAAGTAAATATTTGTCAAGACTAGGGGTTTGGAGATAGAATGGAACACGTGCATTGCAGGACACTAATCTCAAAAAGTCTTTCAAAGTAATATGACATCCTTATCAATCAATATCTTGTTCAAATTTTAAAAACTTTATTCCAATTCATACTCTTTATATATTTTTTTTTAATGTCGTGCCTAGGACATTAAAAATATTTAAGTTTTTGAACTTGTAACTTAAAAGTGTTCCAAATATTGAACTCTCTCATCAAATGGATTAACAACCATATTTGTTGTTATTGTTGTTGTTCTTGTTGCTAGGTGCCATCAAGTTGGTACCGACTCATAGCGACCTTATGCACAGCAGAACAAAACACTGCCCAATCCTGGGCCAATCTCATTATTGTTGTCACGCTTGAGTCCATCGATGTTGCCACTTGGCCAATCCATCACATTGGGGGTCTTCCTCTTTTTTCTGACCCTCCACCTTACCAAATATGATGTCCTTCTCCAGCAACTGCTCCCTCCTGGCAATATGTCCAAAATAAGAGAGATGAAGTTTGGCCATCTTGGCCTCCAAGGAACACTCTGGCTGCACTTCTTCCAAAATGGATCTATTCGTTCTTTTGGCAGCCTTTGGCACTTTCAATATTCTCCTCCAACACCATAACTCAAAGGCATCAATTCTTCTATGGTCTTCCGTATTCACTGTCCGGCTTTCTCATGCATATGAGGTTATTGAAAATACCATGGCTTGGGTCAGGTGCACATTAGTCCTCAAGCTGACATCTCTGCTCTTCAACACTTTAAAAAGTTCCTGTGTAGCAGATTTGCCTAATGCAATAAGTCATCTGCTGCTTCCGTGAGTGTTGATAGTTGATCCAAGAAGAATGAAGTCCTTGACAACTTCAATCTTTTCTCCATTGATAAGAATGTTGTTTATTGGTCCAGTGGTGAGGATTTTTGTTTTCTTGACATTGAGATGGAATCCATACCGAAGGCTGTGCTCTTTGATCTTCGTCAGTAAATGCTTTAAGTCCTCTTCACTTTCAGCAAACAATGCTGTATTATCTGCAGATCGCAGGTTATTAATGAGTCTTCCTCCAATCCTGATGTCACGTTTTTCTTCAAATAATCCAGCTTCTTGGATTATTTGCTCAGAAAATAATTCTTAGTAACTTTAAAAATTACTGTTAACTAGAACTTCATGAAGACTGAGATGAAATAAATCTTACGTTTTCCTTCCATAAGCCAACAACACTCAGAGTGAATGATTTTGAATCCAAAGAAGGATTTCAATTTCTATGTGGAGCATTAACCACAACTTCTTTGGGGGAATTTTTCAAATCTGCAAAACAAAAACAACAAAGCTTTAAAATAAAAGCAGACAATCCCCAGATTATGAACATCTGACTTTCGGTACTTTCCCTTTAAACAGGGTTTTTAACTATACAGGGTCGCTATGGGTCGGACCTGACTCAACGGCACTTAACAACATCATGTTCAGGATGTGAAACAGGAATAGACCTGAATTTTTACAATTTGAGTAATTCATCATAGTAAACAGAACAAGAATTAATGATGGGTCAAAGCCCTGGAGTGAGAGCCTCAGAAGAGGTGTAGTAAGCCCTTTCAGGAACCTATTGCCTGGGACTGGATGATTGGCAGAGCTGTGGAGAGTCACAAACATCTCAGTGCTAAAGTGAGCTACCATCTTTGAGCTTCATTGGCCTGAACCAGGACGCCCTGCTTGGAATGATTGAACCAACCCTATTTGCAACAAAGTCTTCATTCATTACAATCACCTTTCTTCATTTCTTGCATGCACACCATTTAAATTATGGAAAAAGACTTCAAGCCTTTTCTTACTCTAAAGGAAGGCTGAATCGGAAGTGTATGCACACTTCCAAATTCCCTACAAATTCTTCAAGACTCGGGAATTGATCTCTTTCATACCCCAGGGATTGTCTATACTTGCCAATCCATAGCATTATTCATGTGAGCCTAAGCATCATTAAGCCTTAGATGACATAGTCCATCTTGCAGACAGTGAAAGAGAAACACAGAATGTCACAGAAGGTCAACCAAAACTGAGTCACTATCAATATATCTCAGATATATATCCGCTGTCCTCAGTTGTGGGATGGACAAAAATGACTTCCTGTTGCATAATGGTACAGGGTCCTATAGCAAACAGGGAGTCCTGGTGTGGTGCCAACTGCAAGGTCAACAGTTCATATACACCAGTCACTCCTCAGTCACCCTATGCAGGCTCATTAGGAGTTGGAACTGATTCAATGGCACTTAACAACACAAAGCAAACAGGTGGTACTGATTTAAAAGTTTGATAATTTGCTCATCATTAATATTTTCTTTTATTTTTAGCCTTTAACCTTTTTGTTGATTTCAATTATTGAGTATTTAGTACCCCTTTCAAGTTTGCACATGAAGGAGTGCCTCACACACACTTCATGATTAAAATGAATAGGATTAAACTATCCCTGACTTCCTGTTTCAGAAACCAAGCATCTGCATGCCCCTCACAGCCCCACTGTATCCCATGAGCCCTGTGGTAGGCAACACTCCTAATGTGGTGCTGTAGAATAAGCACTGGACTGCTAACCACAAAGTTTGCGATTCAAACCGATCAGCTGCTCCTCAGAAACCCTATACAGGGTTGCTATGAGTCAGAAACAACTAGATGGCACTTAACAACAACAATCAGTCTTTGAGTTTTACAAACTATTAACACATTTGACTGCTAACCAAAAGGCTGGTGGTTCAAGTCTACCCAGCGGCATCTCAGAAGACAAACATAGCAATCTATTTTCAAAAGCATCACTCATTGAAAATCCTTTAAAGCACGGTTCACTGTGACACATGGGGTTGCCATGAGTTAGAATTGATATAACTGGGTACACCAGTAATCCCTGAAGGTTAAGATCCTTAAAATGGGGAAATTATCGTGGATTATCTATGTGAGCTCAATGTAATCACATGAGTCCTTAAAATTGGAGCACTCTTCCTAGTTGTAGAAAGCCAGAAAGATGGTAGCATGAGGATTCAGCACGCCATTACAGGCTTTGATGCTTGAAGTTTATAGGATTTCATGAAATAGTGTAATATGCTCCTCAATTATATTCCATTAATTATTTAAATATCTTATGAAATATTAACTGAACGATGATGTTATTGCTGTTGTTGTCAAGTACCATTGAGTTGGTTCCTACTCATAACGATCCAATGCACAACAGAATGAAATGCTGTCTGAACTTGTTCCATCCTCACAATAGTTATGTTTGAGCCCTTTGGTGCTGCCATTGTGTCAATGCATCTCATTGGAAGTCTCCCCTTTCTCTCTGGCCCTCCACTTTACCAAGCATGATATCTTTCTCCAGGGATTAGTACCTCCTGATAATATGTCCAAAGTATGAGAGACAAAGTCTGGCTATCCTAGCTTCTAAGGAACATGCTGGCTGTACTTCTTCCAACATGTATTTGTTTTTTTGGCAGCCCATGGTACTTTTAATATTCTTTTCCTACACCATAATTCAATTACATGGATTCTTTTAAGGTGTTCCTTATTCACATGCATTTGAGGTTATTGAAAATACCTGGCTTGGTTCAGTCACACTTTAATCCTCAAACTGACATCTTTGCTCTTGAACATTTTAAGAGGTCTTGTGCAGCAGATTTGCCTAATGTAATACAATGTTTGATTTCTTGACTGCTGCTTTGATGAGTGTTGATTATGGATCTGAGCAAAATGAAATCTCTGACTGTGCTTACTGGTCAAAAAGAAACTAGAGGAACCCAAGACTATGGTTCATGGTCACGCTTCAGGTCTGGAGCCAAATTTACTCTCCTAGCCCAATTTTCAGGAAATCAGTACATAGGTATATGGAGAGGACAACAATGCTAGTAAGTTATGCTTACCATGGAATGGTCGACCATTCAAGATCAATTGTGCAACATTTACCTATGAACAAAGCTAAAAGTGTTGGGAAGGAGGATGGAAAGGAAATAAGAACCACAAGGAAAAAGTGGAAGAACACGTTGTTACATGAAGGGGGCTGTGGTCATTGAGATGAAACAAAGAACATGATTTTCTGAATGTAAAACTGATGATCTTCTATGTAAACCTTCATTCAATTCACAACAAAAAGTTTTTTGAAAAATGAAGTCTTTGACAACTTCAATCCTTTCTCCTTTTATCATGATGTTATTTTTGGTCCAGTTGTGAGGATTTTTGTTTTCTTTACATTAAGGTGCAATTCATATTGAAATCTCTGGTCTTCGAGCCTCATTAATAAGTATATTAAGACCCCTTTGCTTCCAGCAAGCAATGTTTTATCATCTGTATATTGCAGGATGTTGATGGGTCTTCATCCAATCCTAATGCCATATTCTTCTTCACGTAATCCAGCTTCTCAGTTTATTTGCTCAGCTTACAGATTCAATAAGTATGGTAAATGGTTACAACCCTGGCACACACCTTTCCTGATTTTAAACCATTTAGTACCCCCTTGTTCTGTTCTAACAACTACCTCTTGGTCTATGTACAGCTTTGTCCTCATGAGCACAATTAAGTTATCCTGGAATTCCCATTCTTTGTGATGTGTAATGCTATCGAAGATACCCAAAAAGGCAAGGAACGGAGGTAGTGTGGAGTTGGAGTTCACAGGTACTTTTTTGGTCCAGATCACAGTAATTTTCTTAGAAAAAATTTGTTTTTAAGACTGTACCTCATTGTGAATGTCCTGGTTCTTTCCTTTGGGATCACAATGTAACCTTCTTACAGATGTCCTTCATCTCTCAGGAAAGATCAACTCAGAGAGTAGCTCAGGACCATACCTGAAATGGACAGGCTTCCATGGACTCAGTATAAAGTAGTTGGAGAAAGGAGATGAGACAGAGAAACAAGAAGGGTGGCACAGCCAGAAATGGGAAGGGAAAACAAGAAGGCTATACTACCAGTCATTTAGAATATCACTTCTGCATCTCACCAAGGCCTAATATGTCTAGATCAAAATGAACTTAATAAAAGCCTGGCTGCTCAAGTAAAAGGTGCTTTAACTTAAAGGGGAAAAAATAAAAATTTAAAAAGCCTAAATATGATCAACTTCAATCTCCAATATTAAACTCATATGTGAATAGTTTGTCAGTGGCTTAATTTCCGATAAAAATTAAAATGTGTAATACGACTACAAAATCAAATTTCCATTTGTATTTCTAGATAGGAAAGGGGAAAACAAATTATTTTAACTGGAGGTCATTTAAAAAAAAAAAAAATTGAAGAAAATTGGCCATAGAACAGTAAGTATCTGCACGTTGTAAGGGAATCTTACCCATAATAACAGGAAATTGTATAATCTTGGCTTGATGCAAAGGATGAGCAGATTGGTTCAAATTGGCCATCTGCACTTGTACTTTCATAAGGATTCTCAAATGTATACCCACACATCCACATGCAAACAAATGTTAAGTGCCATCAACAGCTTTTTTGTAATCTATATTGCTTTAGTAATAACATGGTATGAAGATTTAACAAAATCCTGAAAATTAACTGATAGCAAATCAATATCTTGTGGTTTTCTTCCACTTAAGGAACAATTTTTTCATTTCAATCCAATTCCTCAAAGCCAAAATAATAATTCTGATGCATATGTATCTGCTGTGTCCAGAACATAGACCCTTAGATTGAAAGCAAATTAATTACACTTTTGTGGCATTTGATTCTTCACTTTTCCCTAGAAAAGAAGGAAAGGAATACCTTTGGAATTCTTAGTGAACACAGTGTCCTCCCACTGCTGGCTAGAGGAGCAACTCAACATTGCCAAGGAAAAATTCAGTAGCAAATGTGTACCTTTGCCTTTCCTAGAAGAAAACAAAGATGATCCAGGTTGAATTGATTTTTTTTTTTTTTGGGGGGGGGGGAATCACACACTCTAAATTGACATTGTTTTTATTTATATAACTCTTGAGCTGCTTGCCTTTTCCCATGCACTAAACAAGACAGCTTGCTCTCTGATATACCGATAAGGCATAAGATGAGACTTCTTAAACTGACAAGATCTTTTAAAAAACACACTCATATAATACGCTTGTTTATAGGTACCTTCCCACATTCACTATAATTATATTCTCCAAATAAATTTGAAGAAACTATGTGATAATAATCATTTGATTTTTGCTTTCTATTAGAAAACTAATAAAAACATAATCCAAGTAATACTGTATGTGTATATGTTGCATTTTAAATATGTATGCTTATTTTCACTGACTTTTCTTTTTTGCTTTATTGTTGTTTCTGTTCAATAATGACTACTAGCAAAACATCTAACTCTGGGGTTCCACTATGGAGCAGCAGATATGCATTGAAATGTATACAGGACAAAGCATTCTATTCTTTAGGTCACACTCATCTATAACTCTAAAGAGAACGCTGTATAGTCTACCTAGGAACCCTTTCCCAGAGCTTAAAAGAGAGTCCATTTCCATTGGAAAGCTGTTCTAATGTCTACAGAATTAAAAAAAAAAGATATTTACCATCATTTGCATGTAATGATGACCCAGTCCTATATGGATTCCATTAACGCTGGTGGTGGAATGGTCAAGTGTTCGGCAGCTAACTGAAAGATTGAGGTTCAAACCCACCAGCTGCTCTGCAAGAAAACAATCTGGTGATCTGCTCCCATAAAGAGTAGAAAACTCTCACGGGCAGTTCTGCCCTGTCCTGTAGGGTCACTATGAGTAGGCATCTACTCAAAGGTATACAACAACCTTAATTCAGCTTAATAGGGATTCCTATTCAGAATAGCATAAAATTAAGAGTGCCTGTCAACATTCTCAAGACATTTTGAATCTAGAAATACAGATACAATGACTCGAGATATTTTAAGTTTACAGATACACCATGCATACATATGGTTTTGTTTTATTTTTCTGAAATGTACTAACAGGGTATACAACTAGTTATAGCTCTGTGGTTTCAAATAACAAGAGAAAGGAAGAGTACTTTCAATGAAGAGAAACATACAATCTCACTGAAAGGAAAGGGAAGTTGTCCATCTAAGTCAGGCTCCACCAGGAGCTAGCTGACAAATCTCACCAAAGCTGTAGCAAACGAGTTCTGAGGCCAAAGCAGAAAGCCTGAGAGAGGGGGTGAAGATGGACCACCATTAGTTACAGGAAATGAGAGGGTGAAGGGCCTTGATGCCTGTGATTAAGAATGTTAATTTGGCTTCAGAGATAATTGGGCACTGGCACAGGACTTTAACAGGGGAAGTAATGCAATCACAGAGAAGCCCGAGGAAGATGTGTGTGACAGCTGTGAGGGATTTGAGGCTTTGAGGCCAAGGCAGGGAGACCAATAAGGAGGTCATTATCTAGCTGCCTGCACCGTTGGAATGCTCTATCTCCCACTCACGCCTCCTCTGTCCCTTTTTTTTCAGTGAAGTACTTTTACTGTCTCTGCCTTTAATTATCTTTTCACACTACAGTCCCTATGGCCACCTTTTTAAAAATCAAACTGTCCTTCTTGTTTCATTGAAATCTCTCCACAAGGTACACTTCAACTAGGAGACTGAGGATGTAATTAAATCATCAGATCCTTGAGGCAGAAGATGTGAAGCAATAATTGAGACAGTTTCTTAAGTTTGCCTGATCATAAGAACCACCTGGGGTGCTTTTGTTATTTTTTTTTTTTAATATGTAATATGTTTAATAAGTTTTTGGGTTTTTTAAACATCTGTTTTTGGACTTCACTCCTAATTCACTAAATCTGTGTTCTCCAAGGTAGGGTATACAAAGTACTATCAGGTGATAGGTATGAACTGGCAATGTGTTAAGGGGTAGCTGTAGTGGGAGTTGTCATGAGAGAAGCTTCCAAGAAGAAGTGAGCATTTCATAGATTAAACTACCTTTCTCTCTATTTGGTTCTTGATGGCACCTTTACATCAGACTAATCGTGGAGTCCTGGTGTGGTGCTGTGGGTTAATGTGCTGGACTGAAAAATTGGTTTGAACTGTAAGGTTGGTGGTTCAAGCTCACCAGCAGTTCCTCAGCAACCCTATACAGGTCACCACAGGAACTAACTCAATGGCACTTAACAACAATAACAAAGAATGCTCTAGAGTCCTGGTGTGGCACTGTAAAATAAGCACTGGACTGCTAATTGCAAGGTTGGTAGTTCAAATCTAACAGCCTCTCCTTGGAAACACTACATTGGGTCGCTATGAGTTGGAATTGGCTTGACAATACTTAACAACAAAAAGGAATGATCTGCCCAGTGAACTGGTAAAGCTTATTGGAGATATCACTGGCTGAGGAACGAATGTAATCAAAGGCGAATCAAAAAAACTGGGAGGAAGACCCCACAAGCAAATTGACTACATAGAGGTGCTATGGATTAAATTGTGCTGGAATAATAAACTCTATAACTGTTGATATAATCCTGTTGGGCGATAGGGTTATGCTTGGTGTGTTAAGTTTTTTTGTCATGTTAGACTGTGCTCAAGTAGGGTCAGTCTCTTCTGAGTAATAAAAAGAGCAGATCAGACACAGAGATACACATTCAAGTGGTACACACACAATGAGCGGTACACACACATAACCATTTGGGGATATGGTGCTGTAGGATAAACTGGACTTCTAACCGCAAGGTTGGTGGTTCAAGCCAAACAGTTGGTCCTTGGAAACCCTATACAGGGTTGCCACGGGTCAAAACTGACTCAACAGCACTCAACAACAACAAATCAAAGAAGCTGGACTATATATACAAGGAAGGGGTCACAGGCTGACTGAGTCTCTGCTTCAGATGGTGAGAAAATAAATTGCTGTTCTTTGAAACCACCCACTTGTGGTCTTCGTGTTCTAATGTGATCTATATAGCAATGATTGTTAGGACAGCACAGGGCCAGGTAGTGTTTCCTCCTGCTATCCCTAAGAACTGACTCAACTGCACCTAACAACAACAAGACTAGGTAACTATGACAACAACTTTAGCCAAGTTTTAATTGATGTGGTATAAAGGAGATCAGCCTCTCTTACTTACGAGTGAAATGACTTCAGTCCTGCAATTCGTAATTAGAGACCAGTTGATACTAATGCCTTCTTATCTTAATAAAGAGGTCATTGTAAACAATTACTAAATGTTAGTTGTGCCTATTAAAAATCTAGTTGTTTGGAAATAGACTTTCATTTCATTTCACAAGTTCAAGCCCATAAAATCACGAGAAGATATAAAAATTCCACTGATGTAGTTAAGGGTGTGAGTGTGTTATTGTTGCACCACATTTACTGACGTAGCATTCAAAATAGTAATAATAAACCTCATATGATTTCCTGGTCCAGAATCTTGATTATTCAGAGTTTGTCCTCATTTGAGTGAGAATCTATTGAAGAACCCCACTTTGAAATACTTAACTATGATGAATATTTTGAGGTATTGCTTCTTATTCTGGGAGAGGGCAGCTAACTCCACTCCCCATTCTCAAATATATATGTGAGGATTGGTGAGGTTCAGTAACAAAGACACAGAAAAAGGCATGTTGTCATGTACTGTTTTAAATGGCTCATCAGCAATTAATGAAAGATGTTTACCCAGAGACATCAACAGCACCTCACAAGGATATGCCGTGAAACTAAACACCTTCTTAGAAAGCTCTTCATTACTAATAAAACAACCAGGATTGACAAAGTCTTAAAATTATCTTGGCCCTGATATAAATTGCAAACTCTCCATTAAACATATCATCAGTGTCAGATTACCCATTAAGTAATGTAAGCACAGACTTACTTGTATTTATTTATGAAACTGTAGTGAACAATTTCCCATTTTTTTCACCCCATCAAAGATTCCGCTTCTAGGTATGACACGTTCCTATAGAATCAAAGCCTCTTCAACTTTACAATTCCAGTCAGGGCTGGAGTAGTCAGTAAACGAGATCAGCATTGGGTTTACTTGTGTTTACTTACCGATCTGTAGTGAACAGTTTGGTAAGTAAACTGTTCACTACAGATCGGTAAGTAAGCACAAGTAAGCCTGTGCTTATTTTGCTTATTGGATATTCTGCTCCTGACATAAATTCTAATGAGTGTTCACCTCAGAGTGGGTGGCTGCTCTGTTGCTTTCTGTGCTGAGCCCATTCCAGAAAGGGGAGATTCTATGATTAAGGTGATTAGGTAATCAGCCAGACTGATTCAGACACTCAATCCAGCTGCTGCCAGTGGACCTGCTGGTAATCATGAGAAGAGTGTACTTTGGAGCAGAATTTCTTTCAAGAAGTACTCTTGTGTTTGTCAAGTTGAAGCTAAGCTGGAAAAGAATTGTGCTTGAAAGTTTTCTACTTCTTTAAACTGTAACTCATGTTACCGTTCTGAGATCTATACCCCCTTTTTAATAGATTCTTCTTCATGCAGTAAGCTTTGAATAAATTGTTGTGATACATAAGTTGAGTAGAAAAATCTCCAACTTTAATTAATTGAGGTCACTTAAATTTTATGTTTCTATCACCAAAAATTTCATCTTGGTGAATTAACTTGAGGGTTGATGAAAGTTACAATTCCTTGGGGATTTTTTAGTATCAAGAGCTGTGCTAATTGCTAGCCATGCATTTATTTATTAAGTCCCTCCTGCCCAAAATGATCAGTCCTGAGGCCACCCTTCTCTTCTTTCCATCCAGATATACCTACTCATGGGGACATTGTACCCTCATTTTTCAATTTTAGGGCTAAAAGGTATCTTAGAGATGATTTAGTTAAGCCTTCACAACATACCTATGTATCAGTCACTAGCCACATGTGCTAAACAAGTTTAAAGTGATTTAAATTTCATTTAATTTAAAATTCAGTTCTTTAGTTATACTAGCCACCTTCCAAGTGTTCCATGGCCACATGTAGCTACAATATTGGGCAGTTCAGATATACAACATTTCCATCATCACCAAAAGTTCCACTGAATGGTGCTGATATAAACAGATAAGGAAGATCACTGTGTCTTTCCTAAAGTATACAAAGAGCTAGTTGTGGTATTTAAGATGGCTTCAGATGGAGCTTTGGTTTAAAATGTTTTGAGCTACTATCTTAATGTCTATTAGAAAAGATAAAACTCACAGATCACAGTTTGTTGTTGTTAGGTACTGAGTCAGTTCTGACTTATAGGGGTGAGCCTATGCACAACAGAATGAAACACAGCCTGGTCCTGTGCCATCCTCACAACTATTGTTATGTTTCAGCCCATTGTAGGTTCCACTGTGTCAATCCATATTGTTGGGGATCTTTTTATCACTGACACCCCCCCCACACACACACACTTTACTAAGCATGTTCTCCATCTCTAGGGACTGGTCCCTCCTGATAACATGTCCAAAGAATGAGAGACAAAGTCTCGCCATCCTGGCTTCGAAGACAGCATTCTGGCTGTACTTCTTCCAACACAGATTTGTTTGGACTTCTGCCAGTCCAAGGTACTTTCGATATTGTTTGCCAACACCATAACTCAAATGCATCAATTCCTGTAAGGTCTTCCTTACACATTGTTCACCTTTTGTATTTATAAATACCATGGCCTTGGTCAGGTCCACCTTAGTCCTCACACTGACCTCTTTTTTCTCTTTTAAAGATGTCTTTTGCAGTAGATTTGTCTAATGCAATACATCATTTATTTCTTGATTGCTGCTTCCATGAGAGTTGACTGTGGATACAAGTAAAATTAAGTTTTGGGCAATTTTAATCAATTACCATGATATTATTTATTAGTCCAGTTGTGAAGATTTTTGTTTTCTTTACATTGAGGTGCAATCCATACAGAAGACCTTAAGTAGTCTTTGATCTTTATCAGTAAATACTTCAAGTCCTCTTTGCTTCCAGCAAACAAGGTTGTGTCATCTGCATATTGGTGGTGGGTTGTTAATGTGTCTTCCTCCAATTCTGCTGCCATATTCTTCTGCATACAATCCAGTTTCTCAGATTATTTTCTCAGTGAACATTGAGTAAGTATGGTGAAAGGAGACAGATCAAACTATTGTTAAGTGCCATCGAGTGGGTTCTGATTAATTGTGAACCTGTATAAGGTTTCTAAGGAACTCTGGTAGTGTCATGGTTACAAGTTGGGCTGCTAACCTCAAGGTCAGCAGTTTGAAACTACCAGCCATTCCATGGGAGAAAGATGAGGGTTTCTTCTCCCATAAAGATTTACAGTTTCAGAAACCCTATACAGGGTGACTATGAGTAGGAACCAACTTCACGGCACATAACCACCATCACCATAGGGTATCTGAGGAGTGGCTGGTGCATGTGAACCACTGACCATGTGGTTAGCAGTCCAGTACTTATCCTACAGCACCATATCAGGACTTCCAGATCAAACTAGTGTTCTCTATATGTTATTGTTTAGGATAAAAGATAAAATATGCAATTAAATTTAAAGTGCAGTTTTAAGATAACTAGAATTTGGCCAAATTGTGAAGATGACAGGTGAATGGGTGAGATTTATGAAACTGGGGGTTAGAATTTTAGAGAATGGGCTGGCTCCCAGAGGCTACATGTGTTAAGCTGTAGCCTTATAACAATGATTATCAGAGAACGTGACTAATATTAGATCAGGAAGGTAGGAAAGATGAAGAGGAAAGAGGGCTGGAGGGAAGGAAGGAAATAGTTAGTTAGCTGGAAAGCAGGGAAAATTCAGCAGGGAAAACAATTTAAGCAGGCTGGGAAAGCTGTGGTGGCATGAGGTAAAAAGCCAGAAAGGCCAAGTCTAGACACATGAGGCACTTGTTGGGAAAAGCACAAACTAGGGAGGAGAGTACAACTTTCCAATTTGGGCAAAGTCAATAATCTCATAACTTCACTCCTCACAGTTATTTACTGAGTTTGAGTTTATATATATATATATATAACACATTTCTGATGTGAACAAATTTCCAAAACTGTAATATAATCTTCCTTGCTACTTTTCACTGACTGCTGTAGAAATTTTATTACAGGAGATTTGGGTGGAAAGGTAAAAACAGGCACAATAAAAGATTATTTAATCTTCTAAGTAAATTTTCTTACTTACTGATCCTTGAGTTAATCCAATAAGACATTACAATCTTGCAGAATCACATTTTGGGGAGCTACAGGTGCTGATGGTGCTACTTCAATGATTTATCAAACAACCAAAAGTGTTCATTACATGGTTAGCTTTGTGATAGGAAAGGCTGTAAGTTATTTTATTTCACCTTCCCAATATAACATCTGCTGTAGAATATTCAGTACTCTAAGCCAAATTCAAGAAGTTCAATGAGTTTATGGTTCAGAATGCCAGTGTTTAAATAGGAGGTAGAAGCAGATAGGAACACTGGCAGATGGAAGGTATTGAGAAGCTGTCAGACAGAAATCAACAGGGTGGTTTGAGTAGTAGAAATTGAGCATGGCTGTTTTGAGCACATGAGAGATCTCCCGGGGTAGTCTAGGATAATGCGAAATGTGCGGCATTTCCCAAACATATATGAACTTGAACTTTTCCTTTAGGGGCCTACCCATTATCATTCAGTAGAAGACTGGTGTTAAGGCATTTTAGTTGTTCAAGTCTTTTGATTTATATTTCCTTAAACAAAGGGAGCTAACTAGTCCAAAAGGGATAGATATTGTATGCCAAGATTTCTGTTAATTTAGGAACAAGTAGATACAATAAATCATCAATTATTAAGTAAGTTATGATATATGGTCAGGATATTTTGTCTCCCAGCAGTATATTAAAGCAGAGTTTCAGAGACCCTTTGAAAATGTGGCTGATTTGGAGAAAGTAAGTCAAAAAGTATTGCTAAAAAAATCATAGAAACTTTTGTTAAACAAAAATACCAAAATGTGAAGCCATTGTTTGTCAATGTATCTTCCATCTAGGTCTATCCACTTCTGATGGTAGTGTTTTCATCTCTCTAACCCTTCCCCTGAAGAATTTTTCAGTCTTCAATATACACCACATCAAACCGGCAATTTTGGCATCCTCATGAAACTCAAATCATGCTCCTTTGAAATGTAACTTGAGTATGAATAACAAAAAGAAGTCTGAAGGGACGAGATCAGTGCTGTAGGGTGAACTGGGTTAGGTTTTCTAATGAAAATCTTTTAGGACAGCGCTTGCTACCTTCAAAGAATGAGCCAGTGCATTTTCTTGATAGAAAAACTTTCAGCACAACTTTCCTAGCCTTTTTTGCATTAATGTAGGCTTCAATTTAAACAAACAAACAAACAAAAAAAACTTCTTCAGGTAAGCTCCCAGATCATTCTGTGTGCTTTGAGAAAATTTGTTAAGCTTACCCTTTAGAATCTCAAACCACAGTAGCCATAACCTTCTGAGCTGACCTGTCTATTCTAAAGCCACTGTTTTGATTGGGCCTTTGTTTGAAGACACCATAATGAGACTGAGAAGTGTACTACTGACTTAATTTTCCTGTAGCCATCAAATGATCACAGAGACATGTTTAAAAATATTTATTTGGAATGAACCCATACATGTATGAGCTGGAACCCTAGTAATAATTTTTTTGTGTGTTATTGCCTTCATACTTAGATTGATTTTTTATTTATCTTCATACTTAGATGGATTGGGGGGTGGGAGGAGTTATGAGATGCAGTGGTTGTAAATATAGGTATAGGGCCAGGAAAATCCAGTTCTGAAAGCTAATGCGGAGAGGTGGGGCTTGATGGAGGCTAGGGTGGAGGTGCAGTGAGGTTCACCATCAGCAATACCTGGAACTTGTAGCAAAAGTAAGAAATCACATACTTTTGAATCTGCCGGGCTCAGCAGCCCAGAGCGGACAACTTGGGCAAGACAAAACGGCAAGACCAAGCCAGGGAGCAGACACACCACGGAAAAACACCGCGGGAACCTTGGAGCAAAGGTGGCCAATACACTTAGTCGGTTTTGCTCTGTTCTGATTTTCTTTTTTTTTGTATATCTGTTCATTGGCCCCCCCACTGTTTGTGCACATCCATATGGTGACTAGAGGGGATGCCAGAGTGAGTGGACAACCCCCACCCTCACCACTGGTGGATTCTTCTGCCACGCATGCACACAGATACTCAGCCTAAGAACCAGCCTTGAACTTTAAAAAAAAATTTTTTTTTTTTTTAAATACGGAAAAGGCAAGAATAAGGGGAGTGGAAAAGGAAAGAGAGTTTAAAAACAAAACAGCCAAAAATTAAATTAAATACTGAGGTACAGTATAACAACCAACAGAAGCATCTTGAAATCTCTCAGGCAGCTTTGAAGGCAAGAAGCTGAAAGAGGACATTAAAGTCATACTCATATTAGGCTACAGATTTTTTTTTTTCCCTTCTCTCTCTTTTCTGAGATTATAAACTACAGTATCCAGTCTAGTATTTTGTTGTTGTTGTTTGGGTGTTTTGTTTTGTTTTTTCCTTTGCTGTTGCTCTTTTGCTGTTTTATGCTCCCCCTTCTACCTTTGGGGGACTCATTCTCTCCCTATATTACTCAAGAAGAGACAGCAACTTCTGCCATATAGTCAAGCTACAATCACACTCTATAAAACACTAAAATGCAGGCAAGAACCAATACCATCTGCCATATACCAGGGAGGCAGACAACACCTGTGAAAGTAACTCTGGGTTAAGCAATAAAAAGAGTAAAAAAGGGAAGCTCACATCCTGATCACATCTACCTGGAAGAAATCGGAAAACATAAAAAATACCAAAATACATACTTAAGTATTAAGGCCACAGATAAAAACTAAACATGTCCAAGTAGCAAAAGCAGATGACCATGTCAACACATGTCCAGAAACAAGATAAAATGTCTGAGACAAAGGGCCTAGAGGTAGACCTGGACTATATTCTGGAAGGAGGGCAGGCCTTGGAAATGCCTGAGAAGGAATTCAGAAAAATGATTATAAAATGTTTCCAAAACACTTTAAAATGGGGTTGAGAAAAATAAGAAAGAAGTCAGGAAAGTGCTACAGGAACAATCAAATACAGCATTGGAAACAATTCAAAACCTACAGAAAGAGGTCCAAACGAGCAATAATAGAATATCATAAACAGACAATACTCTGAAAGGACAAAGGAATAGAATAGAAGAGATGGAAGGCAGAACCAGTGAGCTGGAAGACAAATTTCTCAATACCACTAAGATAGAAGAGCAAACAGAAAAAAAGGATTTAAAAAATCTGAAGAAGGTCTAAGATTCGTGTTGGACAACATGAAGAGGAATAACTTAAGAATTATCAGCAATCCAGAACAAGAAGAATCACACAAATCCACAGAGGAAATAGCTGAAGAACTGTTGGAAGAAAATTTCTCTAACATCCTGAAAAGTGAAAAGATACACATTCAAGAGGCTCAACGAACCCCAGGAAAGATAGACCCCAAAAGAAAATCACCAAGACATATCATAAGCAAGCTCTCCAAAATCAAAGATAAGTAGATACTCCTGAAAGCAGCTAGGGAAAACAGAAGTATTACATACAAAGGCAAACAAGTTAGATTAAGCTTGGATCTCTCAGCAGAAACCCTGCAAGCAAGAAGGCAATGGAGATATATATACATATAAAACCCTGAAAGAAAAAAACTGCCAAACAAGGATCCAGCAAAGCTATCAACCAAATACGACCTCGTAATCAAAACATTCCAGGATAAACAGAAGCTAAGGGATTCTGTGAAAGCCAACCCTGCTCTACAGAGAATCCTAAAGGAAGTTCTGTGGACTGAGAACCAACAAGAACAGACAACAACCGGAGAATGACATACGAGCAGCACCTCCCAGAACTAAATCAACAGAAGGAAGAGTCAAGAACAGAACAAAACTATAAGAACAAACTCAGAGAATCTGGGAGGTCAGTCTATGATCAAAACAATTACAATGTAAAAGAAGGTACATACATAGGAACAGAGATCCAGATGGTGAGAAGGTCAAGAAGATTACAGGATAAAATAGACTGCACTAAATGGAGAGAAAAGTTAATGAACTATAAGGTAACCTCAAAGAAAATTAACACTTCACAACATACCAAGAAAATGAAAATCCAAGAAAAATATGGAAACATTAAAACTATGAGGAAACTCACAAGAAAGAACACAGAAACCATGAACTGAGCAAAGGAAGACACACAGAACAAAGAAAGCAGCAACACCACACAAAAAAACAAATATAATGGCAGCAATTAATCCAGGTTGTTGTTGTGGTTAGGTGCCATCAAGTCAGTGGCAACTCACAGCGACCTTATGCACAGCAGAACGAAACACTGCCCGATCCTGGGCCAGCCTCACTACTATTGCCACGCTTGAGCTCATTGATACTGCCACTTGGCCAATCCATCTCATTAGGGGTCTTCCTCTCTTTCTCTGTCCTTCCACCTTACCAAACATGATATCCTTCTCCAGCGACTGGTCCATCCTGACAATATATCTGAAGTATGAGAGATGAAGTTTGGCCATCTTGGGCTCTAAGGAGCACCTATTGGTTCTTTTGGAAGCCCATGACACTTTAATATTCTCCTCCAACACCATAACTCAAAAGCATCAATTCTTCTATGGTCTTCCTTACTCACTGTCCAGCTTTCACATGCATATGAGGTTACTGAAAATACCATGGCTTGGGTCAGGTGTAGCTTGGGTCAGATGTCCTCAAGCTGACATCTTTGTTCTTCAAAACTTTAAAAAGGTCTTGTGCAGCAGATTTAGAGAGATGAAAATCAAAACAACAATAAAATATCATCTCACACCAGCAATAGCAGCAAAGATCAAAACAGTAGAGGACAATAAATGCAGGTGAGGATGTCAAGAGACTGGTATGTTCCTGCATTGCTGGTGGCATTGCAAATGGTCCAGCCTCTCTGGAAAGCAATATGGCGCTTCCTCAAAAGGTTGGAAATAGAAATACCTTATGATCCAGCAATTCTGCTACTTGGTATTTACCTACAAGAAATACAAGCCATAACACAAGTAGGTATATGCACACTAATGTTCATAGCAGCACTATTCACAATAGCAAAAAGATGGAGACAGCTTAAGTGCCCATCAACTGAAGAATGGATAAACAAACTGTGGTACATACCCACAATGGAATATGCTACCTTGAAAAATAACAATGAAGCTGCAAGCAACTGTATAACATGGATGAACCTTGAAGACATTATGTTGAGTGAAATTAGTCAGTCACAGAAGGAGAAATACTGCAAAGGACCACTACTGTAAAAGATTAAGGAAAAGAACCCATACTACAGGGGGTGGAGGGATTCTTTGCTGGTTACTGGGATGTGGCGGGTGGGGTGAGGGGAGGGAGGGGAAATTGGAGCACAGGGTAGGGAATAGACATAGGATAGTTTGGGTGCTAGGGAGGAGGCAATACACAAGAAGGGGGAGGGGAATGGAAGAATAAAGCGGATGGGAAAACAATTAGGCAGGCTTGCATGGGCTAAGTGGGACAGAGGTAAAGAATGATGTATGCACAACCTTGGAACAACAGGGCTCTGGGATACAGGGATTGAGACATGGTTGGAATGGGGAAAAGGGAGGAAATAATGTTTAGATGCTTGGTTGTTTTCTGTGTCTTGGTTTTCCTGACATAACATTATAAAATCAACACTTGAGGGGGAGACAAAGAAATATCCAGAAATATCATCATAGAAAGCTTGTAAATCCGTCTTCTGCCTAAAACTGATTGGAATACTTAAAATGGGTTTACAAAGTGCACAGTGAAGGAGGCTTCCTGCAGATCCTCTGCATTACATAAGACCATAGGTGGAATCCTGAGCCCTGTCCAGAATGTTCTGAGGTGGGAAATTTCCACTTGAAAGGACTAGCAGATCAGCCTGGAGCGGCTAGAAGAACAGAAGATATTTCTTGAAAGAAAGACCGACAGGAAGAATACAGAACAATATAGGCAGTCTGACTGATTACTATAGGAACAAGCAAGTCGCTCGCCCAGGAGACATCAAGGCAAGTGGTCAGGTCCCCTCAGGGGAAGCCCCCTTCCAAGACTAAGACTCAGTGGGAATACACACTCTGATTGGTGATCACATTCCTCACCAATAAGAGGAAGTGAGGGAAAAACAGCAATGAAGCTGTGAGCTAAGCCCTACAACATTCAATAGACTCCTGTGAACCTGGTTGGCCAGCAGTGCCGCAAGACCTGGAGCCTCTTGGGCCCAGAGTCAGTGACATAGCCATAAAGGACTAGAATGGAGAGTGAAACATCTAGCTGATAAGAAGAGAGGGCATGTGCATAGGAACACCCACACTTACAGATAATACCCACTTGACTGGCTTCAATGACTGGATGATCAGAGCTCAACTAGAAGAAGAAAGGAGAGGGAAAAAAAGAGTAATTTGATACAAGTTTATGAACTTGACCTACACCTACGGATGCAGTAGCTCAAAAGAGGGAACAAATCTTCACAGCAAGGATCATTCCCACCCCCTCCATACACAAAGTAGCCAGGGATGGGCAACTTGGACATTAGTTACCCAAAATAGGGGTGGGGGATTACAAAGGCAAGAAGTGACTTGCTTACAAGCTTTCAAGAGGGAACCTAAATCCAGACGGCATGGAGAAAGGTAGAATCTCCACTGAGTAGTATCTAATCTGTCTGGGCGGGGCTGATGAAAAGAGATGTGGATAGGTCTCTTGTGATAAAACAGTGAATAATTGTTATCAGGACTTACTGTGAGGGTTGGAAATGTAAAGGTAGATACTTTGTAGCAAAAGGAAGGGAGTGATTGACTTTGCAGTCCAAGAGCAGAGATCCCTGAGACCATCATCAAGAGAGAAGAGCAGAGAGTGGGACCCTACCCAGAGAAGCAGTGACATCAGAGATGAAGGCAGAAACGATGACGTGGAGAGATGGAGCAGCTGGGGACTTTAGACCCAGAGAGGGAGAGGAGTTGTGTGCTGATGACCTGGG
>NW_006408528.1:13478360-13504429 GCF_000296735.1 Chrysochloris asiatica | reverse complement strand
ACTCTGAGGGAGAAAGATGAGGCTGTCTGCTTTCATAAAGATTTCATCTTAAGCATCCTGAAGAGTAGTTCTAGCTTGCCCTGTAGTGTTGCTCTGAGTTGGTATTGACTCAATGGCAGTGGGTTTATTTATTTATTTATTTATTTATTTATTTATTTTGGATGTATACAAAATCACTGAGGAATATATAATTATTTAAATAACCAAAGGGCACATTCTATAAGCCTGCTTCCTTGCCACCAGCACACAGCCTTTCTCTTTCCATGAGTCTAGAGTCTTCAACTGCTCCCTCTTTCCATGTCCTGATCTGCCTCCATCTCTGGTGTCGCTGCTTCTCTGGATAGAGTCCTACATTCTGCTTGTGTTCTTCTCCTATGATGGTCCTAGGGTCCTCTCTTCCTGGACTGTAAGAGTAACTATTCTCCACTTTTTGTTACAAAACTTCAACCTTTACAGCTATAACAATCACAATTAATCATGATAACAATTACTCACTATTGAATCATAAGAATCTTATCCTCATCTCCTTTCACCAGATCCATCTAGACAAGATGAAAACTATTCAGTGGTGATTCTACCTTCCCTGGCATACTCTGAAACTAAACTCCCTCTTGAAAACTTGTAAGCCAGTCACTTCATGCCTTTATAGCCCCCAACCCTGTACACAGAGGGGATAGGATTGATCCTTGCTGTGAAGACTCTTTCTCTCTTAGTTGGTATTTTGAGCTACTGCATCCATAAGTATAGGTCAAGTTCATCAAATTGTAGCAATTTATACTTGTTTCCTTTGTCAATTTTTTTTTTTTTTTTCTCTTCTCAAGTTCTGATCATCAAGCCATCGAAGCTAGGTCAAATGTGTACTATCTAAAAGTTTGGGTGTTCTTGTGCATCTCCCCTCACTTCATATCAGCTGGAGGCTTCACTCTGAGCTATGGTCCTTCTTGGTTATGTTCTTGTCCACGGGCTCAGGAGTCCCCAAGTCTCACCATATTTCAGACCAGCCAGCCCTTCTTTTCTCTCTCATTTCCAGGTCGACAGGAGTCTGTGGAATGTGGTTGAACTCAGCCCATTTCTTCATTGCTGCCTTTTCCCCACTTCCACTCACCAGTAGACCATCATGGTCACCAGCAAGCTTACATGCCTGCTTGTGTGTTCCCTTTGAGTTTCAGTCTTAAAGGGGGTGTTGTCCGGAAGGGACTTGATTGCTTGCCTTGATGACTTGCCGGCTAACAACTTGCTTGTTCTTATAGTGGCCAATCAGACTGATGTTTTTGTTTTTTTTATTTTTCTTGCTGGTATTTCTTTCAATAAGTATTTTCTGTTCCTCTAGCTGCTTCAGGATGGTCGGCTTGTCCTTTCCAGTGGGAATGTCACACCTCAGAAGGATCTGAAGGGGGCTCAGGATTCCACCAAGTTCCTATACACTACAAAGACTCTACAAGAATCCTATATTACTGGGCAACTTCTAGAACCCCTTTTTGGTATTCCAATGAGTTATAGGCTGAAGACGAATTATATTTAATATTTGAGGGCCTGTGGTTCAGAAAGCGTATGTTATTTGATTTAATTCATCTCATAGATCCAGACAAAAGAATCAAATTATTCTAACCACTGAACCACATGTCACTTTAAGAAGATGAATTAGAGCCGTTAGCTTCTGAAAGAGAGCAAATGGCAGGTAAGTTAATACACACAGATAAAACTAAAAACAAATATAATTAAAAAAAAAAAAAAAACTCTGGATGGTTTGGTCAGGGAGGCATTCTGGTGGCATTTTACTTAGCCTTAGTACTGCTTGCTGTGTGCAAGTACCTAAGGATGCCTCTAGGTCAGAGGATTACTTATGAAGAATCAAAACATGAAAAAAAAAAAATGTTAGGCCTAATATTTCTAAGAGATCCATATCATCATGCATGTACCTAAACTGAGCCCCTGCAAAGATGTAAATACTTAGTCTAAAGAGACATAGGCTGGCAAACAGAGCCATTATGTGGTATAACTGAAGGGCTTCCCAACATCCCAGTTTATATCTGTCTGAAAATATCTTTATGCTTAGTCATCTTAAGGTCTAGTATTTACATCACCAAGAATAATTTCCTCTTGAATTTACTTTCTCTTTTGGTGAAAGAAAAATATTGAAGAGCATCATTTTGGGACTGGCTAACCATTATCTAGTACTGTTTGTTGTTGGTGTTATTATTATGTGCCATCAAGTCGGTTTCAACCCACAGCAACCCTGTATTGTGTTTCTGAGGAGCAGCTGGTGAGCTTGAACTGCCAACCTTGTGGTTCAAACTTAATTTACTGTCCAGAACATTAACCCACAGTGCCACACCAGGAGTCCTGATAGTGTAGCAGATTGTAAGCTGTGCTACTAACCACAAGGTCAGTAGCTTGAATCTACTAGTTGTTTCTTGGGAGAAATATAAGGCTTTAATGCTCCTGTAAAGATTTACAGCCTTGGAAACCCTACACAGGGTCACTGTGTGTTGGAACCAACTTATTGACACACAACCATCACCAGCAGCTCCTCCCCTCATCTATCCCCTATATCTAACATTCCTGTAGACTTCATTCTTCCATGCCTCATCTTTGTAGAATAGTAAACCCGAGTGTTTTCCTTCGCACTTTGAAAACCAGACATCTTTGATCAAAATTTCCTACCATCATTCCCAACACTATCCGGTGCAGCTAAGGGGTGGGCATGTGACCCAGATGTAACCAATCAACTTTCTTAGTCAGGACTTTGAATCTTGAGTTGAGTTGTCCAAGGATAAAAGAAGTAGAACTCATTCTTCCCAGTTGCAGTGCCTATGAGATACTCTTGCATAGTTTCAATCGTGGACGTCTTTCAATTTACCTATTTCTTCTTTTCCATTCCAGGATGGGTTCTCTAACTCTATTTTACACTTCTTCGATGAATTCAATTTTCCACTAAATTAAAAGTTACTTTCTCTTGTTTGTAACCAAAACACCCAATCTGATTTTTTTTAAAAGTAGGTGAATATCCAAGGGAGTTTAGGGGAGAAAATTTCAATGAGTTTATTAGGGCATAAAAGTCTCAGCAGTTTGAGGAAAGGAGGTTCTAAACTGGGACAATCCATATAGAAAGTTCATAGGCTGGCCTCTAAACACAGATCTGAATACTTTTCAATTGTGCCTAGGTTCACACACACACACATACATACAAAAAAAAAATATCTGTAAAGAGTTTACAGAATTGCTGAGACGAAATAAAATCATTTTGCAGCTCTCAGATAAAGGAAAGGCTGGGGATATACAATAACACACAGTGTGAGCAATTCGAGACTGAGAAAAAGTGTTTGATGCCTGGTTATCAGGTGAGCGTCTCTGCTCTAAGCACTAAGTTTGTTGCTCCTTGTTCGTTGTTTACCAAAATGATGGATTATATTCACTATCCTCAAGTTGATACTTTGATCTAATGTTACCATCTGCTCAGAGTCAGAAGCTAATATGATTGGGCAGAAGGCCTGGATTAGATCTGATTAAGGTAGCTAACATTATCTTTTTAGCGCTCAAAGAGTCAATGTTCCCTAATTAACTCTTAATCTTTAACAAATACTTATTGAGTGTATATTCTGAGCGGGTGGGAACAGCAGACATCACAAGAATTAATGGTCAGTATATTGTGTGGTTTAACAGAGAAATTACAGATGTAATTCAAGCACTGCCCAGAGCTTTTCCCATAAAGAAACATTTAACCTATTAAGGGAAGGTCAAGTGAGAATTAGCAGGTCCAAAGCAGGTGGTGGATAGAAGGGCACAGATAAGAGTGTGAGGAAAGAATGTTCCTGACAAAGTAAAAGGTACTATGAGAGGCCTAAAGAGAAAGATATGGCATAGATAGTGAAGTTTGCTATGGTTAAGGGATAAGGTTAGGGAGGATCATGAAAACCAAATTAAGCCATCTGGACTATGCTAAAGGTAACATGGAAACTATGTTATTAGGTGCCATCATGTCTATTTTTTATTCATAGTGACTCTGGAGATAGAGTAGAACTGCCCAATGCCATTTTCTAGGCTATAAACTTTGTGGGAGCAGATCATCAGCTCTTTCTCTTACGGAGTCTGTCTGGCACTTAACCTATGAGCCACTTGGATGTTGCATGACTAGATTTTCTTTGTTCAAGATTATACTAGCTGATGTTTGGAGACAGGATATGGGAACAACTAGACTAGATCCAAAGAGACAAGAACCATTGTCTTGGTGAGAACGATGGAGATAAATTGAATTAGAATAGTGGCCACCAGAAAGGGAAAAGCTGAATTTCTCACTTATGGGTTTGACCAAGACTACCATTTCTGCTCATTGTGGGCTCAATGAGGATAATAAGGAGCTCCAATATGACCCACTGCTAAAGAGCAGAGTGTCCCTAACAGTGGCCATTGTCCATGAGCTCTTCATGGGGACTCTGTGCCTTCTGGCAGATGCCCAACAGTTGTCTATGACCCAGTGCCACTTGCCCCTTGTGTTCTATCCAGCTGACAACCCCCATCTCATCTACATTTTCCAAGTAGCTCTTGGAACCAGGAAATGTTGTGTCACAACAACTATGGTTTGTACTTCAGTCCCAGCCCTCCCACCACACCTCTCTCCTTAAATATCTTTTCCTTCTTTGAAAGAGAGCAAATACTGGCTACAAAAATATACCACTGGGGAACAAAATGTAAATGGGATGCAGTTGTATTCAGGAATATTGAACTTCTCAGAAAGAGACGCCATATCTTTCCCCAGAATCCTCTTCTATAAGTGTGGCCAATTAATTCATAAGCATTACATTTTGTAGAAAGTTGTTTCATTCCAGCCACTATTGGTTCCTTGCATTTAGAAAGCTTGAAACCTACCTCTTTTTTCCTCACTGGATTTGGACTTCCTACAATTCAGTGAGAAAAATAAAATAAAATTCTATCAAACCTCCTGTTACAATAACGCAAACATTTTACTCTAATATTTTTTCACAACTGAACAACATAGAACATAAAATTTTAGTAGAACAGTTTTGAAATGACAGGATGATATATATTTATATGTATTGAAATGCTTATTATCATTGGTAACAGGCAACTTTCAGAACTATAATATTTATTGATTCAGTGATATTATTATAAGCACTATATTAAGCGTAGTGGTTACGAATCAGGCTGCGAACCTCACGGTCAGCAATTTGAAACTACCAGCTGTTTGGAGGGAGAAAGATGAGGCTTTCCCATCCCTTAAAGATTTACAGCCTTGGAAACCCTGTACAGGGTTACTATGAATCAGAACCGACTCCACGGCACATCACAACAACAACATATTAACATATATGGATTGGCCAAGTGGCAGCATCGATTGACTCAAGTGTGGTAACAGTAGTGAGATTGGCCCAGGATCGGGCAGTGTTTCGTTCTGCTGTGCATAAGGTTGCTATGGGTCGGTACCGACTTGATAGCACCTAACAACAACATCATATTAGCATATTCTTTATTTTTCTGGACAGAGTGCTTCCCCGGTGAGACTGACAAAGAAGAAGCATAACTAATAGAAATAATTCATCTCGGTATACTTTTTAATGGCCGCTTGGGGTATCATCAGGAAGAAAGAAACTTGATTCGAGTAGTCGTCTTGGTCCCCAAGTTACTAGTCTCAATTTATTTATAGAGTTGATAAATAGACTTCTCCTTCCTGCCAAAACATGAATTTCATCAGGGTGCTGCTCCAGAGAATTTACACATAATGACCTAGCAACCACTGAACTTTAAACTCAATACCTGTAATCTGAACTTGAATTTCTAAAACTTTCTACCAGTCAAAGGTGCTATTTCCATTAAGTACTGAGTTCTTAATACAATTAAGGCTGATGCTTCTGACTGTCTTTCTGAGGTCACTATCCTTACATGGCTGATTAGATTCCACTCCTAGGAACAGATACTAAACACATTTCTAGTGACAGCAATTGCATTAAACTCCTTGAAGCCTTCAAAATAGAGAATGTTTAATTTAGAACTCTTAGTTAAAATAATTAGCAATTAAGACTCGAGGAAATTACATTTAAATCACTCCTGTAGAATCCTTGAAAACCTACACATTAATTCAGAATTTTCTCTCTGATAAAAGAAGTGATTGCTCATTGTTGAAGCACCTTTTCCTCTACCTTTTTCATTGAACCCATGTAATTCTAACAGAATGCAGTTATCATGACTGATCACATCTACTGGGGCACTTCTTTTGGCTCCTCTTAAACCTCCTCCTAAGACAGGAATATTATGAAGATCACAGATTCAAAGATTTCAGAATACCCTCTCATTTCATAATTACATCAGAAATTTCTATACTCCTTCAATCTGCAAGAAGTAATTCATTTTTTCTTTTCCTATATATTTTTTAAATTAGTGTAAAAATGAACCTTTAGAAGCGTCTCTGGGTGGGTAGTATAAACACTGAAGCATTCAACTAGTTGAAAGATTGATGGTCCAAACTCACCCAGGGGCACCTCACAGATAGGGTTGGCAATATGCTTCCAAAAGGTCACAGCCTTGAAACCCATGGAGCAATGCTACACTGCACACATGGGTTGCCATGTGTCGGAATCAGCTGGACGACAAATAGCAGCAGCAACAAAAATGTATAAAACAATGTTGGCCAATTCAGCATTTCTCAGGTGTACGATTCAATAGCAATAATAATGTTGAACATCCATCAACCATAATCATTGCCAAATTTCCCATCACCCTGAATAAAAACTCACTGCTTCCTAAATGATGACTTCTCCTTTCCCTCTCCCTCCATTCCATGGTAACCACTAACAAAGTTTGGTCTTTATACATTTGCCTAGGAATCCTAGTGTGATGCTGTAGAATAAGCACTGAACTCATAATTACAAAGTTGGTGGTTCAAATCCACCAGCCACCCCTTGGAAGCCCTTGACTTGGTTGTTATTGTTAGGGGCCATCAAGTTGGTTCTAACTCATAGCAACCTTGTCTAGGCTGTAAAACTTTCTCCCACAGAGCAGCTGGTGGATTTGAACTGCTGCCCTTGTGGTTGGCAGTCTAGTACTTATTCTACAATGCTAGCTACCAGGGTAATTTGCTGGCATTTAAGAGGTGATTCTGAGGGACTGCCCACAGGGAAAGTTGCAATGCTTATCTGTAGTTCTGCTCCATTCTCCTATCTTCACCCTCTACTGCTATTCAGAAATTACTATTCTGAAGCACAGAGGACATCTTTCCAGATAGCAAGAGCCCCCTCTCAAGGAATGTTTTACCAGACTTAGCCCTTCCTTGTCTAGTGCATGAACCCATGGCACCACACCAGGCAGTTCAAGCTCACCAGCTGCTCCTCAGAAACCCTAAACAGAGTCGGTATGGGTCGGAACCAACTCTACAGCACTTGACAACAACAACAGCCCTTTCTTTATCCACCTTTTGATCAAACATGCTTGTCTTATGTCTCAGAATCACTCAGGGAGCTTTTATTTGACCTGCTTATTTTAACATCTCTTTCTACCAAGGCATTCACGCACACGAATAACATACTTTCTCAGAAAACATTTGCTTTCAAATTTCAGCCTTAAATACCATAATCCAAAACACCAAGTGAAGTGAGATTTTCAGATCCATCAACCATATACAAAGACAGAAGAAGAGATGAGTGAGGCAGAGGTGCCCCCTGGCTCTACCTCACATCATATGCTCGAAGTACCACTTCGTTATATGAGTGACTTCACGCACACATTTCTTACCACTACGAAGTCCCAGAGCTGGATAGAGCAACACTTGGATTGAAGCATAAAAAATCTGCAGCCCAGGAAAGTAAGGAAACAGTCATACAGTTGGTGAACACAGAGAGAAGCTGGCACACCTCCTGGCTCTCGGTCCAACACTTGTTCCCGTATCTTACAGACTCTGAGAGACTGAACAGTCAAGAATACATACTTGGCCTACTGAGATTTTTATCAGTGGCTCCCAGTTGGGTAGGGTGGGATGGGGTCCAAGCATATTAAAGCATCTCCAAAGGACATATTCAGTTTGAAAAAAAACATAATCAATATTAGCATATACTTCCAAATTGTGAAAATGACACCCTACTGCTTTGATTACAAAAACTGTAAGTATTAAATCACAGCAAAATGCCATTAGAGGACAATTCCATCGTATGGATATCAGTGATTCTTAAAGAGGTAAGATGGTGGGATCTAGAGGCATAGCAAAACTTCCACAGGAAGAGATTGGCTCTTAGCTTTATCTGAAATATATCAAACCTTTCATTTTTTAATTTTTTGTTTCAGTTATAAAGTATTTCAAACAAATGAACAAATACATGAAAATTATTACTGTCAGATATCCATTTTTAAAACACACTGATTATGTTATCACAATATTAAAACATATTTGTTGTTGTTGTTAAGTGTTGTCAAGTCAGTTTTGACTCATAGCAACCCTGTATAGGGTTTCTAAGGAGCAACTGGTGGATTTGAACTGCTGACCTTGTGGTTAGCAGCCCGGTGCTTATCCTACAGCACCACACACAGAATATTTAAAACACATTAACTATTTTATAACATTTGCTTACTAGACCTCTTGGTTTTTACTTCTTATGAAATGAAATGGATACTGGTATTGTATCTAAGAATCTAGCTGAACTAGATTAATACTAATACTAATAATAGTTTATAAGAAGCTCTGGTAGCGTAGTGGTTACAAATCGAGCTGCAAAATGCAAGGTCAGTAGTTCGAAACTACCAGTTGCTCTGCAGGAGAAAGATGAGGCTTTCTGCTCCCCTAAAGATTTACAGCCTCAGAAACCCTGTTCAGGGTTGCTATGGGTCAGAACCGACTCAACGGTACTTAACATCAACAATAATAGTTTGTAGATTTTCCATGGAGGTGATCATATCATCAACAATCATAAAATTTTTTGCTCTGTTGATTTTACATTATATATATATATTAATGACTAATGAATGGGGTATTACTGCACTGGCTAACCTCTCCAGGACAATATTGCAACAAAGTGGTGACAACAAGCATGAGTTACAGGATTCGATGGAGGGATTTCAATGAAGCTTTTACTGTTTACCCCATTAAGCACGACATTTCCTGTAAGTTTTTGGTAGATATTCTATGTCAAATAAAGGAAGCGTTCTCTTCTTCTAATGTTAATATGAACTTGTGGGTTGCTTTGCTTTTTATTCTGAGTGGGCACTGGATTTTATCAAATCATTTTTCTAAATCTGTCAAAATTATCACTTTTTCTTCTTCAATCTGTTTACAGGGTAAATAAAAGTAACAGATGTTTCTAATGTTTAACCATTTTTGTATTTCTAAAATAAAACACATTTGACCATGCTATGTATTTTAATACATTTTCAAATTTTGTTTTATTGATATTTTATTTATGATTTTGCATCATTTAATAAGTAAAATTTGCCAAAGGTTTTCTCTATGGTACTACTGTTCTATCTACTTTTGAGTTTTAAATGTTTAAAATACTCATGTAAAAACTTGCAGAACATTCTTTTTTCTGTTTTCTGGAAGAATTTGTATACATCTTTCTTAAATTCAGAGAAGAATTTTCCTGTAAAACTATTTGGATCTGTTCTTTTTCTTTTTTTCCCTAGGTTTATTGTTAGCTACAGATTCAATTATATCAAGAATTATAAAACTATTCAGCATTTATTTAAGCAATTTTGGTTAACTTTTTATTTCTAGAATTCCATTCCATTGATTAAGTTTTAAAATTTATCACCATAATATTTCTCCTTGTATACACAGTAAAACCTGCAAAAACCAGAACCTGTGTAAAACAGAAACCTGGCAAAAAAGGAAAACGGAAATACTTTTCACTAAAACAAGCCATAGAAAAGTAGTTGCACCCTGTCAAACGTGGGGAAGCTTGCACTGTATTATTTTATCTGCACTTCTTCTTTTTTTAATTCCCAATATTCTCAGCAGTTCAAGTCCACCAGCCACTCCTTGGAAACCCTATACAGGGTGGCTATGAGTCAGAACTGACTCTATGGCACTTAACAACAACAACAAAAAAAATATAATCTTGTTGTGGCGCTGTAAGATAAGCATTGTACTGCTAACCACGTGGTTGGCAGTTCAAACCCACCAATCAGTCCTTGGAAACCCTGTAATGGGTCACTAGGAGAAGAACTGTCTTGATAGCATGCAACAACAACATGTTTTTTGTTAGGAACTCTGGTGGCATGTGGATTACACATTGGGCTGCTAACTGCAAGGTCAGAAGTTCAAATCCACCAGCCGCTCCTTGTGAGAAAGATGAGGCTTTCTGCTCTTGTTAAGATCTACAGCCTCTGAAACCCTATAAAGAGTCTTTATAAGGTGGAACTGACTCCATGGCACACACCCACCACCACCACCACCACCACCTCCCAGTGTTCTTTGTTAAGGAACCCAGGTGGCATATTAGTTAAGCACTCAGGTGTTAACACAGAAGTTTGAACATGCCCAGTGGCTAGACATTTGCTCCAGTAAAGATTCCAACCTATAAAACCCTATGGTGCAGTTCTGCACTGTCACAAAGGGTCACTAAAAGTCAGAATCACTTCAATGGTCCCTAACAACAGCAACATGCTCTTTATTAGTTGATTGTTTGCTCACATTCTTCTCATTTTATCTTTTCAAAGAACCAGTGTTTGGTTATGCTGATACTCTTTATTTTTTCAAATTTTAAGTTTTCTATTTCATTCATTTTTATTCTCATCCTTATACTTTTTTTAAAAAAACACAAATTGCTGTCATAGTAACGGCTAGGCTTGGGTTTTCCAAAGAAAATAATAAGAATTATAAAATCGAACTCCAAACTCCAGTGAGGCAAAGGCTTGTGAACTCTAGGGAGACTTCATTTTCACTCAGCTTCTAAATTCCTTTGTTATCTCCCCATGTCATCTGAGCGGGTTTGTTTCCAGCCGTCTTTTCACTTAGACAAAACATTTGTAAGTTCTTGAAAGCAGTCTCAGTCCTTTCCTTGACTGCCCCTGACATCACATCTTCTGACTCCATGCAAGCCTCTGGATCCCTGTGCCCCATTGTCCCTCCCTGATATGCAGGGTGGTACTACACAGACTTCCCTTCTCTCTTCAGCCATTACACCTCCGGACAACAGCATGTCTTCTTGGGGGACTATTCACATGTCCAATACGGATTTTTCTGTTATATGTTTTCTTCATCTGTGTATCCAGAGGATGCTTCCATTACCCTACTTAACCATCTTGTTGAAACAAGAAATTTTTCATTTAGATTTTCATACTCATAGACTTAATATTTAGGTAAGTTATTCATCTCTACTCCTGTTAGATTACATTAATAATTGCTATCGTTTAAGAACAGTTAATATTGGTGAAGGAGTCCTGGTGTGGTGCTGTAGGATAAACAATGGACTGCAAGTTCGATTTGAACCATAAGATCGGAGGCTCAAACTCAGCAGCCACTCCTCAGAAACCCTGTACAGCATCAGAACCAATTCCATGGCACTTAGCAACAATATAGATGCAAGGAGCTTTGTATCTATTGTATTATTTAGTTCTTACAGATGAGGACAATGAGGATCAGAGTTATTAAAGCATTTGCTTAAGGTCACACAATAGTTCAGCAGTGAAGCCAGAATTCAGCCCATATGTCTCTGACCCCAAAACAGATAGTAACAATTCCCAAGCCCCTATTCTCAGCTACTCTGCTGTTCAACATTGTCTCTTCCTTATACAAGCTTTCTAGTTCCATTAATTTCTATAAATTCCTAAAGGGCAAGAAAAACTCTCTGTGGACTTTCATCTCAAAGTGTCCACACACTCTATTCACCCACTGAAAAATCATAAATATATTTGGAATAATGGTGGGTTGTAATTTTAAATATTCAGCTTAAGGAGAAAGAAACAGGGATTTCAACAACATCAGTAGGATCCTTTTTGAAGAGAATTCCAAACTTGCAAATACATTTCCAACCTTCCCTGTGGATTAAAGGCCAAGCAGCTGGCTGGTACATTAAGCCTTTCACAGTTCGGCACAGTGGCTCCTGATACTGGCAGAGCTCCTGTGTCACCAGGCTTTGCAGAGCGTGGCAAGCCAAATGAAAGAGGAAGTTTGCAATTAATTAAAAAATAAATGAAAACAAAAATCTTCCCCCAGTGGCTTGCTTCTCATCTTGCTTGTAATCCACAGTCAACATGTAGAGGCCACGTGGGACATTTACCAAATGGAAAAGGTATAGGACTGTGTCGAAGAGACCACAGACTGCTGCTCTGGACCACACGAATAATTCTTTTAAATCCTCTCATTCCACCTCGTCAGGAGACACAGCCGCATTTTAAATCTGACTGACCCATATAAATTACCTTTGGACTTATCCGGCTGTGAAATTAACAGTCTAGGAAGACAGGTCCTGTCAAGCTTGTTGTGCTAAGCTGCTGAGGGGTTCAGGAGAACTGGGGTGGGGGTGGAGACATGGTACCTGTGAGAACACAGCTTTGATGCAGACACCTGCTGTCCTCCATCAGTATCAGCCTGGGAAGAGTGCTTGCCAAGAAGGCACGATTTTCTTGGCACCATCTGTTGGGTTGAAACACATAGTGCTGGAAACCTAGGAGTCCATAACCATTGTGGGCATGCAGGTAGACAGCCCCGGATCAGGTGAAGTAAGCCAGTGGAAGTTAAAAAAAGCCTACACAGAGATTCTATATTTTCGGCATTACCAAAAACAGAGCAGTGTCCTGGACATTTCAGCTTTCTTGGTCTTGGTTTCCTACATTTTTTGAAGTATTATTATCACTGGAGTTCTAGTGTGATGCTATAGGATAAACACTCGACTTCTAACCCCAATGTTGGTGTCTCACACCCGCCTGCTGCTCTTTGGAAACCCTATACAAGGTTGCTATGAGTTGGAACTGACTTGACAGCACTTAACAACAACTATTACTAATGTAAGGAGCTCTATAGCATAGTGGTTATGAATCAGGCTGCTAACCTCAAGGTCAGCAGTTCTAAACTACTAGTGGTTCCGTGGGAGAAAGATGAAGCTTTCTGCTCCCGTAAAGATTTACAGCCTCAGAAACCCTATACAGGGGTGCTATGAGTCAGAACCGACTCCACAGCACATAACCACCACCACTACCATCACTAATGTAAAAAAAAAAAAAGAAACTAACTCATATAGAAGCTGCATTGACAAATCATGAAATCATCAAAAAAGTTCGTGCTGTTTGAAGAAATGCTTTCATCCACTGCCATCCATCACTCCAATGCGTGCCAATAATCTCTTTCCTCTATCTTTATATGTAGATTGGGATCCTGATTTTAATGAGAATTTATTTATTTTTCATGGCACAACAAAGAACAGAATGGGAAAATAACCTTCACTCTTGTCCACTACAGGCACATGCCACATAGACACACACACATGTGTGTGCATGTGCACACAGATGCAAACAGAAATCCCATTTCAGGTCAATGTAGCCAACCTATGGAATCTTTGGGTTGTACTGTTTATGAAGGGGCAAGGACTCAAGCACCCAAGATTTAGTTAAATGTCAGTGTGGGAAATAGTAGAAATGAACAACTTTGGGCTCTCTGCAAGTATACCAGAGAAGGACAAATAAGATCATTAGCTCATGACTATTACTAATCATTTTATTAAAAGTGTTGATGTGAAGGATAACAGTGGTGACCATATATTCATTCACTTATATTCTTCTTACAAAATATTTGAGATAGGTTTTATCATCCCTCTTGAGATCAAAGATTACAATGGAAGAATTGAAATTCAGAGCTACTCCTGACTCCAAAACTTCACAAAGACTTCCCAATTCACTGTTGTTGTTGTTAAGTACCTTCAAGTCAGTTCTTACTGAGCAACCCTGTAGAGGGTTTCCAAGGAGTGGCTGATTTAAACCATCGACCTTTAAGGTATCAGAATAGTGGTTAACCTACAGTACTACATCAGGAATCCTTAGAATTCATTTCCGACACATAGAGATCCTGCATAGGGTTTCCAAGGAGCAGCTGGTGAGTTTGAACCATCAAGCTTGTGGTTCAAACTGACCTTGGGGTCCAGCGCTTTATCCTACAGCACCACACCAGGACTCCAATTCATAGTGTGTTGAAAATTAGAAGAAAAGAAAAAAAAAAGAAGACTAGCATTGAAACAAACAAAAAATAAACACCATAATCAGGCATTACAGTTTATCCCCTCTTCTCTTTCTGAAAGCTCCTGACTGGCTGGCGGGTTGTGTGCGGTTGAGTTGATTCTGACTCACAGTGACCCTGTGTAGGGTTTCCAAGGCTATAAATCTTTACAGGAGCAGAACACCTCATAACTTTCTACATCAGAGCTCCTGATGGACTTGAACTGCTGACCTTGCAGGTAACCCACTCCACTATCAGGGCTCCCTCCCCAAAGCCCCTGCTTTGAAAAAAGATAAAACACAAGAGCATTCTAGAACAAACGGTTCTTCTGAGATCATTAAAACTGAAGGAACCTTAGAGATCGTTACCCATTCTCTTCCACAAATAAGAAAGGATGCTCTGAGTTACTTGCAAATAGCCTCAACAGTTTTCAATGGTAGAACCAGGTCTAGAAATAGGCCATGTAAATTCCTAGCCCAGCAGTCTTAAGTTCATATCAGAAAAAGAAAGAAAGAAAGAAGTCCTTTTCAAAATCAGGAAATTGCTTTCTGTATCTTTCACTTGTCTCAATGATAATCAGTCCAGAAAATTCTAGAAATTCTTGGGGAATGGTGAAGCATTCTTTCTCTTGCACATCCACATTATGAATTTATAGCTAGCACTTTTCTTCAACACAAACAGGAAAACCAAGGCTACTAATTGAAGTATTCTTTAACTTTTCTGCTAAGGAAGAAGGCAGTTTTCAACATCAATGTATTTTTCTTTCATCCTTAACATTCTGACATGGAAAGTTTTGAATGAGATCAGTGGGGTTAATTTTACTTCAATATGAACTTCCCTTGTGGGTTAGTCTGAAGCGTTTCTATTTTGGTAATTTGAGTTTAGTAGTTAGGTTGTATTCTGATATTCTGTATCCCATGAAATTAGACACTAGAGAGAATCCTTTTGAGACATGAAGAAGTCTCCAAAGCAGAAATTTATCATCTTTCTGCTGGAGAAAATTTGATTTACAGGAAAGTTAAATGAAAAACAAAAACAAAACAAAATAGGTAACGTAAATAGGATGACTGAAGCAATTCTTCCTGTGTCTACTTATGAATTAATAGGCAAATATTCTTATTAGGAGTTTAATCCTTCTTTGCAAATATAATTGAAATGAATCTATGTGTACTTGAGTTTTAAATAAGGTTAAGAAAAATAAATTTATAAAAGTAATATTCTGGGTTATTTTCCCTCAGTTCCAAATTAATTCTTTTCTATTCAGCTTTGAGAAGCTGGACTGGGATTCTTCCAAACACAATTCTTTGTCATTGTTTTTCTGTTGTGTTCTGCCAATGGGGGTGGGCACTGAAGAGAGACTGAAAGACTTAAGCAAAGGTTCTTTCTCCTCCCAGTTGAGTCCAGCCTCCAGTTTCTTTGGACACTTTCACACCCAGACCCATCAACTTCCCAAAGACTAGAGGAAGCTCTGCAACCTCAAATTCTGAGTCCCAACTCAACATAGGTGCTCCTCCAGCTACCCAGGCACCAACACCAGTGAGTAGCATCCTCTTCCCAGTGGTCTGACTCCCAGCATCCCAAAGTCCCTTGAAGCTATAGAGGTGAGGCAACAACCCACTTCTCCTCAGAAATCTGAAGGCCATCTTCACACAGGACCTCTTGGGCTCCTGAGAAACTAGAATCAGTCCAGACAGCACACCTTCTCAGATATCTGTATCTCAGCTCTGAAAGGACGCTCACCCAAACTTTTAAATTTCTCTTTGCCTCTCCAGTCCTAGAATGATGACTACCTCAGTAGTGACTACTTCTGTATTACTATTTTATTCCTCTTGTGTCTTTTCAATCCTCCATCTCCTGTTTAATGAATTCCCTATATTATCTTGTAAAATAAAATTATTTTTCTGTTTTCCTTTCTGTACCTTGAAATAGAAGTTAAAATTAGGGAGTGTGTGGAATTAGTTGTCTTCTGAAATAAGTTAGGATGAAAAAGATTGAAGCAGAAAACTCATGACTAGTATTTTGAAACTGCTAAGAAAATGAGGGGATGAATCTATAATTCATCTCAAATGCAATCACCTTCAGTTTATCTGGCAGAGAATTTGTAATGCTACACAATACCAAGAGAATAAAATAGAACTTTACTTACCATGAGGAAGAGTTTTCTGACAGTCACTGGATAGTGATATTGTAGAGAAGACTCAATTTAAGATTCTCAAAACCTTCAGATTCAATGCAGCTACCAATTATTGAGAAAATAAATAAATAAAAGAACAAAGGAAGATTGTGTGTTGGATTAACATGTATGTATCTATGTATTGTCTGAAGTCTCCAAATGTTTATCCAGAAATTGATTTCTAAGGTTTCTGGGGAAATGATGCAAGTGAAAATGGACTAATTTTGCAGCCTCCTTTTGGATATAGCAACGACAATGTAGAAGACAAGGTGTTATTCGTAAGAATTCAATAATGCAGAAACACCAGTTGTTTTCTCCTTTGCTACTCCCTCGTAGCTGAAATTCAGCAATGGAGAACACCAACTAATGTCTGATAAAAGACTGTATAGCTGCAGGCACAGTCCTGCTATGGTGTCGTAGGATCAGCACTGGACTGCTAACCCAAAGGAACGCACCAGCAGCAGCTTGGAAGCCCTATACAGGGTCTATGATGCTGTGGGCTAATGCATCAGATTGCAAAGTCATTTGAACTGCAAGGTTGGTGGTTCAAGCTCACCAGCTGCTCCTTGGAAACCCTATACAAGGTCGCTATGGATCAGAATTGACTTGGCAGCACTTAACAACAAGAAGTAACTGGAGGCAAAATACTTTTTAAAATATTCTTCTAAAATTCTCATCTGAAGCTCCTCTAAGGTTGCATTGCTCAGTATCACATCTGTGGAAATCCCTAACTAGAAGTGTCCAAAGATAACCAAGGGATGCTCACTATCTGATTAGGTTCAAAATAGCATGGAAAAGTAAGAACAAAGACACAAAGACCTTAGATTCAATAGGTGTTTCCTTGTGCCAGTCCTTTTCTTTTCTCTCATTCCAAGTTAATGCTTTTGCAGTATGTTTCATTTTGCTGACTTTTTGTGTGTGTTTTTCATTTTTATATGTATACAAAACATTTTCCATATCAATCATTTTTTCTTGTACAATCCAGCCACATCAACTACATTCCCCATGTTACACAAACTATCATCACTAACCATCTCCAAATCTTTTGTTTAATCTCTCTCCTTTTTTTTTTTCTTTTGCAGGAAATTTCCCAATGATTTATCCTAATGCAAAAATTAAAAAAACATCGTTTCCCATTCAAGTAAATGAAAAAAAAAAAAAAATGACGAAAAATAATTTCAAAAAAAGAAGAAATTTCTTTTCTTCTTTTTCACTCAGTTTAGCAGTGTGTCTACATTCTATCCAGTGAATAATTCTCCCTTCCCTCCCACTCCTGGTAACCATCATAGAATGTTTCTTTTATCATGAAAACCTTTTACTGACTTTTTACAGTACTTTCACTCAGCATAATGTCCTCCAGTTTCCTTCATGCTATAAAGTGTTTTACAGGTTCATCATTATTTGTCATTGTTTCATAGTATTCTATTCTGTGTCTGTACCGAACTTCCGTTTATCCATTATTTCGTTGGTGGAAATCTAGGCCATCACCATCTTTCTGCTATTGTGAACGGTGTTGTGATGAGCATGGGTGTGCATCTATCTACTCATGACGTGCCTTTCATTTCTGGGGGATGTATACCAAGTAGAGAGATTTCTAGGTCATATGTTATTTCTAGTGTATTTATACCATGTATTAGAGCTCCTAAGTTTGCCCTTATAGTTTCATTAATGCTCTTTCTAGCTATAAGTGTTACATTTGGGTCCTTAATCCTCACTGAGTTCGTTTTTATGTATGTGTGAGATATGGGTCTTACTTCATTCTTCTAAAAATGGATTTGCAGTTTGCCAGTACTGGAAATTTGTTGAAAAGACTATCTATTCCCCATTAATTATGTTTTGCCCTTTGGCAAAGGTCAACTGACCATAGGTGGATGGATTTCCTTCAGGGTTCTCAAGTCTATTCCTTTCATCTATGGGTCTTTTGTGGTACCAGTACCAGACTGTTTTGAATACCATGGCTATGCAGTACCTGTTTTGAGATCAGGAAGTTAAGAGGTCTCCTACTTCTGTTTTGAATAATGTGTGCTGAATTTTTAAGTTCTGTGGTATAAGATTGGCCTTTCCCTTTTACAAAAGAAGAATCTCATATTATAAAAATATCAGTTTTTAAGACTGTGATAGTTAACCTTTTGTGTCCACTTGATTGGGTCAGGATTCTCAGTGATTTGACTGTTGAGATGTGATTATTCCCATGGTGAAATCTAATATAGTGTTGGTAACTCTACGATGCTTGGCTATAAGCAGCTAATAAATTGAAAAGCTGTTCTTTGTTGGGTATGGCCTGCTTCCAATATAATGGACACTCAGACAAATCTTGCTTGCTTGCTGCTGGGTCTGTATATTGCATCTGGCTCATCCTACAATCTCAGGTCCTTTGGATTTGAGCCAGTGGCCTGCCTGCTTGTCTGCCCGCCAGTTCATCCAACCTGGCCTCATGACTCTCCCACCTCTATAATTATAAGCCATTTGTCTGATATGGACTTCTCTTTGTATTTATACATATATAAGTTTCACTGGTTTTACATCTCTAGAGAACCCACACTAAGACAAGGACTAAAGTCCATCTGACCCAAGCCTAGGTGTTTAATGTTCATGTAAAAGTTGGACAACAGATAAGGAAGACTATAGAAGAATCAATGCATTTGAATTATGATGTTGCAGAAGAATATTAAAAGTACCACAGACTACCAAAAGAACAAACAAATCTATCTTGGAAGAAGTTACAGCCAAAAACGAGGATGGAGAGACTGCACCTTTAGTTTTTGGGCATGTTATCAGGAAGGACCAGTTCCTGGAGAAAAACATCATGCTTGGTAAAGTGGAGGGTGAGAGAAAAAGTTTAAGAGCCCCCCAGTGAGATGAACTGACACAGTGGCAGCAACAACGGACCCAAACATAACAGGACTAGGCAGTGTTTCATACTGTTAAACATAGGGGCACTATGAGTTGGAACCAACTAGCCAGCATGCATTTTTCAGAACAGGTATTAACACAGTGGGATGCAGGATTTTGTTCTCTTATGCTTGCTCATAGAGTTCTCTGTTCTGGTTTTGGAGACCTTCAGTCAAGAATTCAGATAAGCTCACCTAATAGAAGCATGAGTCAATACAAAATGTGGGAATTGAATCAGCACCTTCACAAATCTAAGAATATGGCTTGCTAATTGTATCTCACCATTTAAATAAAAATGGGAACTCATATGACTAACCTATAAATCCCAAACCCAAAACACCCAAACCCACTTCTACCGAGTCGATTCCAACTTATACCAACCCTAGAGGACAGAGAACTGCTCCATAGAGGATGTAATTCTTTACAGGAATAGATCGTTGTTCTCCCTCCTATAAAGTGGCTGGTGGATGTGAACCACCGACCTTGCAATTAGCAGCCCAACTATTAAACCACTGAACCACCAAGCCTCCTATATGAGTCCAAAGCTGGCCTAAAATTTACCTTTTGAAGAGCAATTATGATTTTCCTTTAAAAGTTCTTGCCAAAACATTAGGCTGCCACCCACTCAGTGGTTCTAAGACTTAAATGTCCATGTAACCTAGGGTTGATATTATATAGGATATTAATCACTGGAGTTCTTAATTTTATAAGGCTATGGAAAATATTATTTACATTAGCTCTGGTGGCGTAGTGGTTACGAATTGGGCTGCCAACCATAAGGTAAGCGGTTCGAAACTACCAGCCGCTCCGTGGGAGAAAGATGAGGTTTTCTACTCCCGTAAAGATTTACACCATCGGAAACCCTATACAGGGTGGCTATGGGTCGGAACCGACTCGATGGCACTTAACAACAACAACAATCATCACCAAAGAAATTATAATCAGTCAGTCTCAGGTATCATTCTATGCTCACAATAGTGCTGGTGTGGCACTGTACGTTGATGCACTGGCCTGCTAAGTTGATTTGAACCACAAGGTTGGCAGTTCAAGCTCACCAGCCAGTCCTCGAATCCCTACACAAGGTCTATATGGGTCAGAGCTGACTCAACGGCACTTAACAAAAACAACAATAGTGCAAAACTGAGGTTCAAATGACTATCCAAAAATTCCACATCATTGAGACTGGCAGGGTGGATTTATGAACTCAGTTATGATTCTCAATGTTGAATTCATTCTATGATTCCACCCACACATAAAGAGAAGAACACAGCACCCCAAACTTTTGGTTCTGTAGAATGTAATTAATTTCTTATCTTCATATTTTATAAATCTTTCTCATGCTTTAAGATTCAGCTCAAGTCTTATTCCCCTAAGCAAGTCTTCTTAATTATCTCAAACAGTGTTCTCTTTATCTTCACAAGTCTGTAGTGTGCATTACTTGTTTATTTTGACAATTATCTTGCCACAAGTATATTTGCCACCTCTTCCACCAGGTCTGGAATATTTGATAGCCTCTAAAAGTGATGATGCATCAGACTGCAAATCATTTGAACTGCAAGGTCGGTGGTTCAAGCTCACCAGCCGCTCCTTGGAAACCCCATACAGGATCACTATGGGTTGGAATCAACTCAATGGCACTTCACAACAACAACAAAAATGATAAAGACAGAGATAAACACAAGCTGCTCCTTGAAAACTCTATACAGGGTTGCTACGTTGGAATCAACTCGATGGAACTTAACAAAGCCATAGTAAACAAACAATGTTTACTGATCTTTTAACTAATAGGTTGAAGGTTGTATCCCAAATTACTTTAAATACCCCCTGACTTTTAGCCCTGTTTTAATGGGAGGAGAGGCTGATTTTCTTATTTTACCACTTTGTTATTCCAATTCACATGATTTGTACATGATTTGTACTTGGTTCACCCACGTGAAGACTTAGCTAGAGAATGATGTTAAAAATATTTAACATCATTAAGTCATTACGCCAGGATTCTGACATCTCAGACTGTAGAAGTGTACCTGAGGTGTGTCAGGCATTAACTCTTTAGTTGATGATGGGTCATAGGTGAAATCTAAGGGGATGATCAGAATGGCCAGAATGAGAGTGTTGGGATGCTTAGGGGAAGATATCCTTTTCAGCAAGCATAGAAATGTTTCAATAGCTTAGCAACTGGAATGACTGGAATGGTGCAAACTAGTTATCTGGTCCCATAATCTTCAGAAGCAGTAATTGCCATCAGGAAAAATTAATCAGTCACCAGTTATTGACTGGAGAGGAATGAGTCTTTACCCTTGAGTGTGAAGATTCGTAAAACAAACAAATAGAATTTCCTATCCCTTCTCCCATCCTTGTATAGTCAGGATTTGCATAAACTTTAGAATTAAAGAAGAAATTAGCTGGATTTTGTTTGTAAAGTGCAGCTTGAAATAATTATTTTAGGATTATCCAGTAGCATCATGAACCCTAGTATTTGGTTTTTTAATTAATATTTGTCATACCCTAGCTCTGGTAGCGTAGTGGTTACGAATCGGGCTGCGAACCTTAAGGTCAGCGGTTCGAAACTACCAGCTGCTCCGCGGGAGAAAGATGAGGCTTTCTACTCCCGTAAAGATTTACACCCTCGGAAACCCTGTACAGGGTCGCTATGGGTCGGACCCGACTCGACGGCACTTAACAACAACAACAACAACAATGCTCTGATTGGAGTCCTGGTGCGGTGTTGTAGGATAAGCACTGGACTGATAACTGCAGAGTCGTTGGTTCAAATCCACCAGCCGCTCCTCGGAAACTCTATACAGAAATTGATTCTTAACAACCGCAATGCTCTGATGGCATTATGAATTATTATTATCTACTACCCAAGAAAAATACTTAAGAAAACTCAAAAAATATACAATTTGGCAAGATAAAATGTAGTTGTTAAAAGTGGAATGAAATGGATAAAGTAAATGTAAGATAGAAAAGATTTAGGAGTTATGTGGGTATACAAACAACTTACTATTATGTCTGATATATTTGCAAGAAGTGAGCCATAGATTTGTGCTCTAATCTTTCTAGCAGATAAAACGAAGAGAGAAACACATCAGTTATAAAATACATTGGATCCACTGAGATATAAATAAACCAATTGCTCACAGAAACACAATGATTCATTTTCCTGAGACCGCTATCAATAATCTTGGTGTTTCTTTAAAATGGAATACTTTTACACAACTGTTTCCTTTCATTTGAAATTTGATGTAAAAACAAACATACAAAAAAATCTTGGTTTAAATGTTGTCTACTTACACTGAACTTCGTTTATTCAAGTCGCTGTTCTCCCAACAATAATAAATACACCAAGTCTTACAATTTTGAATAGTGGTGTTAAGCTGCTCAAGCTAAATGACCACATTGGAAGGGTTTGCTCATCCTGAAATTTCAGAAACCTACATGAAAAAGATAGGGAAATATGAAACATTTTTTCAACCCATGGATCCCTTAAAAGACAGCAATAGTCAAAATGTCAAGGACAAGCTCAGACCTTGTAAACAACCTCAGATCTGGAATTCCATTATGAACAATTATGAGTAGACCTGTTCAATTTGAAATTCAATTTATGTAGCTCTTAGTTCTAAGCAATTCCACTCTGAGATAGAGCCTTTTATAGCATACATTTGGGATATGTCCCTTTGTGTTTCTGGAGAAGAGACATGTTTTAGAACTTCCTATGATAGATTGATATAATTGGTTTTAGCAATTCAGAAGCAACATTCATTTCTACAGGGATTCATAGGAAATGCATATAAATAAGGAAAGAGTTACTCTCTCCTTCCTTTTTCCAAAAGAATTCTAAGAAGAAATTATTTCTTTCAGTCATTTTTCATGCTCTCTTTTCTGGTCCAATATACTAAATCAGGAAACCATGAAGTAATACTGAAGGAAGAATAAACAAAGGCATGGGCTTTAAGCATCACCATCATCAGCACCTGAGAGTTTAGTCCTCAGGAACCAAAGCTCAGGGACTTTGCACTTAATGTACAGCAATGATGATTAGAGATTTTAAAAAATTGTGTCATTTTGATAATTTTGCTATCAGCCTCCCATATCACCAAATTCTCTGTGGATCAATCAAATTCCTTAGGTAGCTTTCGCAATGAATGCTAAGGAATACTTCAATCTTTTCTAAAATTCAGAATGTATAATTGCAACATGGAATGTATGAAATATGACTCTAGGAAAATTGGAAGTTGTCAAAAATAGAACAGAACGCATAAACATCAATATCCTAGGCATTAGTGAACTGAAAAGGACTGGTATTGACCATTTTGAATCTGATAATCATACAGTTCACTATGTTGAAAATGAAAAGTGTAAAGGAATGGTGTCGCATTCATCATCAAAAAGAATATTTTATCTTGAAGTATAATGCTATCTGTAATAATATATTAAAAATACGCCCATAAGAAAGACCAGTTAATACCACTATTATTCAAACTTTTGCACCAATCATTCAAGCTAGTGATAATGTAATTGAAGAAGTCTACCAACTTCTTCAGTATGAAATTGATCAAACATGTAATTAAGTTGTATTGATAATTACTGGTGATTGGAATGCAAAGGTTGGAAACAAAGAGGAGGTTCAATAGTTGGAAAATATGGCCTTGGTAATGTTGTTGTTGTTATGTGCCGCGGAGTCGGTTCTGACTTATAGCAACTCTGCACAGGGTTTCTGAGGCTGTAATTCTTTATGGGAGTAGAAACCCTCATCTTTCTCCTGTGGAATAGCTGGTAGTTCTAAACTGCTTCCCATGAGATTAGCAGCCCAATTCGTAACCACTGAACTACCAGAGCTCCTTGGCCTTGGTGATTGAAACCTGGAAATTGAATGAAAAAATTTGCAAGATAAATGACTTCTTGATTGCAAATACCTTTTGAAAACAACATAAAAAACAATTATATACATGGACTTCACCAGATAGAATACACAAAAATCAAATTGACTACATCTGTGGAAAGAGATGGTAGAAAAGCTGTTTATCATCATCCAAAACAAGACCAGGGGCAGACAATGGAACAGACCATCAATTTCTCCTATGCAAGTTCAAGCATCAATGGGCTCAAGTGCGGCAATGATGGTGAGGTTGGCCCAGGATTGGGCGGTGTTTCATTCTGCTATGCATAAGGTAGCTATGAGTCAGTCCTGATTCGATGGCACCCAACAACAACAACAAGTTCAAGCTGAAGATGAAGCAAATTAAAACAAGTCCAAAAGAGCCAAAACATGACCTTGAACATATCCCCTCTGAATTTAGAGATCATCTGAAGAACAGATTCGATACACTAAATATTAATGACTGAGAACCACAGACTTGTGGAAAGACATCAGAACATCATACAGGAAGAAAGAAAATGGCATTAAAAAGCAAGCAAAAAAGAAAATACCAAAATGGATGTCAGAAGAAACTCTGAAACTTGTTTTCCAGCATAAAGAAGCTAAAGAAAATGCAAGAAAATAGAGGTAAAGTAAATAAACAGAAAATTTTAAAAGCCAGATTAAGAAGACAAAGTCAAATATTATAATGAAATGTGAAAAGATCTGGGGTTAGAAAACCAAGAGGGAAGAAAACACTCAGCATTTCTCAAGCTGAAAGAACTGAGGAGAAAAAAAATTCAAGCCTCAACTTACAATATTGAAGGACTCTATGAGCAAAATCCACCACTAGTCTGTCAGTTTGTCATACTGTGGTGGCTTGTGAGTGGCTGTGATTCTGAAAACTATGCCACCACCGGTATTTTAAATACCAGCAGGATCACCCATGGTGGACAGGTTTCAGATGAGCCTCCAGATGAAGACAGACTAGGAAGAAGGAGTGACGAACTACTTCTGAATATTTAGTCACTGAAAACTTTATGAATAGCAGAGAAACACTGTCAGATATAGTGACAGAAAATGAGCCCCCAGGTTGGAAGTCACTCAAAATGCGACTGGGGAGGAGCTGCCTCCTAAAAGTACAGTTGACCGTGATGATATGAATGGAGTAAAACCCATGGGAGAAAAGCCCGTGAGACCTTCATTTGCTGATGGGCCACAATTCAAAATGAAGAGAAACAGCTGTAAACACCCATTGAAAATCAGAACATGGAATGTATGCAGTATGAATCTGGGAAAACTGGAAGTTGTCAAAAATAAAATGGAACACATAAACATCAATATCTTAGGGATTAGTGAGCTATAATGGACTGGTATTGGCCATTTTGAATCTGATGACCACATGGCTTGCTATGCTGGGAATGACAAAGTGAAGAGGAATGATGTTGCATTCATTTTCAAAAAGAACATATCCAGATCAGTCATAAGGTATAACACTGTCTGTGATAGGATAATATCCATGTGCCTACAAGGAAGTCCAGTTAATACCAATATTATTCAAATTTATGTACCAACCACTAAAGCCAGTGAGAATGAAATAGAAGAATTCCACCAACTTCTTCAATCTGAATTTGATCAAATATGCAATCAAAATGTATTGATCATTTCTGGTGATTGGAATGCAAAGTTGGGAACAAAGAGGAAGGATCAGTAGTTGGAAAATATGACCTTGGAGATAGAAATGATGCTGGAGAATGCATGAGAGAATTCTGCAAAATCAATGATTTCTTCATTTCAAATGCCTTCTTTAGACAGCATAAGAGACGACAATATACATGGACCTCACCAGATGGAGTACGTGGAGATCAAATTGACTACATCTGCAAACAGAGACAAGGGAAAAGCTCCATATCATCAGTGAAAACAAGGCCAGGGGCAGACTGTGGAACAGACCATCAATTACTCATATGCAAATTCAAATTGAAGCTGAAGAAAATGAA
>NW_006408528.1:13429658-13476650 GCF_000296735.1 Chrysochloris asiatica | reverse complement strand
CGTTTTGGAAGAAGTGCATCCAGAGTGCTCCTTGGAGGCCAAGATGGCCAAACTTCATCTCTCATACTTCAGACATATTGTCAGAAGGGACCAGTCGCTGGAGAGGATATCATATTTGGTAAGGTGGAGGGTCAGAAAAAAGAGGAAGACCAATGTATTGGCCAAATAGCAGTATCGCTGGACTCAAGCGTGGCAACAGTAGTGAGGTTGGCCCAGGATTGAGCAATGTTTCATTTTTCTGTGCATAAGATCGCTATGAGTTGGTACAGACTCGATGGCACCTAACAACAACAATGAGCAAAATATTGAATGATGCAGTAAGCATCAAAAGAAGATGGAAGCAATACACACTCACTGTACACAAAAGGAATGGTTAATGTTCAACCATTTTAAGAGGCAGAATATGATCAAGAGCCAATGATACTGATGGAAGAAGTCCAAGGTGCTCTGAAGACATTGGGAAAGAACAAGCCTCCAGGAATTGATGGAATACAAATTGAAATCTTCCATCAAAGTTCCTGGAACCTTTTATTAGACTTGTTGTTGTTGTTGTTGTTGTTGTTGTTGTTGTTGTTAAGTGCCGTCAAGTCGGGTCCGACCCATAGCGACCCTGTACAGGGTTTCCGAGGGTGTAAATCTTTATGAGAGTAGAAAGCGTCATCTTTCTCCCGCGGAGCGGCTGGTAGTTTCGAACGCTGTCCTTAAGATTCACAGCCCGATTCGTAACCACTACGCTACCAGAGCTCCTTTATTAGACTTATACATATCAAATGTTCTCATCTTGGCCAGGGACCATGACTTATTTGTTGTTGTTATTGCTGTTTTTCTTCCTAACTCCTGGTAAAATAATGTGACTGTCATTACTGTTTGGTGAATAAATTTTAACTTTAACGGGAAGACTGGACTGATATATAAAGGCAACATGATAAAGTGGCAAAGGATGTGGGCTTTCGAGTCAAATAACAAAGATTCAAAGTCTGGTTTGTCACTTTCTAAATGGGTGTCTCAATGTCACTAAAATGTTTGTCATCGCCTGTCAAATAGGGTTTATAATAGTATCAAGTGAGACTAAAATGAGGGACTGCACATAAAGGATTTAGTGCAATTATCTGCCACAAAAGATGATTTTTTTGGAATCATCTCTTGAACTTCCTCATCTCCGTAAGTATCTGTATCATCTTAGCACTTTTTTGTTTGTTTGTTTCTACCAGCACTCTCCTACTTTTCCTTTTTCCTCCTGGAATATTTTTATCTAGTCTAAAATAGGAAAACTGACTCTTATATCAACATGCATTCTTTCCAAAGCTATTGTTTAACTTATCTTCTCTGCTAGGTGTTTGAAAGTCTATTTTGAAACTAAGAAGCTGAAAATTGACACTTCTATTATGTGTTCAACTGACCTTGGCACATTTTAAAAAATCTCTTTTAGCCCTAGTTCCTAATAGTTGAAGTGGGGATGATGAGACTTTTCTCATAAGAATGGTAAGAGAATTAGATCAGATAGAGAGTGGGTTTAAAGATACAACAAATATTGGGCTTGATTATTCTTATATCATTGTACAGAAAATAATCTCTTTGTAGAAGCTGTGATAAATTAGAACATGCATTAGACTAGCAATTGAGATTATTGTTGTTGTTAAGTGCCATTGAGTTGGTTCCAACTCATAGAGACTCTGTATAGGGTTTCCAAGGAGCGGCTGGTGAGTTTGAACCACCAACCTGATGGTTCAAACCAACCTTGCAGTCCAGTGCATTATCCCACACTGTCACACCAGGACTCCTTCATTTGAGAACCAGGTTCTAATTCTGATTCGGCACTAGCCAAGATTCTTAAATCATGCATGTGTGGCTAGTATGATTCATGGAGATATAGAAAATGAAAACGGTAAAAAGAGAAGAACACAAAATATAACTACACCAAAGGAAGTGACATAGATTTTATGAAAGAATATATAAGAGCGTAGCTGTTTCTACTAGATATTTAGAATGCAATTATTTGCTTTATAATTTTTTAATAATGCAGGGTTCTGACTACTCACAAGCTAAGATAGGGAGTGAAGTCATTTCTGTAAATCAATATGAAGATTAAAAGCAAAACCAAAAATCCTGTCTAATTTCAACTCATAATGACCCTGTAGGACAGAGTAGAACAGCCCACAGATGATCTAAGACTGTAAATCATTATAGAAGTAGACTGACACACCTTTCTCCTGCAAAGCAGCTGGTGGGTTCAAACCACCAATCTTTTGGTTAACAACCCAGTGCTACAACTGCTTCACTATTTTTGCTGTTGTTAAGTGCCATCAAATTGGGTACGAATGGACAACCTTGCGGGCAGCAGTCCTGTGCTTATCTTACGTGCCACACCAGGACTCCACTAGGGCTCCTAAGTATGAAGATTATTGTTGTTAAGATCCACCCAGTCAGTTCTGACTCTAAGCAACCCTATGCCTAAAGTCTCTCCTTTCTCTCTTTTAAGAAGCCTTCTGGCTATACTTTTGATGGTTGTCCATGGTACTTTTCAATATTCTTTGCAAACACCATAATTCAGATGCAGCAATTGTTCTACACACTTCCTTATTCATTGCCCCACTTTCACATAAAGCAATTGAAAATGTCATGGCTTGGGTCAGAAAATGCCATGGATTAAGTCAGGCACCTTTTAGTCCTCAAACTGACTTTTTTGCTCTTTTACACTTTCAAAAGGTCTTTTGCAACAGATTTGTCTAATGCAATGCATCTTTTGATTTCTTGACTGCTCATGAGTATTTATTATGGATTCAAGAAAACTAGTCTTTCACAACTTCAGTCTTTTTGCCATTTATCATGGTGCTGTTTATTGACTGATCATGAGGATTTTTGTTTTCTTTACATTGAGGTGTAATCCATACTGAAGACTGCATTCTTTGATCTTCATCAGTAAGCATTTCAAGTCCTTTTGCTTCCAGCAAGTAATGTCGTATCATCTGCATATCATAGGTTGTTAATGAATCTTCCTTTAATCCTGATGTCATGTTGTTCTTCATATAATCCAGTTTCTTGGATTATTTGTTCAGTATTTAATCTCTGATATGTCACTTCCTAGATGGGTGTCTCAGTCTCACTAAAATTTCTGTCATCATCTACAAAATGTGGATAGTAATAGTATCGTTCAAGTGAGAATAAAATTAGGAGATGCTCACATCAGAATTATGATGTGAATTATGGTGTTGGCAAAGAATATTGAAAGTACCATGGACTACCAGAAGAACAAACAAATCTGTCTTGGTAGTCCAACCAGAGTGCTCCTTAGAAGCTAGGATGACAAGACTTCATCTCTTGTGCTTTGGACATATTATCTGGAGGAACCAGTGACTGGAGAAAGACAGAATGCTTGGAAAAGTGGAGGGTTAGCTAAAAGACTCCTAACAAGATAGTTTGACACAGTGGCAGCAACCATGGGCTCAAACAATTGTGAGGCCGGCACAGGACTAGGCAGTGCTCCATTCTGTTGTACATAGGGTCACTATGAGTTGGAACCAACCCAACAGTACCTAACAACAACAATAACATTCAGACTGAGTAAGTATGGTGAAATGATTCAGCTCTAATGCACACCTTTCTTGATATGAAACCAATCACTATCTCTTTGTTCTGTTTGCATAACTGCCTCTTGGTCTATCTATAGGGTGTTTGTTCCAGACCACAATTAAGAGTTCTGGAACTTCCCTCATTACAAGATTATCCATAGTTTGCTATGATCCACACAGTCATAACCTTTTCATAGTCAATAAAGCACAAGTAATCATCTTTTGGGTATTCTCTGACTTCAGCCAAGATTTATTTGACATCCCTTGCTCCACATCTCTTCTGAATTCAGCTTGGATATCTGGCAGCTCCCTAACAATGTACTGCCTCAATCAGTTTTTAATTATTTTCAGCAAAAGTTTACATGCATGTGATATTTATGGTATTGTTCACTAATTTCTAGTTCCATTGGGTTCCCTTACTTTAGAATGGGCACACATATGAATCTCTTCCAATCAGTTGGTCAGATCTTCCAGATTTCTTGGTATAGATGAGTGACCACCTCCAACACCACATCAGTTTATTGAGAGATTTCAGTTTTTATTCTGTCAATTCCTAGAACCTAGTTTCTCAACAATGCTTTCAGTGTTGCTTGGAAATGTGAAAATCAAAGGATAGAAATTATCAAAAGAGTCAATAGATTCAAATGAATGCACTGGTACATATGAAAGATGAGTTTTATATGATTTAGATTAAGATGTGAAATTCTGAGCATTTATAAATGATTATTTGAAATTTAGATTTTTTTTTTCAAAAGGTTTAGTTAAGTTTTAGAAGTTAAGTAAACATTGTATTTTATTTTTCCTCCCAATCTCATTTTCTCTGTTAAATTATAATTAGCAAATGTTAGACTGCCTTCTTTCAGTAAAATAATATATATGTATAGTTCAGTTAATTCCATATATACTGTCAAAGAAAAGCTATAAGGACATTTGTAAAGACAACACCTAAAATGGCTCAGCTCCAAAATTATGTTCTATGTGGAGGTAAATGTTTCAATGAGATTATTTTTTAACTGTTTGAATTGATACATTGCCAAAGAAGGTTGAGATCCTTGATAATTTGTTAAAACCTGAATATATATGTGTGTGTGTGTGTGTGTGTGTATGTATGTATATATATATATATATATATAGTTGCTGTTGTTGTTAAGTGTCATCGAGTTGGTTCCCACTCATAACAACCCTGTATAGGGATTCCAAGACTGTAATTCTTAGTCTAGCAGAAAGCCTCATCTTTCTTAGATAGATTGAATGGTGGGCTCAAACTGTTGACATTGTGGTCCAGTACTTATCCTACAGAGTCACTGGGCTCCAATATATATATGGAGTACTAGTGTGGCACTATAGGATAAATACTGGACTGCCAACAGAAAGGTCAGCAATTCAAACTCACCAGCCACTCCTTGGAAACACTATACCAGGTCACTAGAGCCACCCTGCACAGGGTTTCCGAGGCTGTAAATCTTTATGGGAGCAGAAGGCCTCATCTTTCTCCCACAGAACAGCTGCTAGTTTCGAACTGCTGACCTTGAGGTTCGCAGCTCAATTCATAACCACTACACTGCCAGAGCTCCCTCTTCCTCTCTCTCTCTCTAATGTGTGTGTGTGTGTGTATATATATATATATATATATACAAACATATATATGTGCAAGCATACAAATATATATAAATTCACATGCATACATATATATAAATTCACACACATACAAACATATGTGTGTGTGTGTGTGTGTGTGTTGTTGTTAAGTGCCATTATGCAGGTTCCAGCTCATAGCCACTATGTATAGGGTTTACAAGGAGCAGCTGGTAAGTTTGAACGGACAATTAATCTTACATTTAATAGTCCAGTGCTTATCCTACAGCGCCACAGCAAGACTTAAATAAATATATGTGTGTGAGAATGAATTTGCTTTAACACCAAAATTCCCAGGAAGACAAGTTATTTCAAGTTTGTTGACATTTACCACTTGGAGGCAAACTGGCACATTCATTCAAGTATAATTAATTTTTGCTGAAAACACTCAGAGGTCTGTTTTACCAGAGCATCCCATGAGCCATGTGTGATGCTGGTAAGGGCATACTTCATGGGGCACCATCATTGCTTTCCCATTTGGCAACAGGTGGCCATTAACATGAAATGTTAAACTATCACTGAAATGAAAGCCATGCATAATCAGTGATTTTGGAGAGCACAGAAGTGTTTTAAAATCTGAAAACTGCTCATTTCTCAAAACATGCAAGCCTTCATTTAAAACTCTTCAAGAGAAAATGAGGTTTTGATTCATCCGTCTATAAATAAAGTGATTTCCAAACTTTTTGTTTTTATACAAACTAAATCATCTAGAGAAATGATGTATAAAATTGGAATATTTCTGGCCAACATAGGATAAATTCTATGACTACTCTTTCTCCTCTGTGGCCAAGTCCCAGTAGGTTCTCTGAGATACATTCTATCAGGGACAAATCCAAGGGAACCTTTGGGCTTCTGTATGTAGTAATGAAGGAAATTAGCAAGAAAGCAGCTCACATCATCCTCACCATCACTGAAAAGTTTTCACAAGCTGTGGCTCCAGCTCTCACACCATGGGTCCATGTATCTTGACTACTCCGCTTAAACCTAAGCTTAAACTGAGTTGGGAAACAAAAACATATGTACCCCATTCACTGAAGCACTAACAGACCAGCTAAAAGATAAAAAAACAACCCAAGGGCCCATCAGTAGATGAATGGATAAGCAAAATACAGTATGTACTCAGAATGGAGCATTATTCTTAGGGAGACTTGAAGTCTTGCTACATGTTACAATATGGATGATCTTTGAAGACATTATGCTAAGTGAAATAAGCCAATCACAAAAGGACAAATATTTTATTATATAACTTATTTGAAATGTAGAGAAGGACAAATAGAGACCACAGTTTATTAATGATTACCAGGTGTGGAAGGGAGAGAGAAAGGGAATCATTGTTTAGGAAGCACTGAATATTTGGTTGTGGTGATGGAAAATTTGGCAATGGATATTGGTGTGAGTTGTACAATTGGTGTGCATAATGCAATTGGTGTCACTGACTAGTATATGTTAATAAACACTGAATTGACAAATGTGTTATATATGTGTTTATATATGGAGGCCTGGTGTGGCACTGTAGAATAAGTACTCCACCACAAGGTTGGTGGTTCAAACTCACCAGCCACTCTTTGGAAACCCTATAAAGGGTCACTATGGGTCAGAACTAACTCAGTGGCACTTAACAAAAACAACAATACACACACATATATGTTGTTAAGTGCCATCCAGTAGGTTTTGACTCATAGTGACCCAGTTTAGGGATTCTGAGGCTTTAAATCTTTGCAGAAGTAGAAAGCCCCATCTTTCTGCCGTTGCATGACTGGACAGGCTTGAACCACGGACCTTGTGATTCACAGTCCAGTGCTTATCATATGAAGTCACCACACTCACATATATATACACACATTTGTTGTTGTTAGGTGCCATCTAGCCACCTTGTATAGGGTTTTGAGGAGCGGCTAATGAGTTTGAATTGCCAAACTTGTGATTCAAACCAACCTGTGGTCCAGTGCTTATCCTACAGCAGTACATCAGGACTCCATATTACAACAGTAATTAAGATTTCAAAAATGGTTTTGGGTACAAGTCAAAAACTGGGTTAACAGAAATAACCTAGATCTATGCATTCATAGAATTACTGTTTTTCTTATGCCCTTGTTTTTATAAGTAATCTATATAAGAAATGACTTTTTAAGAAAAAATTGCAATTTTTATAAAACTTCTAAAAAAAGATTCTGTTCATTATGTTGCTAAATGATATTTATACAAAAACTCACATTTGGAGCTCTTTAGAAGCTAAAATTCGTATTGTATTTATGTCAGTTTATGAGATTAAATAACTTTCTCAATTATCTGTTGTTGTTAAGTGCTGTCAAGTCTGGTTGAACTCCTAGTGACCCTGTATAAGGTTTCCAAGGAGCGACTGGTAAGCTTGAACTGCTGACCTTGAGGTTCAAACTGACTTTGCAGTCCCATGCATTAACCCACAACGCCACACCAGGACTCTCTCTATATATTCCAATCCATTGATGTCAAGTTGATTCTGACTTATAGCGATCCTGCAGGACAGAGCAGAACTGCCTCAAAGAGTTTCCAAAGCCGCAATCTTCATGGAAGCACGATGCTCTGTCTGCTCTCTTTGTCTTCTTTCAGGATCTACGGGCCCTTGGAAATCTACATGCTTTGGCATCAGTCTTTCTGGAGGTCTATGGGGGTCTCAGCACAGGGCCCTGAGTCCAAAGCACAAGCTCTGCTCCAGCTCTCCTTGCTTAAAAGTCGTTAGATCCCTCCTTTTCTCTCTTTTTATTTTTTATGAGAAAAAAGGTGATGGCGACCACATCCCAGGGAAATTCCCTTTGCATCAATGATTCAGGATTCTGACCTGAGTAAAGATGATGCATCCCACCATAATCCCCACCAGTAATTGGCTGATCCCATTGAATCACATCATGGTGGTGATTAAATCATAACAAAGTGGTCAGATAGCATAATTACTTAACTGCCAAATCACTGAGAACCATGGCCCAGCCATGGTAACACGTATTTTAGGGAAACAAAGTTCAATCCATCATTAAACTATAACAATTTCTTGTTAATTTTGATTGCCAGAAACTTCTTATAATTTTTCCTATGTCACTTAAAAGGGAATAAGGTGGCTCTGTAGGTCTATTGCTCCTTGAGAAAGATGAGGCTTTCTGATCCCACAAAGATTTACATCCTCAGAACCAACTCTATGAGTCAGAACCAATTGATGGCACTTAAGAGCAGCACGTCATGTAAATGTTTTGCTGTGAATTATCTTGGAAAGTAATTGTTACAAAGGTAATGCATACCTATAACCAATATGCTTGGTTCACTTATATATGCTGCATCTAAAAAACAGAAAGCAACCATAGCTAAGACTTAATGAGATGTTCTCTTTAACTTTTTTTTTGTTCTTAAGTATCCATTGAAAGTATGTCTTAAAAATTTATTAAAGCAAGTATTAGCAGTCCCCGAGTGCCACTCTGGCTAAAAATGCCTGTTGTTATGCTGTTCGATTAAATGTCATTTTAATTTCTTAATAAAATCCATTTAATTCTTTTTTAAATTAAAATCTTCAATTTACCTTCCAATTTCCCATTTAAACCTAGACATACCCTATGTTTGTCATAAATATTATATAAGCAATGGCTTCCATATGACATGCCTGTTTTCCTGATTTTTTTGGTAACTCATCAAGCACACAAATGGGCTGGGCTGGCTCTTTACATTACTTTCTTATTGGTTTAACTCGTAGTTACAACCTAAGCTCATTTTGAGTTTCATGCATCATTTTAAATCAGGGAATGTGTTTCCATTTTAGTAATATTTTTTATAGTAGGTAATGGGTATGCTAACGGCTAATATCAACATTTAATCAACACTCAAGGAACATGAACATGTATTTTCAAAGGAAAATTAGTCATCATTAATGCTGGTTTGTTTCTTTGTTTTCAGTGCCACAAAAGGCAATTTTAAAATGGAAGTTTTGAAAAATACCCAAACAAATTAGCATCATAGAGTTAGCTGTCTAACCTCTCAAGTTTAGTCCTTTAAAATTTGTCATGTTCCTTTGCACATTTAATCGAATTTATGATATTGGCAAAGAATATTGAAAATACTGGAGACTGCCAGAAAAACAACCAAATCTGTCTTAGAATAGGTATATTCTTAGAAGAAATGCAGTCTCACTACATGCTACAATATGAACGATCCTTGAAGACGTTATGCTAAGTGAAATAAGCCAATCACAAAGGGCAGATAACTTTTAAGAAATTCAAAGGCAAATGGAGACCACAGTGTACTAGTGATTACTAAGAGTTGGCGGGAGGGAGAAAGGGAGAGTCATTGTTTAGGAAGTACTGAATTTTTTATAATGGTGATGGACAATTTGGCACTGGATCTTGGTGTGAGTTGCACACTATGGGTAGTGCAATTGGTGTCAGAATGCTCCTTCGAAGTGAAGATAGCTAGGCATCACCTCATGTACTTTTGACATGCTGTCAGGAGGGCCCAGTCCCTGGAGAAAGACATCATGCTTGGTAAATTAAAGAGTCAGAGAAAAAGAGGAAGACTCCCAAGGAGATGAATTGGCACAGTGGCTATAACAATAGGCTCAAACATAACAACAATTATGAGGATGACACAGAACTAGGCAGTGTTTTATTATTTTGTGCATATGGGGTTGCTGTAAGTAGGAACCAACTCAATGGCACCTAATAGCAGCATCAATCCAAAGATATTTATTTAAGAAGTCTTAATGTCTTAGAGATACTTCCTGTTAAGAACAGAAATCAGATGCCTGTATTTTTGACATTCCTAAGTGGTATGCTGCTGTAGAATAACTACTTAACAGCAAGGTCGGTTTGAACTGCAAGGTCGGCAGTTCAAAATCACCAGCATCCTTGGAAATCTTATACAGGGTCTCTATGAGTCAGAACCGACTCAATGACACTTAACAACAACAACAAGTGGTCAGTAATGTGTGGGTACTCATGCTTGTGTGTATTTGACCATTCACTTGAATGTCACACTAACACCACTACCACAAAAGCAGGCCACATGTATATTGACTTTTGTGTCCCTTAAAATAAAATTAAAACTTGAGAGAAATTAGAGAGAAGCCTACATGACTCTAGGATGTTTAGAACTGAGAAGAACAAATGTGTATGTTTTCTAAGTCTATGAAACATTATTTGATGACTATGGAACAAATATTTTGCCCTTTCTCTTCTAGAGTGTTTTGTGAAGAGTTGGTTTGTTCCCATTATGTTCTATTGTCTCTTCACCCAGTGATACTTACTGCTCATTTACATTATGTGTATCTCAAGTTTGAGAACTCTGCCAAGATAACAAGCTGCTAGAGCAACCGTCCTGTTTTTAATTTCCTTCTTTCTCAAAAAAATCCTTTAATTGTCAAAATATTAAAATGGAGATAATCTCTCAAAGGAGCATGTGTGAAAATTACAACATCCTTAGTGAGTTCAGATGTGACTGGGACCAGCTGCTGATTATAACTCAGATAGGGATGCATTTCAAAGAGTTAATCTAGTGAGACCTGCTAAAAATATTAATAATAAAATCCAAGTGATTTAATTTCACTAGATGAATATAATGCAAGCTCCCTGACTTTGTGCATCATTCGGCTTTGGTTGCTAGGAAATCTGTGAATAGAACTTAATACACATTCAGCAACAGGCTGCCGGCACAATTTATCTCTATGGATGCTTCCTCAATTGCCTTTGAATGACATTAAGATAACTTGGAAGCATTTAAGACAAGCCAGAGGCAGTGGACAGAAAGGAAACAAGCCATTTTTGGAGAACCATCTGGACTTCAGGCCTTGCCCTCTGTGATTCACACTCCTTGTGCTGTGCGTAGATTTGTATGTTCTAGGTAGATTGGTGTTGTGGAATTATCACCATATAGTGAGGATTTGATGACGGGCAAAGCATGGTGCAAAAGTGTGAGCTTTGGAGATTAAACTCCAGGTAAGCAGCATATTAACTTGAGTAATCAATTTTTCTGAACTTCAGTTTCCTTCTCTCTAAAATAAGAATACCTCCCTAACAGAATTATTTTAAGTATCAAATATCACTTATATAAAGTCCCCGACACACAGCACTACCTCAACAAATGTAGGAGACTTGGAAGTAACAATATTAGGATTCATAGACTCATAGCAGTAGAGCTAATGGTAGAGTTACTACCATTAAGACCATTATGATAACTACTTCTTATACTAACTGTTGTTGTTAAGTTGATTCTGACTCATAGCAACCCTGCATAAGGTTTCCAAGGAGCAAGGGTTTGAATCACCAACCTTGCAGTTAGCAGTTCAATGCTTATCCTACAGCACCACATCAGGACTCTACTACTACTACTAGCAGGGAGGAATTTTTAAGCAAGAAGGAATTTTATTTATTTATTTATGCTTAAAACCTTGCAACCACCATTTTGACCTGAAATAAACTAAAAGAGATAAACACTTCTGGTGGAGTAGTTTTATAAAGAGCCACAAAGCAATCTGGTTTAGTAAATTTTACTAAATTTACTATTGTTATCAGTATTGCCTTGGGAAACAAAGGATGTGGATAATGGTGCCACCCACTGGCAAGACACAAGTTTGTTGGTAGAACTTTTTTGTTTACTTTTTCTATGAAGCCGAGGAGTCCTGGTGTGGCACTGTAAGATAAGCACTGGACAAAAAGGTCAGTTTAAATCACAAGGTCACTGGTTCAAACCCACCAGCTGATCCTTGGAAACCCTATACAGGACTGCTATGAATTTGAACTGACTTGATAGCACTTAATAACAACAACAACACAAAGCCTAAGTCACTTAATTCACATTATCAGTTTCTGGTTTTCATACCTCCACAATCTTCATAAAAGAGATAACAAAGACTTAAAAGAGTGTAGACTTCTTCCATTTGTACTGGTTGGTCCAGGAAACATTTGAAAGGACTTCATCATCAATCTAGTTCAAAAGATTACGTAAGGAGGCAACTTCTTATATAATTATATTATATAATGGGCAACTTCTACAATGACAATAAGGAGACATTTGTCTATAATTATCAATAAACAGACTAATTTTATAGTCTCTATGATGTAGAACAATACACTTCAATAGTTTGTCAAAGTAACATGAAAATTCATGAATCCATTTTTTCTCTCATTCCCAGGAAAGTTCTAGTTCTGTCTCTTTTCTAGAACCCAAGCCTGTTCTTGTTAAGTGTCATTGAGTCGGTTTTCTAAGACCTTACATAAAGACCTGCCTTATCTGAAATCATGCAAACAAATGTCTGTTTTATCAAAGGACCCCAACACTAGAGGGATTTTCATCAATTATTCTACTTGATAACTCCCTCTTAGGACCATATTTGGCAAAGGAACATTAAAATTCTCTTGGGCATGCAGTGCTCCACAGAAAACCAACAGTTCTTAAGAAAGATAAATGTTGGTATACATAGGACTTGTTCTAGGGAAATTTGTGAGGCCTCGAAAGTTGGCTTCCTTCCTTCCCATCCTGCACTTCTCTTGCAAGAGCAAGAGGATACTTTGTGCTCACATTGAGTGCCACACCTGACTCCCAACTTCATGCACATGCCATGGCACATAATATCCACCCCCTAAAGGGTCTCCCATTGGCATGCCTTGTATGGCAGTACCCTATCAGAGACTTCCACCTCCATCTCCTGCCCTGTGCCTTTTGGGACCATGTTGGATAATTTATTAAGTTATGTTGTACTAAAGTGTTTATAAGGAGCTCTGGTATCATAGTGGTTATGAGTCAGGCTGCTAATTACATGTCAGCAGTTCAAAACTACCACCGATTCTGTGGGAGAAAGATGAGGCTTTCTGCTCCAGTAAAGATTTACAGCCTCAGAAACCCTATACAGGGTAGCTGTGAGTAGGAACCGATTCCATGGCAGACCACCACCACCAAAGTGTTTATGACTGATAATAACATTTTTGAATCAATTAAATAATTAACTATCTTGAGGTAGAGCATGTAGTGATAAAAGCAATGGATAAAATTAAAGAAAGCTATAATCCTAGCCCCTTCTTGCAGACTTAGGGAGAGAAAATGTGGCAAGTACCACAGACAAGTATTGAGGAAAGTCAAGGAATTCTAGATAACTAAAATTTTTGTTTTTAAGTGCCGTCAATTGACTCATAGTGACCCTGTATAGGGTTTCCAAGTAGCGGTTGGTGAGCTTGAACCACTAACTTGTGGTTAGCAGTTCAGTGCTGATCCTACAGTGCCACACCAGGACTCCAGGACATATGCATATAAAAGTTGGGCAAGAAATAAGGCAGACGTAGGAAGAATTTATGCCTTTGAATTATGGTGTTGACAAAGAATATTGAACCGACAGCCAGAAGAATGAACAAATGTGTCTTGAAAGATATACAGCCATATGCTTCTGAGAAGCTAGGGTAGTAAGACTTTGTCTCATGTACTTTGGATATGTTATCAAGAAAGGCCAGTCCCAGATAAAAGGGCATCATTCTTGATAAAGTAGAAGGTCAGTTAAAAAGAGGAAGAGGCTGTATCACTGGGCTCAAACATGGCGGTAATTGTTAGGATGGTACCGCACTGGGCCACGTTTTGTTCTATTGTGCATATATATAGACTGTGAGTCAGAACTAATTCAACAGCACCTAACAATGACACCAGAATATAAGCAATATAAGTAGGATTCATGTAGCATGCACACATCATTTTTGGTCATAGAAAAATCACAGAAGGTTTGGTAAAGAGGAATTCTATTATCCAAATTGTGATGTAGGAATATATCCAAGAATATTTACTGTTCTTGGGTCAATCCCTACTCACAGAGATCCTATAGGACAGGGCAGAGCTGCTCCATAGACTTTATGAGACTACTTTCCAGAGACAGACTCATCTTTCTCCCACAGAGGGGCTGGTGGATTTGCACTGACACGCTTGTGGTTAGCAGCCCACTATGCCTCCAGAGCTCCTTAGTAGAGTTCAGAATTAGTTGTACTTGGAATAATAAAAATATGAAGCCAAATTACTTTTGCCTCTGTCTTTTCTATCATTTTCCATAACCAGCCACCATCAGATAGTCCAAAAGATTTCAGGAACCTGAACTTTCTTTTCCATTCTCATTGCCACCACCTTCAATACTTGATCACCTCACATCTACTCAACAGCAGCAGCATCCGAACTCTTCTTTCTGTCTGGAGTCTCCTCCTCCTCTTGGCCTAACTTCCATCACTTCTCACAATTCTTCAGTAGATCCCTAATGTTTAGACGATCAAACCTAAATTCTGAAGTAGAGAGTAGACAAGCAGCCACAGCACATCTTCTCCTCATCCAAGCACTGTGCACCTTTTTATTACAGATGATTTGTATAAGTCTACTTGCTCTTCACCAGACTTTCTTTCTCACTATCCTACACTGAAACCTTTGCTATGGTGTTTTCTGTGTCTACAATAGTCTCCCTATTAGTGATAATTGGTCAGGAGCCTATCCATCAAATGCCATCACTATATCAGCTTTCCACGATGTCCCCAAATGGAAGTGATTTCTCAATCCTTAGAGCTGCCACAGAAACTAATTAGCGCAAGTTTTGGAGTTTTGTGGGGGCTTTTTATCTACTGCCTTGTATTGAGGTAATTTGTATATAGCTCTTCCTTTCCTTACTAGATTATGCTAAACTCTTTGTATGTCTCCAGCACCTAGCACATAGTACATGACCAAAAGATGAATATATAAATGAACTATGATTGGTTAATAAAAGTGTTGAGTTTGGAAGAAGTGACCAATGGAAATAGAATTCAGCCTCTTGTTTCCAGAACTTAGCAACCCTAGATGCCCACTGTTTATTCACCCTGATGATACATAGAAAATACCAATTCACAACTGTAATTTCAACCTATTAAAATGACAAGACCTTGTATTATGTGCTTTCTGGTTTTGAGTATAATCTGAAACTCAACCAGCACAGCTAAAGGAACGCAGGATGACTAACACAGTTATTACGGAAGAAAGAAGAACCAGGTGCAGACATTTTTCTGATTCCTGACTCTCAAGACATTTGGCTGCTGATACTATTGCTGCTCTGCCACACAAATGTTTACCTAGTCCATCCTCAGAAACTGTTATAAGAACATCAAAAGTTCTTGTGGATCGGACAAGGAGTGACAGAGAAAACATGCTAAAGCCAGCACCAGCAAACAAGCCAGGCCTTTACTTTTTATTTTTTTAACTAATTAATATCTTTTCTTTTTAACCTGCAATGATTTTATAATAGGACAGAGATATTCACATGTATATAAAGAGGAGTCCTGGTGTGGTGCTGTAGGATAAAGCACTGAATTACAAGGTCAGTTTCAACCACGAGGTTGGTGGTTCAAAATTCACCAGTCCTCCTTGGAAACCCTGTGTAGGGTCATTATGAGTCAGAACCGACTAGACAGCACTTAACAACAACAACAACAACAGAGAGGAAAGAGAAACTAGAGTGTTACACGAGGCTGCACAACTGCATTTCAGTTACAAGGATATTTTCTAAGAACCATGAAATCACTGCTTATCCTGAACTAAAATAATTCAATGCTGTTATTGTAAAGTGCCATTGAGTCAGTTCTGACTCATAGCGACCCTGAAAAGGATTTCTAAGGAGTGACTGGTGAGTTTGAACCACCAACCTTGTGGTTCCAACCAACCTTGCATTCCAGTGCTTTATAATGTTGTTGTAGTTGTCAGGTGCCATCAAGTCAATACCAACTCAAAGCGACCCTATGCACAACAGAATGAAACACTGCCCGGTCCTGGACCAACCTCACAATTGTTGCCATGTTTGAGCCTATTAATGTTGCTACTTTGCCAATCCATCTCACTGGGGGTCTTCTTCTTTTTCTCTGACCCTCCACCTTACCAAAAATGATATCCTTCTCCAGCCACTGGCTCCCTCCTGACAATATGTCCAAAGTACGAGAGACGAAGTTTGGCCATCTTGGCCTCTAAGGAACACTCTGGCTGTATACACTTCTTCAATAGCCATGGTTACGTTGAAAAGCCACTAAACTTTCTGTGAAGTCTGTCAAAAACATTTCCCGTTGTGTCCTCAGTTACTAGGTGTAACAGAGGGTGAAGTCCTACTACTAATAGCTGCATGAAACAGGATCATGTTTTCTACACCTACACTCAGGTTAATTTCTAATCCTGAAAATTCAGGATTTTTTTTTTAAATATCATTTCTGTTTTGAGTGCATGTGATAAGTCAGAGAGTTTTGTTTCCTGGTGGTTTTCATTTTCCACCCTCTATAGAGACAAGAATATGAAGTGTCAAATAAGTGTGAAAGATTTGACTGACCTAAACAGTGAACTGTATTTGTTCGATCAAAGATGGCAACTTCCACTTAAATATACTTAGACTTATTCACATGTTATATTGATCCATGAAATACAAAGTCACAAGTGACATCTAGACAGCTGGTTTTAAAAAGTGGTTTGGCTTGAAAATTTTCAATTTGGTCTGTAAATTATAGAGCAGCGGAGTGAAATCATATTGAAAAAGGACTGGGTGTAGGCCCAGGTCCAGCCTTGCTCTCTGGGTGGCTGTCTGGAAGTCACATAGCTTTGCCAAGCTTCGATTCCTCATCTGAGAAATGAGAAAATTAAATTTACTCTCACAACCTTCTAAGAGAGTTGATGTATGCTACGGACAAGAAAAGTGACCCTCAGAAAATTCCAGGAACTGCCAACCTAATAACAGGATGAGCCAAAATTTGAATTCCAAGGATGACACCAATCAAATGTTTCAGTGACTTTCAACCTGTGCCCTATGGTGATCTGCAAGTAATGGGACCGGGATGGGAAGGCAGAAATAGATGGTGAATGAGCAAGAGTCCAGAACATTCAACTCCAACCTAAGCCAGCTCACCTCCACAATTAGAATTTATACACACTGGGTTTCCATATTCAGTTTTGTTCTAGATATTATTTCCTTGCAAAAGGGAAAAAAAAAATCATTGAGAACTATGCTTCCTTCCATCATATGCCTTTAGTACCTAGAGCAGAGCCACTCCAATAGAATTTTCAATATGTTCCACATTTGTGTTATTCCAATACAATCACCACTAGCCACTTGCGGCTATTGAGCACTTGCAATGTGACTAGTGTTTTTTAATTTAACTAAATTTTAATTAAGTTAAATTAAAGGTCATATGTAACTATTCCAAAAATTAAACTGAACCAATTGTCATTGAGTGTCCCTTCTAATTCATTGTTGTTACCAAGTGCTGCCTACTTGGTTCTGACTCATAGCCACCCTTATAGTGTTTCCAAGGCTGAATCTTTGCAGGAGCAGGAAGCCTCATCTTTCTCTAAGGAGAGGCTGGTAGTTCCGTGTTTATCCTATAGGTCTGCAATGCTCTCCTCTAATTCATGGAGACCCTATTTGTTAGAGAGCAGAGTTGCTCCATCGGTTTTCTTGGCAGTTATCTTCATGAAAGCAGATTGCTGGCCTGTCTCCAGTGGTTATGTGCCGTGAGTAGAAAGCCTCATCTTTCTCCCGCGGAACAGCTGATAGTTTCGAACTGCTGACCTTGCGGTCCGCAGCCCAATTCGTAACCACCACGTTACCAGAGCTCCTAGTGAGTGTGGATTCAAACTGCCAGCCTCTAGGTTAGGAGTTGAATACAAACCTATTTCACCAGTAGGGGGCCTACCGAGTTTGACAGCGCAGTGATCTTCAGGCGAAATGAGAAAGAAAGACCCCAGGGTTATCCAAAATGAAGTCATGATCATGACAACATTTCCAATTTAAGACATGCCATTTGGCAAGACTAGTATGAAGCCCTTGTGCTTTCGCTTCAGAATGAAAATAAAGCAGATACTGGCTTCCGGTGCCACTCTCTCCCTCCCTCCCTCTGCCCACCCCCAGGACAGATTAAATGGATGTCTGTATTTTCTATACATGGGGTCTCTACGAGTCAGAGTCAGAGTGGGCTCCATGACACCCAACAACAACAATAACGTGTTCTATGTAGCATTTTGCTTACTCTGAAACAGGAGTTGGGTTTGCCTTCATATGTTATTTTAGAGCCATCTTGCTATATATAAACAGGTCATTTTCTAATTAACACTTTTTGTTCTGCCAATAGCATAAATGAAACATTAATTTCAATTTGCTTGCTCTCACTTTGTTTTAAAGCAGACCCCTCTGCTCTCCAGGGCTGTCCCTTCTCCACCTCCTCTGATTTTATTCCCTGCTTGGCACATTGACTCCATCCCAAAGAAAGAAGAGTCTGAGGCCAGGGGGCAGGCGGCAGAGAACTCCGCATCTCAATTCCCAGCTCACAGAAGTGAGACAGTGTTCCACTCAAATGTCTCGCTCTAATGGATTATTGTTACAGCTGTGTTCTCTCTGAAAGGCTGAATAAACACAAAATCAAATTTCATTTTTTTTACTTGATTTTAGAGAAACCAGTGTTTCAGATCTTTCCCTATAGGTAGACCCTCCCCAAACCCCTCCACTTTTCAATGAATCAGGCCACCTGACAACTGAAGCAGGAACCTTCATTTCTCATATTGTCATCTGATGAACGCCTGGACAATACATCATTTAAACGAAACCTGAGTCTCGCTGTTTCAAAATGCCACTACCTTTTCCCCATGCCGTTCCATACTGAGTCTGCAGTCATTCATTCAGACAAGACATTAAAATAAAAATAGTCTAAACCAGATTATTCCTCTCTATCGGAATAGAAAGAGGTCATGGAGTGCAACTGGAAACTATACTGTAGCACTCAGACAGAAATAAGGTAGAATTCTTTTAAGAAGAATTAGTTTTGTCCACTAACATCTGGACCATATCATTATTTAGTGTCCACCAAACTCAGGCTGTCTTTACTCACTCTTTCATGTAAGCAGTATTTGTCATAAATATAGATTGGTTGTCATCGAGCTGATTCCAACTCATGGTAACCTTTACGTGTGTCAGAGTACCTTATGTGCGTCAGAGTGCCCCATAGGGTTTTCAATACCTGATTTGTCATAAGAGAGTTCTGATCCTTTCTTCTGTGGTGTCTCTGCATGGATTTGAACCTTCAGGCTTTTGGCTAGCAGCAGAGTGCATTAACCATTTGTACTACCCAAGGACTCCACAGTGAATTCATGGTTATTTCAATATATATGATTACCACAGACATTCTGCAGGTTCTTGGGTTGTACTGAACAAGACAAGTCTCTGCTGTCACACAGAGTGTTTATTTAACAATCCAAACCATTGCCACTACATTGCTTTCAATTCACAAAGACCCCACGTCTTACAGAGTATGTTTTCTTGTCTGTAATCTTTACAAAAGCTCTTTGTCAGGCCTTTCATTCAAAGAGCCGTTTGGTGGGTTTGAACCTCCAACCTTTGGGTTCGTAGCCCATTACAAATTGCTTGTGCCACCCAGGTACACATGCTTAATCAGTAATTCAATAAGTAAGATAGAAATTTTCTAACATCAAAAATGATGAAGGAAACAAACAGGGTGATTTTAGGAAGGAGACACAGTTTCCTTCAATTAGGTGGTTGGGAAGGCATTTCTGAGCAGGTGATGCTGAAACGGAGACCTGAGGATGAGCAGGAGCCAGCAATTGGACAACACCTCAGAAAGCATATGGCAGAGTCAGGGAAGACACTACAGTAATGGAGGAAATGCAGCTTATGTGGCTGAGCAGGAGGAGGAGGTGACAAAGGACAGGTGACCTGGTAAAGCGGCAGGAACCAGATTCTCCAGGATTCCTGAGCAGCGCAGGAATCTTATTGGGTAATTACTTCATGCCAGTGTTTTCTTCAGGGCAACTGAAAAAGGCACTTTTCCTTGAAGAAAGATCATGCAACAGCAAGAAGAAATGAAAATAGTCTCTTGTTATTGTTGTTAAGGGCTGTCAACTTGGTTCTAACCCATAACAACCCTGTGTACGGTTTCCGAGGAGCAACTGGTGAGCTTGAACCACTGACCTTGTGATTCAAACTTACTTTGCAGTCCATGCATTAATCCCCAGCGCCAGTTATATTTAAAGTTAAGAAAATAAACATACAAACAAAAAAAGTATTAAAATAGCCCTTGTCTAACATGTTACGATTTTCTCAAGGACAGAAACCATCTATTATTCTGCAAGGCAGCCACAATACCATGGGAGGCTCTCCATACTTGTTTGTTCAATAACAAACATTTATACTTTAGTTGAGGGTACAGGATATACAGATATAGAAAAACAATGACGGAGCAAACCCAGTACAATAGGAGATGTTGAGTGAAATCCAGAGTTCCCATGTTATTTAAGGCCTCTGAGCAAAAGTTAGAGAAAGAAGTACAGCTCTGGTAGCGTAGTGGTTACGAATTGGGCTGCTGATCTCACGGTCAGCAGTTCGAAACTACCAGCTGTTCCTTGGGAGAAAGATGAGACTTTCTGCTCCATAAAGATTTACAGCCTCAGAAACCCTGTACAGGGTCACTACGAGTTGGAATCAACTCCACGGTACATAACTACCACTACCACCACAATGTATGAGACCTGCCTCCTCCAGGAAGCCTTCCCTAACTACTCTAATCCAAACTAGATTCCTGCTGCTTACATAATTGCTGCCACACCTGTGCCACTTAGCAGTTTACTTCTCTCCAACAAGACTGCAAAATCTTTGAGAGTCAGGCCTGACCAATATATCTTCTGTAAGCCAGCCTACTCTAAAAATCATGCTGGGGACCTTAGTGGTGAAAATAGTATTCTCTAAGCATGTTTTAGTTAATTAACAAGCAATCTTTTTCCATTTCTATTCCTCTAATCCATAAGAAATTTATGTTTTCCCACTCTTATTTGCATATTTACACACAATGCCATTGTGTTTTGCATATATATGTTCATTTTACTTAAACAAAATGAAGATATTTTTCTGCAGTTACCAGAAGACTGCTAACATTCCTGTCTTATAGTTTACCATCTGGTAGCAAATCCCACAACAAAGAGCCTTTTTGGAAGCTTGATTAATCTTTTAGAAAGATGTATTTCAGAGCGCAACTCTTATCTGATATCAACAGAAACATATTTTTGCAAAATGTGGCTTGGATGCAAGTGTGCTGTATTTCTAGTTTAAAATGCTGAAAGACCAGAGTGGTTACAGGTAAAATTTCAAAAAATGAGCAGGCTAATTAGTCAAAGCCTCCAAAATGGCCCGGAGTCCCCTTGGCCTAGACATCAAAGAGAAGACCTTGTAATCAGTTAATACAGCTAACATTTTTCAAGCCTCTTCTCTGGGGAAGATACCTGCTAGAAGGTCAGTGAAAATATACATATCACATAACCCTCAACAGAGGGGTATTTAGTTGTGAATGACAGACTTTGAAAACAAGTAAGAGGACATAAGGAAGAATTTATTTACTTATTTATTTTACTTACTAGATGACCATTTTGCTCTCTGTGCTCTCGCTTCAAACCTTGAAACATTTCCCCAACCTCTCATTCTTATCTGAATTGACTTCTTATTTCTCTTGGTGTGCTTCAGGGAGGTCATGGAGGGGAGCAAGAAGCAATGTGAATCAAATTTCCATAGCCTATTCCCCTAACCCCCTGCACCACCACCACCACCACATCTACTAAGGTACCAGTAACTGGGCCCATCTCCTCTGCCTTTCTTTATATTACAGTGGACAAATGGTTAGTGTCCCTACTTCAACCAACCTCTCTCTTACTTACTCAAGGACATTGCTGTTGTAATTGTCCCCTCCTTCACATGCATCTGTGGTGCTGTAGGTTCAACACTGGACTGTTAACTGCAAGGCCCACAATTCAAACCCACCAGTGGCTCCTCAGAAACCCTGTGCAGGGTCACTATGAGTCAGAACTTACTTGACAGTACTTAACAACGACAACAACAGCAATTCATGTGTTATCAAGTTGTCTGTTTCTATTGAGTCAGTCCATTATTACACAAACTTAGGGGCCCCCACTCCTATCTCCTCCAGCCACTGCCTTAGTTGTCTTCCTCTGTTTAAACATAGGCTACAAGTAAGTGTCTACAGCCACTGTTTCCGCCTCCTCTCCTCTCATTTTCTCCTGAAGTCACTCCTGCTTGATATTTGATCCCACGCATCTACAAATGGTGGAACTTCAATGATCGACTTATTGCCAAATACAAAGGTAAATTCTTGGTTTTCATCTTCCTCAGCCCATTAGCAACCTTAACAAAATTGGGTCTGACCTTCACTTCTCAAAAACCTTCTTATGCGCCCTGTTTCTCTCTGGCTGTTCTCTCCCCAGTACTCTGTGCTAGTAGCTTCTCTTCATGGTTCCAGTATTCAGGTGTCCCCAGCCCTTTCAGGGTTTATTCCTCAGAAGGCTTCTTATTTCTCACTCAGAGGATCTCACCCAATCTAATAACTGTAAAGTGCCTTCTAGACACTGGGGATTCCCAAATATACACGTTCTCTCTGAATAGCAAATTAATAAACCCATCTGCCTACGTTCCACTTCCACGTGTATATCCAGTAGCATTTCACACCCAATAGGTCCAAAACTGAACTCTTGACTTTACCCCAAAACCTGTTTCCCTCACAGACTTTCTTATGCCAACTCTAATATTCCAGTTTTCTTTCACACTCCATATCTTGTCAATCACCAAAGCCTTTTTTACCTCACCATCAAAATATATCCAGGATATGAACATTTTATACAACCTTCATGGTAAACCCTCTGCACCAAGCTACTTCATGTCACCTTTTATGTTGCAATTGCCTCCTGACAGGTCTCACTACAGGAATCTCTGATTATTGACAATGCAGCCATTTCCAATCCACATCAGACTAAGCCATTCATCTGTTCAGCAACATCCATTGTTTCCCATCTTCCTCAGAGTGACAGCCACAGCCATTACCAGGTCACATGTTCTTACTGTCACCTGACCTCACCTTTCACCTGACTCCTCCTCACTCTGGTTGAATCGCACTGGCCTTTGCTGTCCCTTAAACACTAGGTCTCACTTCAGAACCTTTGCATTTGCTATTTCTTCCACCTGAAATGTGCTTTACCCTGTGCCTTCATATTCCATACTTCCTTGCTTTCCTCAATTTCTGCTTCAATTTCATCTTATCAGAGGGGATGATATGATATGATAATCCAATGCAAACTACCACTGTTTCTCTCTGTTTTCCTCCTCCCTCTGTCAACCTCCTTACTCTGATTTACTAATCTTTATTTTTCTTCATTGCAGAAGTCCCTATATGACATATTATATATTTATGTGTTTATTGTCTATCTCCCTGAAAATAGAATGTAAGCTCCTTTTGGGCATGACTCTTATCTGTGTTGTTCAGACTACACACCTACAATTGTTGTTGCTGCTGTTGTTAAGTGTTGTTGAGTTGGTTCCAACTCATAGTTATCTTGTATAGGGTTTCCAAGGAGTGGCTGGTGGGTTTGATATGCCAGGCACTTGTAGTTGAGTTGGGTCCAACTCATAGATACCCTGTATTGAGTTTCCAAGGAGCGACTGGTGACTTTGAACCATAAACCTTGAAGTTAGCAGTCCAGTGCTTATTCTCAACAGAACTCCACAACTATAGTTACTGTTAAGTGCTGTTGAGTCAGCTCCGATCCATAGGGACCCTGTAAGGTTTCCAAGGAGTAACTGGTGAGCTTGAAACACCAAACCTGCAGTTTAAACCAACATTGCAGTCCAGTGCAGCAACCCACAGCGCCACCCCAGGACTCCACATCTGTAGTGTTGTTGTTGTTGTTGTTGTTTACTGTCATCAAGTTTATTCCAATCATAACAACCCTGTATAGGGTTTCCAAGGAACAGCTGAAGAACTTGGACCACTAACCTTGAGGTTCAAAGCAGCCTTTGCAGTTTGGCGCATTAATCTACAGAGCCACACCAGGACTACACATCAACAGTAGTGTCTGGCATGTTGTAAGTGCTGCTGCAGAGGTATAAGTAAAAGAGAGGAAACAGTCGCTAATCCTAAATTTCAGGCAGGGGGAGGGGAGCAGTCAAGAAATGGTTCATGAAAAAAAGTTAAGTTTGTGATAAAGATAAATAAACAATTAATGGGAAAATAAGGAAGAAAACATTCTTAGTAGAGGGAAAGCATGATTAAATATAAAAAGATAGGAAAATACATGCTGCACTCAGAGAGCCATGTCACTGAGGTACAGAGCTGTAACAGAGCATACTGGGAAATAATTCTGGGGAAGGACCTGAAGGCCAGATCTCAGAGTGCCTTGTTACAAAACTTGGACTTTATTTTATATGCAAAAGGCAGGCCTAAAGACTGTTAAGCAGAGGTGTAGCACAGCCTAGCACAATGTTGGAGATAGAATAGTGGATGATCAAACCAGGAGAAGTAGGAGTGGTAAATTGGGTGTGAAGCAAGGGAAGTATGGGAAAATAAGGCAATAAGAGTTCAAGCAAGAGATGCAAATACCTGCACTGCACTATGACCTGAGAATGGCCAGTAGAGGGCAGCTGTAGGAGAGGCTGTGGCAACAGAATTGCTGGTGTCCAGTTTAGAGTAAAGAGGAAGAACATAGAGACATAAAGGGCTAGGAACCTCCTGACTTCTTCTGTAACACCCTGACATATTTTACAACAACTGGAAGAAATACAACCCAACCGTCTGGTACCCATTTGTCATTGACCATATGCCAAGTAGGAAAGGACAGTCTATAGACAAGTACAGGTTCCAGATAAGTGGGCAAAAGCCTGTTTCCAAAGTATACTTTCATTTCTTCTCCTCCCCGTTCTTAAGGCAATCCTAAGTGAAAGTAACAAAGCTGTTTTCCCACTGTCTTTACATAACTGTTGATGGGTTTCCACTGTCGAGGACCAAGGGCAAATGGGATTCGAAAAGTGAAAGGTCAGAGAAAATTTCACAAATACTAAATTTTGCCATCCGCCTTGCTTTCTAGCAAGAAAAGAAAATTGTCTTTGTCTGTCTTCTTCCTGCAACACATGACTCAATTCACCCATCAGATTCCAAATATGAACTGTTTTGTGCTATTAGTTCTATATTAAGCTATATTATCATCGAAAGAGATTTACAAGCAGAGGCTAGCTTGGAAAACTCAACATCACTCATGAAACTATTAGTGTTGTGGAGAATTACAGAGTTTTGGCCTCTGTAATCGAAATTCAAAAGTAAACTTCAGGCAACTTAGTCCATTAGCACAAGGAATTAGATTTCTTGTTCTGTTCTTTGTGATTCATATTTCCATTCCTCTGTCAGTTATTCATTATTGCATAGTATTATAAGAGGGCACAAAATTAACAATGACAATTATATTAATGATAGACTGAGTTATTAAAATTTAGTGTAATAGCCACTCTATTTGGGATGATAATTATAGTTACGACTACCTATGATTAGAGCAACCTTTGTAATCATAATAAGCTCAAGATGGCTTAATGCTAATTGCTCCATCATAAGAAAATTAGAATGTGGAACTATAAGTGGATGCAGTTGTAACTATAATGCCAAGGACTATATGTGGATATTAGTGACTAGATACTAGCCTTCTCCATGACACCAGAGCAAAGAAACATTTTGATAAGACAAGGCAGTCCCAAAATCCACCTCAGAACCCCTGAAGAAAAGACAAGGGTAGATTGTGGCTAAAACAAAATGTCTCAAATTAAAATTCTGAGCAATTGAAAATTTAGGGAACATGCTGATGAGATAGTAGGACTTATTTCATTCTAAATAGACTAGAGATCAAAAGTTATAGCGTGGACCAATGATCTTTAAAGCTCACTAATGAACATAACTGCTGATCCATTAAAATCATATGAAAATATCTAGAAATATAATTTTCTGAACCTTTCTATAGAAAAGACTCCTAGGCCACACTTTTGTTTTTATGGCTCCTTATAGTCCTGGTGTGGCACTGTGGGCTAATGCGTCAGACTGCAATGTCGTTTGAACTGTACAGTCGGTGGTTCAAGCTCACCAGCCACTCCTTGAAAACCCTATACAGGATCGCTATGGGTGACAATACTACAGAAGGTCACTCTGGGGACCTTGTAGGTTTTGTGACACCAAACTCTTCCTACACAACAATTATAGAGATGGATTGTTGAGATTTGCAGTTCGTAAACATTTAAAAATTTGGTGTACTTGCCCTTTGGTCATTCTTAATTCTAACTCTCCTTGCTTTCTCTCCTATCTCAGAGAGATGTCACTGTGAGAATGGACTTTACCATACTATAGTATGGTAAAGTCAATCATTTGGAGTGGGTTAGTGCAACTAATAACTAGAGAAGAACGTCATAGTTGGTAAAGCAGAGGACCAGTGAAAATGAAGAAAACCCTCAGTGAGGTGGATTGACACAATGCCTGCAACCGTGAACTCAAACATACCAACAATCACAAAGATGGCGGAGTAGCCAACATTTCCTTCCATTGTATGTAAGGTTATCATGAATTGCAGCCAATTCCACAGTGACTATCAACAATTCCATTTTAATCCAACAAGGTAGGAGGAAGCAAGTCACATTTTTAAAACAGATGCAATGGATGTTCATTTCAACATGTTTGTTACAGACAGAAATGTGATTTAATGATGGCTGATCTTGGATCCTAGCCAAGGAGTTGTAAATACCAAGAAGAAGTCATTATGGAAGGTGTTCTCACTAATAGAGAAGCCACACAGAGCCTCCAAGAGCAACCTTATAGTAATCTATAAGTTCTGGTGAAATGTTTGATAATTACGATGATACCAAGTAGCTCCACTTGAACCAATATACACTTTTATGGAAACATAATAAAAACTATGCAGAATGGAAATTTCCAAAGGAGTAAGAATATCGAGCTCTGGTGTCGTGCTGCAGGGTAAGTACTGCACTGCTAACTTCAAGGTCTTTGGTTCAAACCCACCAGTCCCTCCTAGGAAACCGTATACAGGATCATTATGAGCCAGAACTGACTCAATGGCACTTAATAGCAACAACAAAGAATAAGAGTAATTCTTAGCACCAGTTCTTAGGGAGAAGGATTTACTGCTGATTTTCAATGATAGGAAGTTAATTATGTTTCCATCATTTCATGAGTGGTGAAGCTAGAAATCTTCAACTGATTCTTAATCTGTAGAGAATTTGCCAAAGCTTTGTGGAATCTCCTTGAGTCGTCTCACCAGCAGAGGATGCTATTCTTCCATACATAGCATGGCAAGGCCCCTAATCCCAATCCCACGTGCTTTGCCACCACTCAGGGAAAGCATTCCTATCAGGCCATTTTGTAAATGTGGTTTTGCACTTCAAACAAAGAAAAGAGACTCTTTATTCAGGTATTACAGTTAATTGAAGTATTTTAGCGGTGACTCCTAAATCTATGCTTCTTAAGGAAATGAAAATCTTGGAAGGAGTAGGAAGGAGCTAAATGATGCAATATAAAATATAAATATCAGAAACCACTTTCTGTTCCTTTTAGCTCCCTTTTTGCAAATCTAAAAGCAATGTATTTCAATGAAGGGAGAATGATCTGATCAGAATTTTTCCTCATGTGAATAGTGAGACCAAAATAAAGACTATGGCATTAGAACAAATGAAAACAAGAAAGTCATTCAAATTAAAAAAAAAAAAAAAGAAAGAAAGAAAGAAAAAGAAAAAGAAGAAGAGGAAGCTAAAGGAAGGAATTTATCTTCAAGGGAAAATGAAAAAAAGAAGATGGGATTTGCCAGCAGGAATGCAGAGATAAAACATAAAGTCCAAGAAATCAATAAAAAGGAAAATAATAGGACTCATTCTACTCAAAAGAAGACTTTGTAAAAATATAAGCAGGGTTAAATTAGACAGGGAGTCATCTCTTCCACTAAGCTGTCTTTCATTCATTTTACAAACATTTTATTGAGTACCCCACACTCTCAGAGAACACCAGAGCTATAAATACAAATCTAAGTGACAACAAGGTCCCAGTTCCAGAGATCCTTGAATTTAAGAGTAGAGACAAACTATATAGTTTGTTGTTCTGTGGTGGCTTGTATGTTGCTGGACACTATGCCACTGATATTTAAAATACCAGTAGGGTCACCATGGTGAATAAGTTTCAGCAGCACTTCCAAATTAAAACAGAAGTAAACTGAACTTAGAAAGACCTTCTACCACCAAGACAGAAAAACTTGGTGTGGAGTGTGTCCTTTGGACCTGGGATCACTACACTGTGTAACTCCTAGATCCAGGGGAAGATTGATACGAAGATGTATGGAGATCTCCAAGGAAAACACGGTCTACAAGGCAAAATCATTCTCTGAACCTCTGCACTCTCATTACAGTTGATTTTAATATCATCTGACTATATTATTGCTACTGTTCTCTTCTCCCTTTCCTACTTACTATCCTATGAGATGCTGAAGAGTATATTTGTTTGTTAAGAGTCATAAAAATACTTCATTTTATCCAGAAAATTAGATATATTTAGCATCTTTACTAAATTGATAAGGTTACTTTATTCCTCTCACAATTTTTAAATACAATTCAAAACTAAAAAATGATGTCTTTTTTTTCCTTGTTGTTGGGTACCATCAAGTTCACTGTCAACTCATAAGCCACCCCATATGAGATTAAACTGCCCTACAGAGTCTTCTAGGCTATTGTTGTTGGTAAGTGCCATCTAGTCGGTTCCAACCCATAACAACCCTGTACAGGGTTTCCAAGGCTGTTAATCTTTACGGGAGCAGAACGCCTCATCTTTCTCCCGCAGAGCGGCTGGTAGTTTCAAACTGCTGGCCTTAAGGTTCGCAGCCCAATTCGTAACCACTATACTACCAGAGCTTCTAGACTATAGTCTTTATAAAAGACTCACCAAGTCTCTCTTCTGGGGAGCCAAGGTTAAACTGATAACCTTTGGGCTAATAGCCAAGCGCTTAACCATTGTACCACCAGGGGTCCTTTTTTTTTCTTTTTAAATAGATTTAAAATATATCTTTCCCTGTAACTTTCCTGAACCTACTGGTCCAACAAAGACAAAATCAATAATGAAATATATGGCACTACCTTTATGAAGCTCTGGTAGCGTAGTGGTTACGAATCGGGCTGCGAACCACAAGGTCAGCAGTTCGAAACTATCAGCTGTTCTGCGGGAGAAAGATGAGGCTTTCTGCTCCCGTAAAGATTCACAGCCTCGGAAACCCTTACAGGGTTGCTATGAGTTGGAACCGACTCCACGGCATATAACAACAACAACAACCTTGATGAAGAGCAAAAAGACAAAAGAAGACAAGAAGATGAAGTTGTACATTCTTCTGTAAAGTCTTCAACTATTGCCAAATAGAGGTGTTGCTAATGCAAGTGGCAATATTGTTTAATCTAACATCAATCCATGTAATCTTCATTTTTTATTTCTGGAAATGAAAAACTGTAGAAGTTTACATAGTAAGACCCTTAGTCATACACTGAGGACATTCTCTACAAAAACTTCTTAGACCAAGCTGTTATCTAATACACATAAGCATAAGAAGGTTCTGTGGGAAGCAACACATTAACCATATGGAATAGTGGCTTCTTCCATCACTTAAGTGAGAAGAACCGAACTGGTCAAAAACTTGTTAGAAATAGATTGTCATTCAGAATTCTTCCAAAAGAGCCAAATTATGACAGGGTTCTAAAACATGGGTCACCATAGTCAGAATCAACCTGATGTCCATGGGTCTTAAAGAGTTGGGCCATGAGGATGTTAAAACTGTGTATCTGATCCTAGAACAAACTAAGAAGTTAAATCATTTCAAAATGTGCAAAGTGGATATAGACTTCAAGTTTACAAAGTCTTTAGAAAGTGCCTTTAAAAGATTCACAAGTACTACACACTGAACCGTCACATAGGTGACAATGAAATTCAGGCTTCCAACATAAATTGTAAAATATTTTTCAGCAAAAGTTACATTTCCATATGGCAGCTTCTCAGGTACTCAGTCATTCGTGAGTTTCTCTGGATTCTTACTGGCAATTGCTGTGGTGACTTAGAGCATCTCACATTCTACTTGTCTGAGAGCACAGATCAGAAGATAATCAGTCAATAATCACTTTCTCAATAGGCATTGTGTCCCTTCAGGTAGAATATGATGTCTCCTTACTTTTCTACAATTTCTTCTAGACTAGAAATAGTCCTAAATCCAGTCTCCAAGTTAATATTTCTGGAGTAAGCATCGATTTTTTTCTTCTACAAGTATATCAAGTCTTGATTTTGTTTTATTGAATTTTTTTAATTTTCAATGTGTAAATGAGCAGACATATCAGAGAAAAGATCAGTTCTAGGCCCAAAATGAAGTCAAGATACAATTTACTGGGCTCGGGAAAAGAAGGCTGGATGCTCAGTATGAGAAGTGCTGTGTTGTCTGTGGAGTGTACTATCAGTGCAAATCATTTAGATGCCTGGCAGATCAGTAGATCATGTTCTAGCCTCAATTTCGTTCTCTTCTGTGGTGATACTCGATGTAGTACGCAAGAAATATATGCAGAATCCACAAAATAACTTTTCCAAGAATTATGATTATCTGCTCTTTCAATGGGTTTGTGTCGTTTCCGGGACACTCATCCTCCTATGAATTAAGGTAAGAGCAAAGCCCATCTGTTGACATTGTTAAGGTAACAAAGGCAAGAGATTTGCTATGAGCACCATAGGAAGAGGATGGAATCTGGGTCTACTATGAGTGTGCAGTGAGTGATGTGGGAGAAGGTGAGCATCCAGAAGGGGGTCATCTTCAATACTTTCGGTAAGATCCAAGGGACATGATTCCATCATGCTTGCAGCCACCATTTCCTGACATTCTGAGACCGAATCCCTGGCCAAGGGCCTCTCCTATAGTGCAGCCAAGCTGATGGGAGAAAATCACCACCTTCAAGTCAAACATGTCTTATTTATCCTTATATTTTAGACCTAAATCAATGCCTTCATAAAGCAGGTACTTAGTAAATGTTTAATGGTTATATATGGGTAAGTGAAAAAGTTTTACCATAAAATTATAGAAACCATAATTAAACAAAAATATCAAAATGAGAAGCTATTCTTTCTCAACATATTCTCCATCTAGGTCTATATACTTCTGAAGGTGTGTTTTCTTTTTTCTAACCCTCTCTCCAAGAATTCTGCACTTTTTTGTTTACACACCACATACATCAAAATGGCAGTTTGGGCATTCTCAGGGAACTCAAATGGTATTCTTTTTTTAAATGTTCTTTGAGTTTGGGGATCAAAATAAGTAAGAAGGGACAACATCAGGTCTGTAGGGTGGATGGGGTAAGGTTTCCCAAATGGCTTTCTCTTAGGAAAGTCCTTGCTACCCTCGAAGAGGTGCATTGTCATGATGGGGGAAAATACCTCAACAGCTCTTTCCTGGATTTTTATCTTTGCAGTGTTTAATTTTTATACTTCTTCAAAATAAGTTCCATGATTTCCTTGGGAATCCCTACATAAAATCGTCATAACCTCTCTGTCTAGCATTTAACTGGCCCAGCACATCCCTTTAGGAACAACTGTTTTGACTGGACCTTTTTTGTTTAGGGACCCAGTGAATAAGGAAGACCAGAGCAGAATTGATGCTTTTGAGTTCTGGTGTTGGAGGAGAATATTGAAAGTGCTATGGGCTACCCCATAGAACCAACAGATCTGTGTTGGATGAAGTGTAGCCAGAGAGCTCCTTGGAGGCCAAGATGGCCAAACTCCATCTCTCATACTTTGGACATATTGTCAGTAGGGATCAGTTCTGGAGAAGGATATCATGTTTGGTAAGGTGGAGGGTGAGAGAAAAAAGAGGAAGACCCCCAGAGAGATGGATTGGCCAAGTGGCAGCATCAGTGGGCTCAAGTGTGGTAACAATAGTGAAGTTGGCCCAGGACCAGGCAGTGTTTCATTCTGCTGTGCATAAGGTCGCTATGGGTCGTCACCGACTCGATGGCACCTAACAACAATAACAACAACAAAACTTGTGTGGTGCTATAGGATAATCCTCAACCATAAGGTCGGTTTGAACAGAAAGGTTGGTGGTGAAATTCACCAGGCACTCCTTGGGAACCCTATACAGGAATCAACTCAACAGCACTAACAACAACAATGAAATTAAGGCAAGTCTTTGAGAGAACCTGTCTGCAGTCTTCCATTAATCACTGTCATGTTTAAACACATTTTGTTTGTAACAAACCCATGAATGTAAGAACTAGAACCCTAGTGGCAAAACTTTTTGACTTACCCTAGTAAAGAATGTAAGAATTAATGAAGGTAATGTTGTTGTTGTTGTTGTTGTTAAGTGCCTTCAAGTTGGTTCCGACCCATAGTGACCCTGTACAGGGTTTCCGAGGGTGTAAATCCTTACAGGAGTAGAAAGCCTCACCTTTGTCCCGCGGAGCGGCTGGTAGTTTCGAATCGCTGACCTTAAGGTTCGCAGCCCGATTCGTAACCACTACGCTACCAGAGTAATATAGACAATATATTGTTGTTGTTAAGTGCTGTCGAGTCAGTTCTGACCCATAGTGACCCTGTATAGGGTTTCCGAGGAGCTTCTGGTAAGCTTGAACTGCCAACCTTGCAGTTCAAATAGCTTTGCAGTCTGGCAAATTAACCCACAGTGCCACACTAAGACTCCAGACAATATACAGAGAGGTATAAACAGGACCTGGCTATGTAGCATAACTCACCTCAAAACTTTCAAGACAAAGGGATTGGTCAACAGTCTATCCAAGTCTAGAGAGAAGCCCTCTGAATTCAGTGATGGAAAGCAATTGTCATGACTTGTGGAGCAGAGTGGCTGGAGAAGTTAGACTGTAGGTATGTGTGGAGGTGAGAATGAAGCTGAAGCAGGAGAAATCGTTTATTTTTCTTAAGTAAGAAAATAACATGAAATTAACCAGAGGAATTGCACAGGCAAGTGAGAGTGGGAACAAAGTCAGGATAGTCCTAGAGAAGAAGGCAAAAGCTGAAGAAGTTGACATTGTCAAGAGACATAGAAAATGGATACAGCTGTACAACAATCAGGAGTCCTGGTGTGGCCCTGCTGGTTAAAGAGCTAGACTGCAATATCTGCTTGGACTGCAAGGTCAGCGGTTCAAGTTCACCAGTCGATCCTTAGAAACCCTATACAGGGTTACTATGAGTCGGAACCTACTCGATGGCACTTAACAACAGCAATAACATACAAAAATTACTTTTGGAAGAAAAATTAGGAATAAAGAGATAAAACTGTGCTTCCTAGCAATATCAGTTATCACTCAGCACACAGAGAGTATTTCCACTGTTTCTATCAAGAACTCTCCCCTAAGCAAAGTTCATCCTGTATAGAGTTAAGACAAAAGTAGAAAAACTATAATTTTGTAAGGGGGAGACATTAAGGACATAAACACAGCAAAGATGGCTTGAATTGTATCCGTTTCACGTCAAGGGCATCCTTATAATCACATTTAGTTACACATGGATGGGCTGTGAAAACAGCTGGGTGGACCTTAATTTAATTTAATTAATTGATTTATTGGCTTCATTAATTGCTGTCAAAGGATACAAATATTGTCCCCAAGGGCCACAGTTTAGTTGGTCATCACTACTGCTTCTAGAAAAGTAATTGGATTTCTTAGCTTAGCCCTCGAGGTGAGCTATCAAAAAGCTAGCAAGATTTAGTAATCTAGTGCCATGGAAAATAAAGACAGAGAACAAACACCCTATTGATACAAGCAGTGCCTTCTTACTTCTCATTTTCCTCGGTGACAAGGTCTTTTTCCATTAATCTTTTTTTATTCCTTTTTATCTGGGTAAATTACTTTCATTTCTTTCCCAAACACTCTCTCAGCCATTCTTTTCTTTGGATTTCACTTCATTTTTAACCTTGACTTTTCACTAATCGTCTTAGATATAATCAAAACTTCATCTATAAATGGGATGTAAACTAATAATAATTGATAAAATTAATAACAGAATCTGAAACTGCTTCATACTTAGGTTGCATTTTTCAGACATAACATGAGTTGGTGATGTTTCTATCTTCTTTTAAAGGTAAAAACAATATCTGCTTAATTTTTTTCAAAGGAAAGATATGAAACTCATAGAAGAAAATGAAATAATTTAGAATTTCAGATAAACACTGTTCAAACTTTGATTTATTATTTTCTAATCTGTGTCCTATGTGTATAGATAGATAAGGCTGAATCCCACTTAAGAAAGCAATGCGTCAGACTGCAAAGCCGTTTGAACAGCAAGTTAGTTCGTTCAAGCTCACCAGCTGCTCTTTGGAAACCCCATACAGGGTCCCTATGGGTCGGAACTGACTCAATAGCATTTAACAACAACAATAACAAGTAAAACCTTTCAACACTGTTTTACTCAGAGCACACGGAAGCATAAAAAACAACAGTCTTGATCATGAAAAAAATCCAGGCAGAAAAGTGTTTTGTCCTTCTCCTCCCTTCCCAGTTTTAGCATCTAAAGAACCAATGTCAGTGTCCAATAAAAATTAGCAGTGCCAAACAGGATACATAATGCACAGGAAAAAACAAATTAGAACATATCACTAGATTAATTGCCATTAAGTGCCTTTGAGTCAGTTCTGACTCATAGTGACTCTGTAGAAGGTTTCTAAGGCTCTAAATCTTTGAGGAAACAGAAAGCTAGTTGGTGGTTAAGTGCTAGCCTGCTAACTGGAAGGCTGTTAGTCCAAGCCCACCTGGCAGTTCTTGACAGAAAAGACCTGGTGATCTGCTCCCTAGAACCACATGAAACAGGTCTACATTGTCACGTGGAGTCAATATGAGTCAAAACCCATCACACCATTTCACTGCATGTATTCTTCCGTGTCTTTGCTATTAAATCTTGTTCAAGATTATAATATCAGGAAACTTCTGAAATACTATAATTAAATCTCTACAAAATAACAAAACCAGTAATATCTGCCTATAAAAAATACTTATAGTCTGCTTACTGCATTGACGTTCATATTGAATTATAACACAAGTTTGCATTCTATGACTTCTGAGGATCTTTAATATGTTTGTAGCCTTTACGGCTATGATTTAGTTTTAACTGTACATGTAAAATATAGTAGCTGCAGGTATGTCTTCCTTAATGAGCAAAATGTATCAAGAGGGTTAGAAGCCTTTAAAAGCTCCCTCAACTTTTTCCAGTGAGTGAGTTTCTGTGTCAACATCACTATTAATGCTATCTTGCCAGCAGGAGGCCTTTTAACACAGACATGTTAGGCAACCTCTAGCAGAAATCTCTGTGTGCTAGAGTTGCAAGTGTCTGTGCACCTAGACTTTCCGGGGCAATCAGTACTTTCAAGAATAATTCTGAAAATTGGCTCATGGACACTTAGTGCTCTTAGAGATCATCTCACATAGCTCAAGTCCCTCAATCAGGGCATCTAACCACTTACAGATCTGGTTCGACTCTCCTTCTTTCATATACTTTGGCTTTTGTAGTTCTTCTTTCTGCTCAGAATCCAGAGCAATGATCCAATTACCTAATCCTCTGATCTTCCAAATTTTATTTCATGCCCATTAAATAGAAGTGGAGTCCTGATGTGGCACTGTAAGGTAAACACTCGCCCATAAGGTTTATTTGAACCATGAGGTCGGTGGTTCAATCTTGCGAGCTGCCCCTCAGAAACCCCATACAGGGTCACTATGAGTCTGAACTACTCAATGGTACTTTATAATAACAAATAGAAAGTTGTCATTTAGTCCATGTAGCTCTGTTTATTGAACATGAAGAGTGGAAACCCCCAGAAGAGAACCCCAAGATACTTTGTAGAAGAAACCAAGGTTCTTCTGCTTCAAAGACTGTTGTTGTTCTTTAGTGCCATAGAGTCGGTTCCAACTCATAGCAACTCCGTATAGGGTTTCCAAAAAGTGGTTGGTGAGTTTGAACCACCAACCTTGTGGTCAAGTGCTTATCCTACAGTGCCATACCAGAACTCTGCTTCAAGGACTAGTGCCCACCAAGTCATAGGTTCCCCAAAAAACTAGAATTGACCAAACTCTGAGTTAACTGTAGATCAGTAAAAGAAGACAAATCACTAATTATCTACAATATAAAGACTTGAAATCCAGCTCATTTTTCACAACCCAGTTTAAATACTTCACATCCTTATTAATTCGCTTAATAGTAAATATTATTTATCCTACCTCCCAAGCACTATGTTGTTGTTGTTAAGTACCATAGAGTCAGTTCCGATTCATAGTGACCCTGAACAGGGTTTCCAAGGCTATAAATCTTTACGGGAGGAGAACGCCTCATCTTTCGCCCACGGAATGACTGGTAGTTTCGAACTGCTGACCTTAAGGTTAGCAGCCTGATTCGTAACCACTATGCTGCCAGAGCTCCTCCCCAAATATTATATATATATTTGCTGTTTTGCTGTTAAGTGCTGTGGAGTTAGTTTCAACTCATAGCAACCATGTATAGAGTTTCCAAGGAGCATCTGGTGGGTTTGAACCACTGACCTTATGAGCAAACTGACCATGTGTTCCAGAGCATTATCCTGCAGCGCCACACCAATGCTCTCTCACTGTGTGTGTAGTTTAAGAGTCTATCTCCCAGTGAGATTCTTCAGTTTATTGAGGAAAGCAACTCTATCTAATCATTTTTGTATCTTCAGTGCCTGGAATACAATAATAGAATAGCTATTTAATAAATATCTGAATGTAGAAGAAAATGTCACACATACACACAAAACAAACATGAAGAAGATAGCATATTTTAAATTGAGCATTAGGGAGCATTAGAAAAGGAATGTAAAAATATATGAAATCTCGCCTCTTTCTACAGTAAATATATATAAATATATGAATACAATCAGGAAATCCTAATCAGCAAGTCAATTTTGAAAACATGGCAAGTTCTCATGGCCTCTGCACCTCTGAAAACTCTAGCCAATGTTATTTAAATTGTTTAATGTTTGTTCAGCTAATTCTCAATGTCGCACATTCTTCAATATGATTATCCAAGTACACATCATAGATACATGAAAGGATTGTGGAAAGTCTCAACGTTTTCTTTGCAAATATTCTGCAATGAACATGAATTTGACATTGTAAATTATTTTACTAGAGACTTGGAAAGCAGATTGACTTCAGGAGTCTGTGGCAGTTTGCAATTGTTTCCCTCCATTCAGAATTCTGTACTGTAGTCTTCACAAAAGAACACTAGAGGGATCAGCTTCATACTTTTCGGAGTCCTCTGTGTCTACCAAGCCAAGTACAATTAGGGATCTTCCCAGAAGAAGAAAAGAATTATGTGGGCAATAGGGCGTTACCACCCAGAACCACAGAAAAAACTACAAATGTAACCAAATGACTATCTCAGCCTTTAAAAAACCCTTAAACCTACGTGGCATTTCCTAGGACTAAAGGCAGCACATTGGGAAATTATCTTTAGAAAACTGGTTAGAGGTTCATCCGAGCTTTGAAAATAACCTGCAATCTGGGGACAGATTGAAGGAATAAATAAACAGACTTACTTTATTAAGGCTGCCAATTCTGTTTGTTTGTTTTTTTGTTTTTAATACTTCCAAGGGACAAAGTCAAGTAAATGTCAAATTTTTCTCAGCTGGTAAACACAATCAGATTTTAAACTAAAATCCCAAAAAAGGATGAGCTGACAATGAGAAAGTAAGAAAAACTTGAACTGCTTTTTTTAAAATAGGATAGAAAAACAACTCAGTCATCTTTAGTCTTGTTTTTTCTCTTCACTTTGCATAAAGACAAATAGGATAATACAGTATTTGGGGAATTTATTGGCAGGTTATAGGAAACTAATCAAGCTGCTAGAGCCCTGGTGTGGTGCTGTACAACAAGCACTGGACTGCTAACCACAAGATCAGCAGTTCAAACCCACCACCTGCTCCTTGGAAACCCTACACAGAGTCACGATGAGTCGGAACCAACTTGATGACACTTAACAACAACCAAGCTGTACATTCACATCTGCCTGAATTAACAAAGCACACTGAATCAGAGAAGATTAAACTCTTGTCTATAGTTTCAGAAGAGGAGTCCTAGTGGTGAAGTTGTTAAGCCATTCTGCTGTCAACCGAAAGGTCTGCAGTTCAAACTGGCCCACAGGAGAAAGATGTGCCATTCTGTTCTGTAAAGATAATAAAGCTTTGGAAATCCTATGGAGCAGTTCTACTCTGCCTGTAGGGTGCTATGAGATGGAATCAACTCAACAGCAATGGATTTGAAGAGTGTCAGACAACATTGCTGCCTCAATTTGCCCATGTCAGAAAGACCTCGTCAGCTCCCAAACTGATTTGGTTAGTAAATTACCTCCCTTGCTGATCCTCTCAGCTTCTTGGTCCCTGTGGCCTGTCCTAATTAAAACAAAAATCACACTGCTTGAGTTTGGAGCAAATTATTTCTCTTCTGTCATCCTGCAGTAGGTTTAATTGAAACGAAACTTGGAATGCAATTGAAAATCGATATTGGAGCTCTAAGCCCAAGCTTCAAATGTTCTCATGTCTCTGACCCCAACTTCTGGCCTTCCTGTTTTACCCAGTCAGTATGTCACTCCAGGCAATCAATCTGCTTGACTCCAATAACTTTCTGACGTGTTCTCCTCACTCTTGATTGTACCTTTCTCTTCTCCAGTAAATAAACACTCAGTCAGAGCAACACTGCAATGGCCAATTTTTGTTGGCCATGCAAGTGTGTCATTTATAGGATTTGATGTGCAATATATCTTGTTGTCTCGTTTCTTCTGAAATCATAAACGCCATGCTTTTTGACTCCTCGGTAACTCCAGGCACTAACTCAGCACCGGGGCTCCATAAAAGTAGAAGACTACTTCATCAAAGGAGATTTGGAAGGAGACACAAATCTTTGTCTTAACTAAGCAAGAGTGATAATGTATATCCACAAATTTCTAGGAAAGCAGTGCAGTTCCCTCCAACCCCTCTGCTTCATCCCTCACCCCTAACTTGGTCCCTCCCTGTTCTATAAAAAATAGAAAAATATCCTGGCTTTCTCATATGGTTGAACTTTCCAACAAGTCCTTTCCATAAAAGGGATGGGTCTTGTTTCAAAGCCAAGCGATCTGCCTCCAACAGTTTGAACTGGCTGGTGGAGGAGGTTCTTTTTTTTTTAACTTTTAGACAACGTGGAAGTGTCTGGAACAGTGCCTTTAGTCCCAACCATCCTAGGAATTACTCAGTGTTTCAGGGCCCTGAGCCAGTAACCTCCTCTCAACCACTGCCCAACCACCTCCTCTGCCACGTAGACTCAGAGTCCGAGCTGGATGGTTCAGAAGGGTTAGAGTGCTGGGGTCTTCCATGTTAAGAAATCTTCCACGGGACCTACCCCACCCTCTAGTTACCACTGCCTACCACCTATAGAACAGCAGCAACTAAAAGTAAGTTGTTCAGTTCTCATTCCCATCTGGGTTCCTCAAAACTGCATGGACCAGGACACTTAGAAGCAAGAGTCCATTTTAAAACAAGAGTCCTATTTAAACACTAACTTAGAACTGCACTCACCATATGGGACTCCTTTTTTCCAATTTATCACCTAAAAGAAGAGATTTTTGAAGCAGATGACTTTTTTTTTTCACAATTCCTTCAGAGGTGGGCTTCTTATTCTAATAATGTCAACTAGGAAAAGAGGCACATTTTTTCTAATTTCCTCCAAGGCACCATGTAGATCTGAGGTGGCCCAACATGTCTTCCTTTTCCAAGAGAAGTGAATCTTTACACACTTAATGAATAACTCTTTTTAATGTTGGGATTTAACATGACAGCCCCCAGCTCTGTAGCTACTCCCTAATATCACAGGCTTTCCAACCTAGAGCTGGAGAGTTTTAACCCAATGCTCATCAGTGAAGTTCAATTTCTAAAGAAATTAAGCATGAAGAAAAAAGTGAGTTTTCTTGGACTATCTTGTTCTGTGCAAAAAATGGGTCTCTCTGGTTCAGGCAATCTGACTAGGTATCCTGCTCTAAATCAGCCTTACTGACACATGTGATGGTTACTGCCCAAAACAAGAACTTCTCACATCAAAAAGCTATCCTGGGTGCTTCAGAATGCAGGCATCCAAGCCAGAGTGCTTGGGTTTGAAGTCCAGCTCTATGACCAACTAGCCCTGCCATTAGCAAGTGGTTTCTTTAACTTGCTAATCTTCTGTGTCCTTATCTATAAAGTGCAGATAGTAGCAATGAAACCTCAATGATCAGAATCATGTATGGTACATAGTAGGCTCCCATTAAAATTGATTATAATTATATGATTCCTTTTCATCCTCATATCTTGAATTCAGATAAGTAATATTGTTGTTGTTAAGTATCGTCGAGTCGGCTCCAACTTATAGCGACCCTGTATAGGGTTTCTGAGGAGCAGCTGGTGAGCTTGAACCACCGACCTTGCAGTTCAAACTGACCTTGCAGTCCCCATCACCACGCCAGAACTTTCAAACAGCGTTCTACTTTTCACTTCCAACTTTTCTCTTTTTGATCAGTTGTTGTTGTTGTTAGGTGCCATCGAGTCGGCACCGACTCATAGTGACCTTATGACCTTATGAGCACAACAGAACAAAACACTGCCCAATCCTGGGCCAACCTCACTATTGTTGCCAAACTTGAGCTCATTGATGCTGCCACTTTGCCAATCCATCTCCCTGGGGGTCTTCCTCTTTTTCTCTACTCTCAATTTAGCAAGATGTCAAATATAAAACTAAACCAAATCCATTGCTGTAGAGAAAGCAACCTGCCCCATATGAGAATGGCCCCATGTTTCCAAGGTTGTAAGTCTTTACAGACACACACTGCCACATCATTCTCCCAGGGAATAGCTGGTGGGTTCCAACTGCTGATCTTTTGGTGAGCAGACAAGTGCTTTAACACCAGGCACTCTGTCAAGTACGTTACTGCTACTGTTAAGTACCGTCAAGTCAGTTCCCACTATTAGCAAGTCTGCACAGGGTTTCCGAGGAGCAGCCAGTGAATTTGAACCACGGACCTTGAAGTTAGCAGTTCAGTGCTTATACTATAACATCACACCAGGACTCCCTGTCAAGTTGCTGTTGTTGTTTGGTGCCACCGAGTCGGTATTGACTCATAGTGACCTTATGCACAGCAGAACGAAACACGGCCCAATCATGGGCCAACCTCACTACTGTTGCCACGCTTGAGTCCATCGATGCTGCCACTTGGCCAGTCCATCTCGCTGGGGGTCTTCCTCTTTTTCTCTGACCCTCCACCTTACCAAATATGATGTCTTTCTCTAGCGACTGCTCCCTCCTGACAATATGTCCAAAGTATGAGAGACAAAATTTGGCCATCCTGGCCTCCAAGGAGCACTCTGGATACACTTCTTCCAAAACGGATTTATTGGTTCTTTTGGCAACTCATGGCACTTACAATATTCTCCTCCAACACCATAACTCAAAAGCATCAATTCTTCTACTGTCTTCCTTATTCACTGTCCAGCTTTTGCATGCATATGAGGTTATTGAAAATACTATAGCTTGGGTCAGGTGCACCTTAGTCCTCAAGCTGACATCTTTGCTCTTCAATACTTTTAAAAGGTCTTGTGCAGCAGATTTGCCTAATGCAATACGTTGTTTGATTTCTATAGGTAGTGGTTATGTACTGTGGAGTCAGTTGCGACTCACAATGACCCTGTATAGGGCTTCTGAGGCTATAAATCTTTATGGGAGCAGAAAGCCTCATCTTTCTCCCGAGGAAGGACCAGTAAATTCAAACCACTGACCTTGTTGTTAGCAGCTCATCTCATAATCCATTATACTACCAAAGCTCCTTCCCTGTCAAATATAGAGATAATAAAAGATCTGGATCCAATGCCCATAAATTTTATGAAGAATATTACTAATCACATCTTCTAAATTCATAGTGTGGTATGCTTTTATGCTGATTTTAAATAATAAATCAGGTGGTATAAGGGACCCTGGTGGAGTAGTGGGTTAAGGGTTGAGTTGCTAACCAAAATGTTGGTGATTTGAAACCATCAATTGCTCCCTGGAAGAAAGACAAGGCTGTCTGCTCTTGTAAATGTTTATAGCCTTGGAAACACCATGGAGCCATCCTACTCTGTCCTATTGGGTCGCCAGGATTCAGAGCCAACTCCACGGCAGTGGGTGGGTACCTACTGTGACATTTCAATCAATGTTAACCCTCCTTCTCTCTACATCTTTAGCTTCATGGCATAGATTTTTCTTTTGCAATATTTAGATCAGTGTGGTACTGTAGGATATGCCCTGAATTCCTAATCACAAGGTCAGCAGATCAAATCCATCAGCTACTTATTGGAAACCCTATGCAAGGTCGTCATGCATTGGAACCAAGTCAACGGTACTTAACAACATTTTTCTTCATATAAGTGATTAAGGGTGAAGAAATACTGGCATAGTTATGCTCGTTTTATGCTTGCTGTTGTTGTTATTCAGTGCCATCAAGTCGGTTCACACTCCTAGTGACTCTGTAGAGTGTTTCCAAAGAGCAACTGGTGAGTTTGAACTGCCAACCTTGTGGGTCGCAGACCAGTGCTGATCCCACAGTGTCACACCAGGAGGAGTTATGCTACCTGTTATAATTTTTTATTGTTACTATGATTAATCTTGTGAGAAGACCTAAGTGCTTGGCTGCTAAAGGAAAGATCAGTGAACCAAACCTCTCAGCTGCTCCACAGATAAAAGATGTGGCAGTCTTCCATAGAGATATCAGGCTTGGAAACCCTATGGGGCAGTTCTGTGGCCTCCAGGGTCACCATTAGTAGGAATCAATTCCAGGGCAATCCCTTTCTTGGTTTTGGTTATTACTAACTTTGCTCCAGCCACACTCCTAGAGCAGTTTCTCTTTGATGGAACATGGTCATTTTGCTATTCTGGGTAGAGTTTGTGAAGATTGAAGTTGAAAGAGCTTTGAACTATGAATAACCCATATATCCATAAATGGTTGTTTCATTATTATTTTTCTCACAATTATCCTACCAAAAAAAATTCTGATTTATTTGGAAAGACTGAGAACAATGAAATAAATACAGTACTGATTTCAAATGCAAATGTCACGTCATTTCTAAATGAGTCAACCTTAAAAAAGACAATGATAAATCAACCAGGTAATTTCTGTGTGTCAAAGAGTTTTAAAGGTGATAGTTAGTAAATTGAGGTACACATGAAAGTTTCTCAAATAAAAATGTTAAATATAAGTTACTTCTGCATACACATCTAAAACTTGTCAAATGCTTGGGAAAATAATCTATCCCACCCCCACCATAAACTGAACAGATCACAAGAGTAAGTGGCATTTTCCATCTCCCCAAAGTAGTCATAGCATACAGAAACAGCCACTTAGTTCCAGCCCTTCTAGGACCAAGAATTTCTGAGCTACTGGTGTTCAGTCTGACTGGATGTGGTCAGAATGGGCACTTCCAGTGGATCTGTGTGGATTTGAGGCTAGGTTTTGAGCTCATCAGCAAGAAAAGAGAGTGATTTATGAACATCTGTACATATCCACCTTGGAATTGCATTTGGAGTTGTTGTATTGAGTCAGTTCCAACTCATAGCCACCCTGTGTAGGGTTTCCTAGGAGTAGTTGATGGGTTTGAATTGCTGACCTTGAGGTCCAGTATTTATCCTATGCTTAACCTGGACTTGCTGCAGCCAAATAGCCAGGATCCCGGAGTTTGAGATTTGTGTGTTCAAGTTAATCACGACACCCCTTTTCACTAGTTGGTGATTCCGGCAACCCACAGGTTGCACATTATTCCTCACTTGCATTTTTTGAAGTAAGATTGATGCTACCTGTTGTTAATTTATGAAGTGAGTGGGTTGAGAATTAAGGAGGTGGAAAAATCGTGTGACATGCAAATGATTTTTCCTCCCCCTATGGATCAGAACCTTAATCATACAATAAATATTCTTATTCTCCATGAGGAAGATGCAGGTGATGTCAATTTCACAAGGATATGTCAGATCCAACATGCTCCTCCATTCTCAAGTGAAGGAGAGTTTGAGTGAACCGGTGTCCTGTCCCTGGTATTGATGTTTATCAGTGCCCCTACACGGACAGCACAGATGGGATTATACAAGGCCAGCTAGGTGACTTGCTAGCGTCTTGCAGCTCCCTTAAGTCTAAACCAGTGTGCTGTGACTTTAAGGCAGCAGGAGCTTGCTAGCTTCACACAGTTGAACTCAGCTCTTCCCAAGCAGTGAGTCAGACTTGGGCTAGGACAAATGGAATCTCCTCCTGGAGAGCCTCACAACCGTCTACTGTTAACAGATATCAGAGTGCCTGAGGAAAAATATTCCCCACTGACCCCCCAGTTCATAGGTCGCCCGTACTCTTTACAGAGAGAGACAGAAAACCCTATAAGTCTAAAATTTCAAGGGTAATTCATGACGAAAGCAAAACTACTCTCTACTTTGGGAAAAATATAGAAATGAACTGATGCCAGATTCAGAGTTGAGGGAGGAGGATGATAGACAACTCTGTTTTCAATCACTTCACAACAACCCCCTCTACACACACACACACACATCCATGTCAGGTTTTGGGAAAAGAATCAAGTTATGGATATACTCTAAGGCACTACAGCACTTGCCTTAAAAAAAAATGTTTATGTGTCTGTGTAAGAGAGAGAAAGGAGGGAAGCGAAGTGGGGAAGCCAGGAGGAAGAGAGAGAAAGGAGGGAAGCGGGGAAGCCAGGAGGAAGAGAGAGAAAGGAGGGAAGCGGGGAAGCCAGGAGGAAGAGAGAGAAAGAAGAGGAGAGAGAAACTAAACCAAACAATCAAAACAAAGTTCATTTTCCCATCCTCCCATACTTTCAGATTTTGGGGCAGCTTCCAACCCTGCTAACATTCCCAAGGGTAAGCTTTAGAGAAATGTTCAAGAGGCCAAAAAAACTCAATATGAACACACACAAAACTTTCTGAGATACCAGTTCTGGACAGAGGCATCCACACATCTCTTAATCTGGACCATAAAGGAGCAGTCTGGGGCCACGAATGCCACTCTGGACTAGAACGCTGGGACACAAAGGAGTTAGCGACTCCTCTCTCCTCCACACCTCCAGAAGAAGCAGGGATGTAATAGATACTGTACCAACACCCAGTGTCGTACTGCCCCTATGACGATGTGAGAAAACCATCCTACATGTTTGTATGTAAATGATTCTGTCTTTATTTGTTCAAATATGCATAATTATATCAGAAATAAGTAAAAGACTGTTAAGTGCCATCCCATTCTGACCCATAGCGACCCTGTATAGGGTTTCCAAGGAGCAGCTGGTGAGCTTGAACCACTGACCTTGCAGTTCAAATGACTTTGTAGTCTGACACATTAGCCCACAGCGTCACACCAGGACTCCAAAAGAAGACTAGCTCCATTAAATACAAAGGTATAGTTTATGTTAATGCAGATTAAGTGCAATATGGCCTTATTTGTACTCATAATGGAGGAAGTGTGATAAATAGATGCCTTAAGTAAAAAAAATTACTGAAATTAATATAAAGGCTTAGTTCCACTTTACTTCATAACAGTTTACTGTAATACTTACCTTGTAAATAGGTTTTGATATTTACTTAGTCATCCATTTTGGTATTTTGACTTCAGTTTGAAATACTAAGATAATAATTTAAAATGTGCTAATAACTTATTCTTGAATCGACTCCTCAGCACTTAACAACAGCAAAATAATGTATTCTTAATTAAAACACAAAATCTAATAAATTGCAACTTTTCAGAGTAACTTTCACTAGCCAATCTTGTTAACCTAGCTACAATTATATCCATCGATCCAATGTATTAGATAATTATATGAAAAGATTCAGAAACCAATGCCATGTTATTGATTTCATTTCCCTTCTAAAAAGATTTACAAGGGTTTCTCTTCTCAAATCAATTATTTAGCTTGGAATTCAAAGCCTCAAATGACCTGGTTGAAACCTTCTTTTCCTGTGTGTGTGTGTTCCCTCCCACGTATGTCCTTATAAACTTGGAACCAGTAAAATCCACTGTTTTTTGCCCCATGTCTTTCCTCATGCTATTTTCCTTTTCTAGGATGACGGCTCCACTCTCCACCTTCTAGCTCTTCAGCCCCCGCCCCATCTGTCCAACTCATCCTTCAAAGCGATGTTGTTGTTTAGATAGATAAATGGATAGACAGATAATTAAATATGGCTTCTGCCATGACTGCTTTTATTTCTTATGCCTCACAGAAAATGGTACTCCTTGTGTCCTATTCATTAGCATATCCCCTAATGCACCCAGAAAACTCCTCAGGTTTTAAGAAGAATATGATTCCTTATCCTCCTCAAATTAGCAAGAAATAAAGTGTCAGAACAATAATCAAAAATGGTTTTTTCCTCACTCAGATCAGTTATCAAAGAGTTTTCCCTAATGTATACAGCTATTCACACAATCCAAACCAAAAATATTAGGTCTGGACTGCACAGAGCTGCCAAGCAAAATGAACAATTTGAATAATCACATCAGGTCTGATTCCCAGAATCCTTTTCACCCTGGTCTCCAGGTCGCCACCACATCGTGCTTCTGTGGTGACAGGCCTCAGAAAATTGAATTGACTGAGTGTTTCCATTTGTCTGATTTGGTTTCCCTAATCTATATAAAACAGATTTACTACAAGGACCAAAAAATATTCTTGTCCATCCCTCTAAAAATCCTAGACCTTAATCTGTTTTTATAAGATCAGCTACTTGAAGTTTTCTTTGTTTTCCAAAATCTTATATTTGACTTATGAAACACCAAGTTGCCTAAAGGTGGAAATTAACACATAGGAACAGAGTTATTTTTCCCTTAATTAAACACTACCTTCCCATCCCCATTATATGCTGTTCAAAAGAACAAAGACCAAAAAGAAAAGAAAA
>NW_006408528.1:13411279-13429558 GCF_000296735.1 Chrysochloris asiatica | reverse complement strand
ATAAATCACTCACTGTCTCAGTCCTTTCATATATATATGTATGCTGAAAGGGTTGAGGACTTTCATGAAGCATTTCAACTGATTTGTCAGAAAGCAATATGCAGTACAGCTGTTCTCTACCCCTAAAGCTGGCCTCTCCGATTTCTTCCAGTGCCTTTCTTCCACCCCCTCTCCCGCCTTCAGGCATACTTTCCATCTCTGTTATTGCTGTTTCTGGTTTTCACCCTTTCACTCCCAGCCCCTCAAGAGAGAGTCCACAAGAGAGTAGGTACTCTGACACACAACCACATCTTTCATGGACACAGGCAGAATTCACTAATAAACAGTCAAAGGAATAAACAGAGAAATGGCACAAGAATATGCTTCCCAAACAACTCAAAATGACACACAGATTATTCCAGCCTTTATGAGGTTAAAAAAAAAAAAAAAAAACTGCTTAAGGAAAATAATGTATGCCTTAGAAACTCCTACCAGGTATAAATCAATGTGTTTCAGCAGTATAGATTTTCCTGGATAAAATCCAGACTTTGGAGTTCAATTTCCTTATTCCTAGCCAAAACAACCACCAATTCCAAGATAATTTTACTTAAAATAAAAGCATTTCGTATATTAAAAGTTTTTCCTTCATCACTACTGGCTGTTTATTTTCTTTCTTAGGAGGAAACTAAGAAAATTAATTAAATACATCATTAACCTTCCCAAAGTGAAAACTAAAATGCTAGACCTATAAGTATAAGTGAGTGCATTTGGTTCAAATTGGAAAGGTGTGGTGTCAAAATGAAGTGACAGTGACCTCCCTTGAGAGTGTAGATAGCTTTTACCTAGATAAGTATCAAAGGTGCCACAGAGCTAGTATCCAAAGCTAGAGAACAAAGTCCAGCACCTGTATGGTGTCGTACTCATAACATATCCATCCATTTTCTAGTCTTTCATTATTCATTCAGCTCAGAATTTATTCAGTGCTTATAACATTCTAGGCACTCTTTTGAGTTCTGGAGACACTGCAAATTATAAAACAGAATCCCTCCCCTCCTGGACTTTATCTTCTAGTGGAGGGGAGTAAAACAAGGTGAAATGAACACGTTGGTATGTGGCATGACAAATACCAGCAGTCGCTGTTCTATAGATGTCAGTCAAAAAAGACCTCAGAGAGAAGATGACAATTGAGCAGAAATCTGAAGAAAGTGAGCAAGTGAATTGTATAGATTACTATAGAAAGAATATCTCAGGGAACTGTAAGCGCAAAGGCTCTGAGGCAGGGGCATGTCTAGATGTCTAAGGACCATGAAGAGAACAAGTTAAGTCAGAGGAGAGTGTGTGACAAGGACAGTAGTAGAGGTAAGAAAGATCAAAGAGGAGAAAGTACAGACCTGTTAGGGAATGAATGAATGAATATTCAATTTTACTCTGAGTGCAATGGGAAGGCTTTGGATGGTTTAGAAGCGACATGATTATAAAAGATCATTTGGATACTATGTGGTAAACAGACTATATCATTAATGTAGACATAATAAGTAGTTGTCAGATTCCACATGTAGCTGGAAGGGAGAGATGCAGGATTCATCTATAGATTCTCTGGGGGCAATGAGGGCAGTGAAAGAAAGGCATTAAAGATAATGATTATTTGCCGAAGCAAGTGGAGAGGTAGATTTGTCATTGACTACAAAATAGGACCACCACTCATCTGTCAGTTTGTCATACTGTGATTAGTTGCATGTTATAATTCTAAAAGCTATTCCACCAGTAATTTTAAATACCAATAGGGTAACCCAGGCTGGACAGGCTTCACATGAGCTTCTGGACTGAGACAGACTATGAAGAAAGAGAAATGTACTACTTTGGAAAATATTTAGTCACTGAAAACAGTATGAATAGCAGTGCACCACTGTCAGCACCAGAATATTGAATACTGAAACTTGATGAGAAGCACCACAATATCGTCAAACATATTGTAAGAAAATGAGCCCCTTAAGGTGGAAGGCACTCAAAATACAACTGGGGAAGAGCTGTCTCTTCAAAGTAAAGTTGACCATGATGATGCAAATGGACCTTGAACATATTCCACCTGAACTGAGAGATCATCTCAAGAAAAGATTTGATGAATTAGACACTAATGACCTAAGATAAGAAGATTTGTGGGATGACATCAAGAGCATAATACAGGAAAAAAATCAAAAGGTCATTAAGAAAACAAGAAAGAAGAAAATGACCAAACTAGATGTCAGAAGAGACTCTAAAGTTTGTTCTCCAGCGTAAAGATGCTAAAGCAAATGGAAGAAATGAGGAGGTAAAAGAGCTGAATGGAAAATTTCAAAGGGCAGCTTAAGGAGACAAAAATCAAACATGATAATGATATGTGCAAACACGTGGAGTTAGAAAACCAAAAGGAAAAACAGATCTCAGCATTTTTCAAGCAGAGAGACTAAAGGAAAAAATTCAAGCTTGACTTGAAATATTGAAGGATTCTATGGGCAAAATATTGCAGGAAGCATCAGAAGAAGATGGAAGGAATACATAGAGTCACTGCACCAAAAAGCAATGGTCAATGTTCAACCGTTTCAAGAGGTAGCATATGATCAAGAGCCAATGATACTGAAGGAAGAAATCCAATGTGCACTGAAGCCATTGGCAAAGAACAAGGCTCTGGGAATTGATAAAATACAAACTGAAATCTTTCAACAAACTGATACAGCACTGGAGGCACTAAATCATGTATGCCAAGAAATCTGGAAGACAGCGACTTGTCCAACTGTTTGGAAAAGATCCATATCTGTGCCCATTCCAAGGACAGGTGACCAAATGGAAGGTGGAAATCATCATAAAATTTTGCTAAAAATAATTTTTTTAATGGCTACTGTAGTACATTAACAGGGAACTTCCAGAGATTCAAGCTGGATTAAGAAGACAACATGGAATGAGTGATATCATTGCTGATGTCAAATAGATCTTGGCTGAAAGCAGAGAATACCAGAAAGATGTTTACCTGTGCTTTGTTGACTACACAAAGGCTTTCAACTGTGCAGATCATGGCAAGATATGGACAACGTTGTGAGAATAAGTATTCTGCAACACCTAATTGTGCTTATAATGAACTTGTACATAGACCAAGAAGCAATTGTTCGAAAAGAACAGGGAACTCCAAATGTTTCAAAATTGAAAGGGTGTAAGCCCAGAATTTTTTCACCATATTTATTCAGTCTGTATGCTGAGCAAATAATTCAAGAAGCTGTATTATATGAAAACGAACATGGCATCAGGATTGGAGGAGGAATAATTAACAATCTGTGATATGCAGATGATACAACCATGCTTGCTGAAAGCAAAAATTACTTAAAATAGTTGTTGATGAAGACCAAAGCCTTCAGTATGGGTTGCACCTCAATACAATGAAAACAAAAATCCTCATCACTGGATCAGTAAATAACATCACGATAAATGGAGAAAAGATTGAAGTCAAAGACTTCATTTTGCTTCGATCAACCATTGACACTTATGGAAGCAGCAGTCAAGAAATCAAATGATGTGTTGCATTAGGCAAATCTACTGTTACAAGACCTCTAAAGTGTTCAAGAGCAAAGATGTCAGTTTGAGAACTAAGGTGTGCCTGACCCAAGACATTGTATTTTCAATAACATCATATGCATGTGAAAGTTGGACGATGAATAAAGAAGACTGTAGAAGAATTCATGCATTTGAGTTATGATGTTGGAGGACAATATTAAAAGTACCATGAACCACCAAAAGAAATCTGTGTTGGAAGACATACAGCCAGAATGCTCCTTAGAAGCTACAATGACCACACTTCATCTCTCATACTTCAGACATATTATTAGGACGAACCAGTCCTGGAGAACTAAAGTGGAGGGTCAGTGAAAAAAAGGAAGACTCCCAACTGGATGGATTGGCACAGTGGCCACTGCAATGTGCTCAAGTGTAGGAATGATTGTGAGCTTGGCCCAGGACCAGGCAGTGTTTCCTTCTGTTGTGTATAAAGTTGCTATGTGTCTGTGCCAATTCGACAGCACCTACAGCAAACAGTGTAGGAGACAGTGGAATCAGAAGACTTTCCCTCCTTTTTTCTTTGATTGCCTTTTTAATGAGAGAAATGGCCCTTTGATTGCATGCTGATGGGTATCAGTGAATAAAGAAATGGGGGGAAAGATGATGATGATGGAGACTGGAGACACAACTGCTGGAGGGATATTCTCTAGGAGATGAGAGGAGGTAAAGCTGACCTGGGATAGGATTCATGGTGAGTTCATCCATAGTAATAGGAAGGAAGTTTGAGCTGCTGGGGGCTTAGTAGAGGTGGTGGTGGGAGCATGTGGACATTTTCTTTCATTTGGTTTCTCTTCTCTCAGCTCTTTAACTGAGAGTTACCATGGTGAATGTTTCCCACAATCCCTGACTCAGTCAACATCTTTAAGCCCTCCATATGACCTCTGGAATAATTTATTCATAGTAGAAGTCCTTACCCGTTCCAATGTTTTGTTTCATCTCACACTTAGCTTTCTACACTCTGATCTGCATTGTTAGGGCTGGAAGGTTGCAAATATCTTTTTCCAAGCCCTCTCCCAGTGGGCTTCCTCCTGCTCATAGAAGACACTGGTAGGATAGCAGAACATGGAGGGAGGGGATGGCTTTCTGCATCTGGCTGTGATGGTGTGACAGTTAAGACAATGACAGTAGGACTCCAGCGGCTCAGACAGGGCAGTGTCGTTAGTGGTTCTAGCCATGGTGGAGATGGATCCAGAACTGACTGTGTGCTAATAGCTTCTAATCTCTAAGATTCCTTATCTCCCTCAGTACTCCTTCAGCCACTTCATCCTTCTTTATTTGCTCTTTTCAGAATCTTTTTATCCGATGCCCTGAATTCCATTTCCCAGTTATGAAAAATATGGAGTAGTTTCTATTTCCTTGACTATTTGTTGTTGTTAAGTGCTGTTGAGTCAGTTCCAACTCATAGCAACCCTGTATAGTGTTCTCAAGGAGCAGCTGGTGGGTTTGAACCACCAACCTTGTGGTTAGCTGTCCAGTGCTTATCCTACAACACCACACTAGGACTTGATCATTAGTTCCCATATAATATATTTCCAGTAGCCTTATCTTCTTCTTCAAGGGTCTTCTCTTCTTTCCGACCAGTGTTGGGTCACCAGGGAGATACTGATTCTTACTTACTAATCTGTAGTGAACAATTTCACATTTTTTATCACTGCCTCAAAGATTCTTCTTCTAGGTATAGTTGGCATCTGTCTCGCTCCCAACCCCACAGAATCAAAGCTTCTTTTCAAATGTACAATTGCTGACAGGAAGAGAGTACCCAGTAAGTAAGGTAAGCATGGTCTTACTTGTGACTAGTTACTAACCTACAGTGAACAGTTTCACATGTTATACACCATGTGATAAAAAAAACGTGAAATTGCTCACTACCTTGTAATCCATCCCTGCTTCTTCCCTTCATTAAAATGTAGTTTATCCTTAATGACACTTTCTCTGCAACACAATCATGGATCACTGTTTATATACAATTATCCTAGGGCCAGAAAGGTTGTGTGAACGTCCTCATCACTCCCTATAGCTGCTTTCAGACCATGATTTTCCCAAGCTGTGTTTTAAATCCTGCTCGTTTAGACCAGTTCCATTTACCTTTACTGTTCTTTACTCATTCAGGTTGTCATCACCTGTCATTCTCTTTAATCAGCAGCCTTGACCACCAGCCCTCACACTTGGTTTTCACCCAAGTTCTGTTGGAAACCTGAATGATCTCAACATCTACACTGATGACCCATCCAACATTCTGGATTTTCTGTTTCTTGACCTTTTCAAGGTTCTTCTCCATCCTCATTCAGACCCCTTCCTTTCGTCAGCTCTACTGTACCTCTTTCACAACCCAAACCACTAATTTTTGCACTATCTTTTTTTATGCTCATTTATATCATGCGTGATAAGCTATTCCTTGACATTTATTCAACCTCACTAGCACTTCCAGTGCATTGATTTCTTTATGTTCTCCAGTTTAATCACTGTTTTCTATCCTTTTCACCATTCTCTCCTGAGACAGCATCATTGATGACCCATTGTGTCATTAAGACTCTCTTGTGCTATTTCTTCATTATATAATTCTAGCAGAACCCCTGTCTTGGGTTGCCCAACACTTACTCCATGCCTGCACCTGAATAGCTAAACAGAGTTAGAAGGCAAGGGGAAAAAAAGCCATGTAACAAGGCAAATTAGTTCCATGATACATTCAAAAGCCTCAAATTCAGATAAGCTTTAGCTCCCTTAATATTTATCTCTGCCCTACACAATTCCACTTTTTCTAATGATGGTTTTTCCAACTTTTTTCTTTATAATTTCCTTAAATCTTTAGGTCATATTCAGCCTCTTTTTTCTCAACACATTCTCAATGTTAATCTCACGTGATAATTCATAGGAAAATAAAAGTCTACTAAACTTACTGATGGAGTCTTGGTGTGGCGCTGTGGGTTAATGCGCTCGACTGCAAAGTCCATTTGAACCACACAGCTGGTGGTTCAAGCTCACCAGCCACTCCTTGAAAACACTATACAGGGTCACTATGGGTCAGAACCAACTTGATGGCACTAACAACAGATTTACTCATAGTAAATTCACAAACCCATCTAGATATACCCATTTTCCTTTCTTCCTTTCTGTTACAATAGCAGAGCTCGTCTCTGAGTGTATTGTAGGCAAATCTCTGCAATTTTGCTTTGATTCCCTCTCTTCATAAATTCTCAAAAACCTGACATTCTTTATTATACCTTCTCTCTTCTCTGACATTTATTTGTAGTCTTCTCATCCAATTTTTTTTTAATTGAGGAAAAATTCAGACAATGTAAACCATCTCAAAGTGTACAATTAAGTGGCATTTAGCACATTCAAAATATCACCTCTATCTAGTTATAACATGTTTTCATCACCTTAAAAGGTAACCCCATGCCCACGAACCAGTAAATCTCAATTTTTGAGTCCCTTCAGTCCCTGGCAATCATAAATCCACTTTATGTCTTTATGGCTTATCTATTATGGATATGTCATATGAATGGAATCATGAGACATGTTATTCTTTTGTGTCTGGTTTCTTTTACTTAACATAATATGTTCAAGGTTCATTCAGGTTATAACATGTATCAATATTTCATTATCTTTTGTAACTGAACAATAATCAGACACATTTTGTTTGTTCATTTATCAACTGATTAATATTTAGGTTATTTTCACCTTTTGGCTACTGATAATAATGCTGCTGTGAACATTTATGTACAATATTTTGTTTGAATAACTCTTTTCTAGTACTTTGGGTATTTACCTAAAAATGGAATTACTGAGTCATATAGTAATTTTATGGAATCCTGGTGTGTCATTCAGGATAAGCACTGAAATGCTAACCCACCAGCCTGTTCTCAAAAAACCTATATACAGTAGCTATGAGTCGGAACAAGCTCAACGGCACTTAAAAACAACAGTAATTCGATTGTTAGCTTTTCAAGGAACTTCTAAGTTGTTTTCCACAGTGGCTGCTGATCAACTTTTAAACACGTTCCAGTTTCTCTCATAAAAAATTTAAAAAAAATTAAATTCCATGCCCCCCTTCAGTTATTGATCTTTTTCTCGCCTCTTTCTCAGAGCAACTTCTTGGAAAACAAGTTGTTTACAGACTCATCCTTCTTTGCCTGGTCATTAAACGTTGGCACCCCTCCAGACCCAGCCCTGTACCTTCCTGTTTTCTCTATATTGTTTTCCCCATTGATTTTGGCACTCCTCCACTTTGTTCTCCAAACTGCCGCATTGTGACCTTTTCAAGATGCAAATCTGATCATGTCACCCTTGTTGTAAGCATTCAAAGGATTCCAATTGCTCTAGGGTAAGACAAAAATTCCTAACTTACATGACCTTGCATGAGCTCATGTTACCTGCCTTCCCTGACTATCCATCTCATTTTTTGAATATACATACATAGACCTTTCTACATACTGTTTTGACCTTCTGGAATATACCTCCCTATGTTTTCATCTCTTCACTTAATTTCTACTTATTCAACAAACCTCTCCTGGAAGACTAGCCCTGGACTCCAGGATTTGGTAAATCCTATACATTCTCATAGCATCCTTTACCTTTCTTCAACAGTACCTGTCAGAGACTTAATTTTACTTTTATTTGGTTGTTTTGTTTTATTTTTAATTAATATTTCTCTTTCTCTAAGTTATAAGTTTTGTGACAGCATAGATCATTTCTGTCCACGCTCATTATTGTGTTTCAGATATACAGACTAACTTGCCTGAGTCCTCGTGTGGTCTTATGGAATAAGGCACTGGACCATAGGTCAGTTTGAACCACAGGTTGGCAGTTCAAACACATCAACTGCTCCTTGAAAATCCTATACAGGGTTGCTTTGAGTTGAAATTGACTTGATGGCACGTCACAATAACTGTCATGAGTAGGTGTTCACTATATGTTTGGTCGCTAGATAGATGAACAAATACATGGAATATAAAACCGTGTATGTTTATTAATTGAACTAAGTTTCTCCAGCTTTCATTTTATTAAGCTTTTTTTTTTTTTTTTTAATTCAGCAACTAGTTAGTGTCAGGCTCTGTACCAGATGGCTACCGTCTTCAGAAAGCTCACAGTCTATGGCTACTATTGCTCTTCTGAAATCCTACTTTTTATGCTCTTGGTGAAAGCCTATTCTTCTTTTAAGAGTGAGCTCCAAAACCCTGTGTTCAAGTGAGACCTTCTCTGACTCCTCTGTGTTTGTTGTTGAAATGCACACTTGAGGATTCATTCTGAATTCAGAATAGTTCCACCAATGTATAGACATCACATGAACCCTCCCTAAGAAAGGAATGAATACTTCTTGTCTCCTTTTCTTGCATTTTTCTTGCAATTAAAATTATATAAGTAGCAAATCATCATTATTAATTGATTTTGTTCATGATGTATTCAGCTCCACAGCAATAGGAGTTGACACTTCCAGCATTTCCTATCAATAGGTTCTAGGCCTTGTACTCATTTGTAAATGATTGCACATTTACAGGAAAGAAATGCGTTTGGGTTGGAATATGTCCCTGCAGACCCACTGGGTGGGCATTTGATTCCTTGATGAAAAATCAAGTTCCACTGTCGGGAAAAGAGAAAATTAGAAAAGGGCCAAAGGATCATTTGCTTTAGGGCCTAAAAGAACACTAACTTTAACAAGAACTATGAGCAGCAAGATAGCTGAATTAAACAGTAGAGAAAAAGTGCTAAGACATCTTCTCTAACTATAAAGAAGCCCACAGCAATGTTTTGACTAAAAAAAATATTGAAAGGCAGTTTGATGAGATGTTATAGAGATCTTTAACATAGTAAAATATACAATCATTTTAGAGCCACGAGAGAGAAATAAATATTAGTCCAACAACAAAAATATATTTATATGTCTTTTACTCCTGAGACTGAAATTTTTATGTGAGTTGTTTCCTTTGTGTATATGTGTGGCTCCTTGCCTCACCTCTCTCTTTTAATTATAGTGTGAAAATCAAGCTAACAGGAACTGCTTCTTAACAGTTAATCATTATCCACCCTAGTTGCTGTAATTTATTTTTTTTTCTTTTCTTATTATGGAGAAAATTTTCTTTCTATTGCCTATACCTTTTTCCAGCACATTAATTATCTTTCCTGTGACAAGTCCCTAATCCATTTTTTTCCTGTGAAATCTGTAGCACTTAATGAAGATTATTCTCACTTTCAAAAGGCTTTAGAAGGGACTTTTCAGATTCTGTCTAAATGAGGGCCTCTTAAGTCATATGATGAGCTTAGATTGGAGCCCTGGTCTCTTAGATTTGATTAGCAGGTCCTAGTGGCTTACTACTCCTTTGCTCAGCTCTATGATTTTAGCAAGAAAAAAAAAGCAAAAAGGAAAACAAGAGTAGCTATCTGGATAATAGCAGGAACACATTGAAGAGGGAACATTCACCTGCCATATGCACTACAACTGAATACAGTCATTAGCTACCTACCGATGCCTGGTAATTTGAAACTGGGATCATTCTGCCTCTTATCCTAGGTAGTCTCGGAGTTGAGACCAGTATGTGTAAATAAGAGCCTATTCATCTTCCACTGGGGCTTAGAATTAGTAAATCTAGCATGTGGTTCTCCCTTCCTGTAGCTTCATGACCTTTCTGTCTTTTAAACAATCAGTACTTCATGATTATGATGTTCTTAGGTCTGCTTTTACTACTCTCTCTCAGGAAGGAAAAATATATAATGCATTAAATCCCAGTTCTGAGAAAACAGGGCTCAGGTCTCAAAAGCAAATGTCATTGTGACTGTCACTAACAAAGCTTCAATGATATGCTTTCCATCTTCTCACACACCTGGGGGGAAAGCCATACTTCAGACTAATGCTGTCAGAAATGTACACACCTTACCAGATGCTAATTCGATTTGGGGTTTTCAATTTTCAAATATTTCCCAAATTAGTGACACACAAACACAAAGGAATTTAAATCTGAGCTATACATCTGGCAATTTATGGACTGCCTGTGGCTGATGGGGTCAAATTGGTCTGGGAGAAAGACACCAGGATCCTGAAAAAAAAAAACTAAAGGAATAGAAAATCAGGACTGATGACTTTGCTTAGTAACTAGGATGGAGCTGTTTTCTTCTGCTCCTTGGAATCCAATGGACAGAGATTAGCAAAAACAATTAGTAGGTATTGAGAATATAGTAAGGTATTTCTTTCATTAGTTCCTTTGACCACCTTAACAATTCTTGAAGGAATATATTTTTACTACTGTTTTCATGTTAAATACATGAGAAACAAGTTGTAAAGTTTTTGTTAACTTCTACAAAGTCAAGTGGCTTGGGAATAGCAGAGTTGAGATTCAACACTAGGTTTTCATTTCATAGTGTTTTAAACACTATCGCTTCTCCACTAAGGCTCTCTCATAGAGTCCCAACACCACTAGTTGTTGTTTAGTGCTGTTGAGTCGGTTCCAACTCATAGTGACCCTGTCTAAGGTTTCCAAGGAGCAACTGGTGAGTTTGAGCCACTGACCTTGTGGTTCAAGTCGACTTTGCAGTCCAGCGCATTAACACACAGCACTACACCAGGACTCCACAACTTAAGAGCCCCAGGAAAAGCTTTGTCCACATCCCTCTTCTCACCCAAGCTGTACAGAAACCCAAGTCCAGACTGCTAATGGAACTTCACCAGCCAAAAGTCATGGAAAGGAGCATAACTAGATTGTGAACTATGTGTGATGTGGATGAGACATAACCCAGAAAATAGACAGACATAGAAATGCTACCTCCTATACTGTTGTTGTGTGCCATCAAATCGGTTCCAACTCATTACAACCTTGTATAAGGTTTCTGAAGCCATCAAACTCTACTGGAGCAGAAAAACTCATCTTTGTCCCCTGGAGCAGCTGGTGGATTTAAACCACTGATCCTGCAGTTAACAGCCCAACATAACCCATTACACCCCCAGGGCTTCTCAGCCTCCCAGAGAAGACTCTAAAGGAGCCCTGGTGGCAAGCAGGTGAAGTGCTGGGCTGCTAATTGAAAGGTGGTATCTAGCCCCCAGCCTATCCTCAGGAGAAAATTATACAGCCTCAGAAACCTCATGGGACCGTTTTCCTCTGTGCTTAGAGGGTCACTGTGAGTTGGAATACTCCCATGGCAGTGGGTTGGGTTTGGCACAGAAGAATCCATCCTTACTGAGTGCCCAAGGCAAGCAGAATCTAGAAACACTCACCTTCTAGCCTTTACACATGCTCTTCCCCTGCCTGAGAAACTCTTTTTTTTTTTTTTTTTTTCAACTTCCCTGGTACTTCCTAAACTTGATTTCATTTGGAAATTTTATTGTTGTTTCTATTTCAACCTAAAACTCATTTTCTCTAATAATTCTACCCTGATCCCCTAAGTCAGGTAAAAAGTCTCCATTTTATCATGCCATGACTCTCTGTACTTTGTTTATTATAATGTTTATTGTCATTAATGATACTCACTAATTTTATTGCCCTCTTTTCTCCTTGAATGCTAAAATCCATGAAACTTGAGAAATCACATCTGCTTTACTATCTTATCTATTGTTGTGTTGTTGTTGTGATGTGCCGTGGAGTCGGTCGGTTCCGACTCATAGCGACCCTACACAGGGTTTCCGAGGCTGTAAATCTTTACGGGAGCAGACCGCCTCATCTTTCTCCGGCAGAACCGCTGGTAGTTTCGAACTGCTGACCTTGCGGCTCGCAGCCCGATTCGTAACCACTACGCTACCAGAGAGAACCTTATTACATAATTGTTGAATTTATCCAGTAAGTAAACGAATGACAAAGCTATATTGAAATGGATTTTGTAAAATTTATTTCATTACATTATGTTGTTGTTTTGTGACATTGGATCAATCCCGATTCCTACTAGCACTATAGAACAGAGCTGTCCCTTAGGCCTTCCTAGGATATAATATTGATCAAAGCAGATAAGCAGGTCTTTTCTCCCATGGAATTGCTGGTAGGTTGACACTTCCACCTTTCAGTTAGCAGCTGAGCGCTTAACCGTGTGCAATCAGGCTGCCTTCTTAACGTTGTTGTTGTTGTTGTTGTTGTTAAGTGCTATCGAGTCGATTCTGACTCCTAGCAACCCTGTGTATAGTTTCCAAGGAGCGGCTGGTGATTTTGAACTGCTGATCATTTGGTTTGCAGTCCAGTGCTGATCCTACAGTACCACACCAGAAAGTTCTGAAATGCCTTTTATAGGTAAAATATGGAAATGTCCTTTACTTAGAAAACAAGATAGATGATTATCTAAGAGGAGCTGTCTTTCCTGGCTCTCTTCTAACCCTCTAATTCTTTTCTTTCTTTCTTTTTTAATACAATTTTTAGATGAATCCTGCTGTTGTCATCATTATTCCATCACTTCAGTAGCTGAGCCCCTGAGATGGAGGTGAAGAGCAGGACTGTCCTCCATCTAATCAAGCACTTGTCTCAAGGTGTGATGGTAACCACTCCACTTCTCAGCATTACTGCCATTAGATTAAAGAGGCGGTAAAGAAATCGTTAAGTGGAATTCTCTATGATGTGTAATTTTGTCCTCACCATTGACTAATTTATCAGCCTCAAATTCTCTGCTCCGAGGCACACAGATCTTTTTTTTTTCTGTGTTGGGGGGTGTGGGGTGCAGAAAGGGAATGAAGTCCCTTGTTAGTGATGTGAATTTCTGTGCAAATAAATACTTTACTATGTTATTCTGACAAAAGATAATTAATTTATGATATTCTTAACAATTTGTTTTATCAACAGTACTGATTTATCTACAATATCTTTCAGAGTCAAAATAAGTGAATTATCCAATTTTATGGACACTTGCAAGATAACATAAAAGTGCATATACCTTCCTAGATTCATTAGGAATCATTATGCATGGGAAATATATATTATATTCCTGCATGACTCAATTATAAGGCTTGACAAATTAATATTCATTATTTAAAATGGAATATTTTTTAAAAATTAAATCCAAAAAAGGATGCATATTAATATGTTGTTGTTGTTGTTAGTCGAAACCAACTCATAGCGACCCTATGCACAGTACAACGAAACACTGCCCGATCCTGGGCCAACCTCACTATTGTTGCCACGCTCATAAGTGTCTCTAATTTCTAATAGGAATCCTGGTGTGGTACTGTGGGTTAATAAGCAAAGCCTTTTGAACTGCAAGGTCAGTGATTCAAGCTCACCAGCTGCTCCTCAGAAACCCTTTACAGGGTCTATATGGGTCGGAACAAACTTGACGGCACTTAACAACAACAACAACAAAAGTTGTTCCAAGGAGCAGCTGGTGAGCTTGAACCAATGACCTTGCAGTTGAAACCTACCTTGTAGCCCAGCACATTAACCCATAGCGCCACACCAGGACTCTATAAATAAATTCAGGTAGCTCCTTGGATATGGTAGAAGTGCTCTCTACATACTCTCCTATTTCCAGAAGGAGCTACCTGAATTCATTTTAACGCATTTTAAATTAGAAAATTGAGGCAGTTGGAAATCAAAGTCATAACACACTTTAGGGATCTGATGTTGTTTGGTGTTATTAGTTAGTTCTACACATAGCAATCCTATGTACAACAGAATGAAACACTGCCCAATGCTGTACCTTCTTCACAATTGTTACAATTGAATCCATTGTTGCAGTCACTGTGTCTGTCCATTTCTTTGATGATCTGTTGGGTCACCTCTCTTTTGATTGGGTACAAATATGGATCTCTTCCAATCAGTTGACCTGGTAGCTGTCTTCCAAATTTATTGGCATAGATGAGTGAGTGCCTCCAGTGATGCATCAATTTGTTGACAAATTTTGATTTGTGTTCCATCAATTCCTGGAGTCTTATTTTTTGTCAGTGCCTTCAGTGAAGCTTGAACTTTTTCCTACAGTACCATTCATTCTTGATATAAGCTTTCTCTTGAAATGACTAAGCATCAACCACTTCTTTTTGATACAGTGACTAAAAAGTGTATTCCTTCCATCTTCTTTCAATGCTTTCTCAACATTCAATACTGCAAGTCAAGGATTAAATTTTTTTCTTCATTCTTTTCCATCTGAGAAATGTTGAGCTTGCTCTTCCCTTCTGATTTTCTAACTCCAGATCTTTGCACATTGCATTATAATACTTGATTTTATCCTCTTCAGCTGCCCTTTGAAATGTTCTGTTCAGCTCTTTTACTTCCTCATTTCTTCCATTCACTGTAGCTTCTCTACACTAAAGAGCAAGTTTCAGGGTCTCTTCTGACATCCATTTGGTCTTTGCTTTGCTTCCTGTCTTTTTAATGACCTTTTGCTTTCTTTTTGTATGATATTCTTGATGTAATCCCACAACTCTTCCAGTCTTTGCCCATTACTTTCTAATGCACCAAATCTGTTCTTGAAATGGTCTCCAAACTTACATGGGACACATTCAAAGTCATATTTTAACTGTCATGTGCTTGCTTTGATTTTTTTCAGCTTCAGTCTGAACTTAAATATGAGCAATTGATGGTCTAGTTCACAACTGGCTCCTGGCCTTGTTTTCACTAAAGATATTGAGCTTTTCCACTGTCTCTTCCCACAGATGTAATTAATTTTATTCCTGTGCATTCCATCTGATAAGGTCCATGTGTATAGTCACCTTTTACATTGTTTAAAAATGAATAAGTCACTGGTCTTACAAAATTCTACTATGCTAGTTCCAGCATCGTTTCCATGTCCAATGCCATCTTTTCCAATAAAGAGATCCTTCTTCTTTGTTTCCAACCTCTTTAGTTTCAATCATTGGTAATTATCAATGTATCTGGATTGTCTGATGCATTTCAGACTTATGAAGTTGGTAGAATTCTTATATTCCATCACCATTTGTTTTAGTGGTTGATGTATAAATTTGAATAATGGCCTTACTTGGACTTCATTTTACGCATATGGATACTATCACAGACAGCATTGTACTTCAAGATAGATCTTGGAATGTTCTTTTGGACAATGAATGTGACACCACACCTCTTAAATTTGTCATTCCAGCATAGTAAACTATATGATTGTTTGATTCAAAATGACCAATACCAGTATGTTTCAGTTCACTAATGTCTAAGATACTGATCTTTATACATTCTGTTTCATTCTGACAAACTTTTAGTTTTCCTATATTCATACTTTGTACATTCTACATTCTGATTATTAATGGATATTTGCAGCTCTTCTTCCTCACTTTAGGTTGTTCCTCATCAGCAAATGAAGGTCTGAAAGCTTTTCACATCAGTATGGTCAACTCGACTTTGAAGAGGCAGTTCTACCTCAGTCATTTTTTGAGTGTTTTCAAACATGAGGGGCTTGTCTTCCAGAACGACGATATCAGAAAGTTTTTCACTGCTTTTCATAACAGATTGCAATGGCTAACCTTTCTGAAGTAGCCACCTCTCTTTCTGCCTGTTTTTTGTTTGTTTGTTTGTTTTGTGTGTGTGTGTGTGAATGTGCATGGAAGCTCGGCTGAAACCTCTCCACAATAGGTGACCCTTCTGGTATTTTAAATACTGGTGGCATAGCTTCCAGAATCACAGCAACATGTAAGTTGCCACAGTATGACAAACTGATAGACAAGTGGTAGATCTGCATATTACAGGGTGTTAATAAGCCTTACTCTAATCTTGATGCTTGATCTTCTTAATATAGTTTGACTTCTCAGACTTTTTGTTCAGCATACAAATTAAATAAATATGGTGAAAGAATACAACCTGACTCACAACTTTCCTGATCTGAAACCACTCAATAACCCCTCAATAAACCAAATATATAAAGATGGCTATTCTATTGGGAAGACTATCTCTTGGTCTATGTACAGGTTCCTCATGAACACAAATAAGTGTCTGGAATGCCATTCTTTTCCAATGTTACCTATAGTTTGTTATAGAGGCACAATCGAGTGCCTCTGCATAATTAATAAAGCAAAAGTAAACATTCTCTTCTTTCAGGGCAGATTAATCTGACATCAGCAATGACATCTCTAGTTCCACATCTTCTCCTGAATCCAGCCTGAATTTCTAGTGCCCCCCAGTCTATGTACTGCTGCAACTATTTTTGAATTATCTTCAGTAAAATATTACTTGCATGTGATATTAAAGATATTGTTTAATAATTTCTGCATTTCATTGGGTCATCTTTCTTTGGAATGGGTGCAAATATGGATCTCTTGTTATCAGTTATTTTGTAAATGTCTTTGCATAGAGGAGTGAGTGCCTCTAGTGTTCCATAAGTTTGTTGAAATATTTCAATTTCTATCACATTAATTCCTGGAGCTTTGTTTTTCAACAATGTCTTCAGTACAGTGTGGATGTTTTCCTTTATTGCCATGGGTTCTTGAACACATGCTACCTTTTGAAATGGTTGAACACTGACCAATATTTTTTGGTGCAATGACTGTGTATCCCTTCCATCTTCTTTTGATGCTTCCTGCATCATTTAATATTTTTCCATAGATTCCTTCATAGTGAAAATCGAGGCTTGAAGTCATTTCTTCAGTTCTTTCAGCTACAGAAGTGCTAAGCATGTTCTTCCCTGTTTGTTTTATAACTCCAGATATTTGTACATTTAATCATAATATTTTACTTTAACTTCTCAAACTGACCTTTTAAATTTTCTGTTTAGCTATTTTGCTTCATCATTTTTTCCATTTGTTTAAGTTACTCTATGTTCAAGAGAAAGTTACAAAGTATCTTCTGACATCTATTTTGTTTTTTTTTTTCTTTATTTCCTATATTTTAATGACCTTTTCTTTTTCTTCACGTATGATGTTCTTGATGTCATTCCACCACTCTTCTGCTTTTTGATCATTAGAGTGTAATGCATCAAATTTGTTCTTGAGATGATCTTTAAATTAAGGTGGGATATACTCAGGATCAGAGTCCTGATGTGGTGCTGCAGGATAATGTGCTGGACCACAAGGTCAGTTTAAATCACAAGGGCGGTGGTTCAAATTCACCAGCTGCTTCTTGTAAACCCTATACAGGGTTGCTATGAGTTAGAATTAACTCGACGGCACTTAACAACAAAAGTCAAGATCATATTTTGGCTCTTGAGAACTTGAACTTGTTTTAATTTTCTTCACCTTTAATATGAAACTTGCAAGCAAACAATTTATGTTTGGTACCACAGTTGGCCTCTGGTCTTGTTTTGGTCACTTTCAATAGATATAGTCATTTGATTCCTATGTATTCTGTCTAGCAAGGTCCACGTGTATAGTTACAAATTATGTAAGCAGTTTGAATACACCCAGCAATGTCTTGGAACTAAATTCTTCACAATTTACTAGAGGGAAAAAAAACTGACTTGGCTTTATTTTCTTGCTTACTTAGGTCAATTGATATTCATTCATTAAATAAACTCTAGATGCTTACTATATATCCAGGACAATGCTAAATACCGGTTATCACAATTAAATAGTAGATGTGAACCCTAGAAATCTAACATACTGTTTCACCATTAAAAATGACATGCAAAGAGAAATTATTCCCCTACTGTTAAGTAACAAATCCTTATCTTGCAAATTATTATTCTAAGGAAATCTGTACATGTTATTGTCCTGACTTTTATATTTACACAGTACCACTCAAGAGAAATCTTAGGACATATCTATCTATCTATCTATCATCTATCTATCTATCTATCTATCTATCTATCTATCTATCTATCATCTATCTATCTATCTATCTATCTATCTATCTATCATCTATCTATCTATCTATCTATCTA
>NW_006408528.1:13402652-13410152 GCF_000296735.1 Chrysochloris asiatica | reverse complement strand
CATGATGGCACTGAACAACAACAGTACACAGAAAAGAAGAGAGAAGACAATCAAAGGCTCAAGTAAACAATTGGTCCATAGGACTCATAGACCAAATGAACCACACCCCACTAGCCTGAGATAGAAAGAACTAGATGGTGCTGCAAATATTTGTACATACTGTGAATATATCCTGTTCTATAGTGTAATATACAAGGGACGAGGTTATGCAAACATCTTAGCCATACCAAACTACTAGAGAGACTGAGTCATTGGACTTGTGGGTTTAGGACCATAGTCTCAGGAGACAGCTAGAAGAATTGAATTATAACATAGTCCATAAAGACTACCACTTCCAACTGCTCTGACTGGTAGCACAACAGAAGGTCATGGACAGAGTGGGAGAAAATGTCCCAAAATTCAAAGCAATTAAAAAGACCAGACTTACTGGTCTTACAGAGATGGGTGGAACATCTGACACTCTGGTCCTTAGATAACCTTCAAAGGTGGAATTGAACCCACTTCCAGAAATCATTTTTACGTCAAATAGACAGGCCTATAAAGTGAACAATAATGCCTGTGAGGAACATGAGTCTCAGAAACTGTCAACCACACAAAACCAAAAGAGCAGAATTTATCCAAAAACAAAGGCCAAATGGCAGGAAAGATGGCTGAATAGAAACAGAAAAAAGGAAGAAGTGGGAAGAATTGAGGGGACAACAACTAATGTCACAAAACAAACTGTGTAGAAATTATTGAATGGGCAATTAATTTGTTCTGTAAACTTTCACCCAAACCACAACAAAAATGTTTTAAAAAAAAGAAAAAGAAACTAGGTATGAACTTTGACATGAGACCAGAAAAACAGGTTGGTTATCAGCTACTATTACTGAACATTTTAATCAGAAATTCTATAGGAGAATCATAATCAAAGAAGGAGATGTGGAACAAAATTCTCACAGAATCCAGATTTCTGGAACCACTAGACAGCATGAAACCTGAAACCTTTGCCCTGGGATAATTTTTTAAATTTAAACCAAAATATCCCTGTAGTCTTCTTCAAACCAAATAATATGTTAGCTTATTTAGTAAACAATCTTTACCTTGAACATCATGCTCTCTTTAAAGAACTCTTTATATGGAATTAAATTTATAACAATTCAAAAGGTCAGGGATAACAAGTTTATGTCAATGGTATGAGCAATTTGGAAAAGAAAGATGAGAATGATGGTGCATAATCAATGTTATTGAACTGTATGTGTAGAAATTTTTGAATTGATATATATTTTGCTATGTACATGTATAACAATATTAAAAAAAAAAAAAAACTAGCATACGTACCCAAATAAATCTCAGATTAATTTGTTTGCATTCCCAACATTTACTATTCCTAACTCCTTAAGAAGAAATTTTCAATGTGATTTGAAGATTCTTCAGTTAATTTTATACAAAATTCTCACAGAAGATAAAGAGACTTTGAGGAATTTTATAGAGGAATAAACTGTTTTGCCTACTTGGTACTACTGAAATGAAATGTATCATTTGAGATTCTATCCTCCTTTGACACAGCCATCAAGAGATACCCAAGATGTAGGTATAGGGTGTTCCATGGGAGTTCTCTCTGTGATTTACCAGAGGGAGGTATTGTTCAGGCCTTGGTTTCTCCTACTTTTTCTCCTTTTGGTCCAATTACACTTCTGTTAAATTTTCAGTTTGTGTCAGGTAAAAGTGCTAGCATGAAAAGACTAGAAGTAAGGACTAAAATTAGGCTTGAGATCTGTGAATATGTTTTCTATTTTTTGTCATGACCACAAAAAATAAAGAGGATATTTTAAAGGTTAATAATTAAAGGCAACTCTATCCCTTTCCGTCTGGCAGACAGGGAAAACAGGCAGTGAGATGATGGTGCAATCTGCAATACTGCAGTTCTGAAGGAATGAGTGTCAACGTGTCCTCCTCCCTCTTGGAACCAAACCTGTATCATTTGGAAAACCTTTATTCATTATGCAGAAGCTGAGAGACCCACAATATTCCAGCTGGTCTCAAAGTTCAATGTTGCTACAGCCACGTCACCTTCTCTTTCTCTTTCACAGTTGCCTCTTGATTTTTCTTTTCCTTATTTTTTCTTGTTTGTTTGGGGTTTTTTTTTTTCCTGTCTTTCCTTCTTTTTTTTCCCTCTTTCCAATGAGTAAATTTCCAACTTCCTCTATTATGCTTAGTTTTTAAAGCTTGAGCTTTTTTTCCCCTTTTTCTTCTTCAAGTAATGGCAACCAAATTTTCCTGGACACCTTTAAGAATTTGACTTCCTTCCACCCCTATCAACTTACTTTTGTGCAATTCATGGAGAGACTAAATCATTTTAGATTTAGTGGATATTGCCACTGTTCTAGAAGTTCTGCCCATTGCAGTAAGAACCAAAACACACACAATATGACAATTTACTGTGACCACCTAAGACTGAATGTCTCACATTTCTGAGTAGGACCACCATCCTGGATTGGAAGAGGGAGAATAAGACTAGGGTTTAAGTGACTGGTCAGGAAGAAGAACGAACTCCATAATCTCAAGACTGTGTGTGTTGAGAGGAAATAACAGTTTTAAGGAAAAAGGAATTTTTAAATAAATTCAATGTGGACTAAAAGAAAATGTATATATGACTTGATGAATTTATAAATGAAAATGTTTCTCAGATTCTACAATTATTCATGAGTTTTCAATCTTATTAAAAACCTCCCATGTAATAAAGAAAATAACATTGTGATTGTCAAGTTTCTATAGTGCAGATGCCTGTCTGGAAATACCAAGAGTAGTGACATATGATCTCAATTAACTTTACAGTTCCACAAAATATCCTCTCAACAAAATGGAGAAAACTAAAATAAGTACCAATATTACTAAAAACCTTTTGATTTCTCCTTGGATATTTCAATACATTGTTCCTAATAGATTTCAAGTAACAATACAATCACATTCCTATGGCCTCAACAAGACCTAATTTGTCATTTGAAATCTGATGGATGGATGAATAAATAGGTAGGTGTAGAATATAGAGAGCGAGAGAAGAAGGCATAAGCACATGAGAAACAGAGAGATGAGGATGATTGGTCATCGATCTATCGATAGATAGAATTAGTCACATGCCTAAGTGCCAGGGGCAAATCCTGGACATCTGAAAAATGTAAGTAAAGATTCTTCAGAACTCAACCATTTGAGAGCTAGATCCCTACTTAGGCATGTGACTATTAGGAACAATGTATTGAAATGTCCAAGAAGAAATCAAAAGGTTTTTAGTAATATTGGTACTTATTTTAGTTTTCTCCATTTTATTGAGAGGATATTTTGTGGAACTGTAAAGTTAATTGAGATCATATGTCACTACTCTTGGTATTTCAAAATTGTCATTCCAATATTATTTACTTAATTGTTTATTTTCAAATGAACTTTTTCAGTATTCGTATGGCAACATTGCAAAACATTTTGAAAACTACAGAAATATAAACCTTTACATGCTATTCCTCTCCAGTTATAAGTTGCTTTTACAGTTCTCTCCTGCCACTTTTTCCTAATTTTCTTCTTTGTCTTTAGTTCCATGAAGAAAGAATCAAGCAGGAAAGTTTCTTTTTTATTTTTCTTACAGTTTTTTGGGTTAGTCACATAATCATACCCCAGAAGTTGTAAGTTGCCACCTACCTAGAAGGTACTATTTGTAACTATCACTTGCCTCAATTTTATACAGGAAATCATTAATACTGATTAGGGTTATAGTTTCATGATTATGTTTTAGTAGAGCTAATTTTTAAAATTACTCATTATTTTGGAAATTATATGGCTATGATTTCCTAAAATTGATGTAGTGGACTGCTAACTGTAAGAACCAGAGTTTGAATCCACCAGGTGCTCTGCAGGAGAAGGATGAGGCTTCCTACTCCTATAAAGATTTACAGCCTCAGAAACCCTATACAGTGTCCTCCATGAGTCAGAACCGACTTCAACATCATACAACCATCACTACCACCAGACTTTTAAAAGAAAACATAAAACTGATCTTTGTCTAAATGGACTGGAAAAGAACACATTAGATTTTGGGAAAGAATTTCCTCTCCAAAAGCTTCTTGAAAATTTATATTAATATATTTAGATATCTCTGACCTTTATAATCATGCATAACAACACTCAGCCCTTCAAGTTTGTAGAATCTTGGGGACAAAACGTCCACTGTGTTTATACATTCTACTTTGTATTTTTGCATAATACACTAACCTGAAAATAAACAGATAGGTAAGTGTTTCAGAGTCACAATCACTCCAATCTAAGCCCTGAGGTCTCTGTGGAATGACTAGGCATTTGGACAGAACTATAATAAGAAATACCTGCAATTATATTCAGTGGGAATGGTGGTGTCCTACTGCACAAAACCAAGGAATTTGAAGCCTTTAGTCCCCAACTTGCATATCAATATTTCATACAACTAAATGAAAGTCATGACTATAAGGAAACATGTGATTCTCCTCTAAAGGGAGACTTCCAAATCTAGAAGGGACCTTGGAGACCATCTAGCACAATATTCTCATTTTATGCATAAAGAAACCAAGGTCCCAAGAATTCAATTTCCTTTTTCCAGGTCTCACAGACACTTTTGAATCAAGAGTAGCTGGAACCAGCTAAAACAAACAGGTTTTAAAATAAGACTTGTTTCAGAAGCTTTCTTGGCAAGCATGCAGTGCTCAACTTCAATACTTTGTACAGTAAAATGGAGTCCATCACCTTCACTCATATATGACATTCGAGTCCAAGTCTAATTATTAAAGTTTAGTGGGGTAAAACTTGTCTCAGAAAATATTTTTCAGTTTTAAAGCCCAAAGCATTTAATGAAACATTTTCCCCAAACTCTTCAATTCATTTCTGAGAAACCAAGACCTAGAGAGAATATATAAGTTGTCCAAAAACAAAGAGAGAGAATGACAGACTAGGAACAAATTCATGGATGTAAATTCAAGATACGCTTTTTCGACTTTAGAAGTACCGGCTGTCATTTTTAAAAAGGGATCTGTTAAAAAGATATCCTTTGAGGAAAGCCTGGATGGAGGAAAAAGAGTCAGCCATGGGAACCAGTGAGAGAATTTTCCAGACAGTGGCCATTTTCAAGAAGACCAGTTTGGCTGAAGATATATGAACCAGGTAGAAAGTAGTTAGAGATGAGGTCAGGGAAATAGTGGGAGGCCAGCTCACATAGAGTTTTGAGGACCATTTTCAGGATCTTGGCTTTGTCTCTGATTGATATGGAGAGGTACTTAAGGATGTTGAGCAGAGTGGTATGATGTATCTTTATTTTTGAAGGGGCAGCTTGGCTGTTATGTTCAGAATGGACTGCAGGGGAGCAAAGTTTGAAGCAGAGACTACTTAGAGGTTCCTGCAGTAAATTCAGGCAAGAGGCTCAGCCCTGAGTGGTAGAATGAAGTAGTGAGAAGCGGTCAGATTCTGAGCATATTCTAAATCTTGATACATTGAATGTTGGGTACTAGGGAAAGGGCAAAGTCAGTGGCAACTCTCCACTTCCTGGTCTGATTAGCTGGAAGAATGAAGTTGCCATTGATAAAGGTGAAGAATGCTGTGAGACTAGGAGGAGGTGGAGAGATCAGAACTTCTGTTGCGGACATGTGATGTATGAGATGCCTATTAGCACTTAACAACAACATTATACTTGGAAATGTGTATGTCAGGTATGAAGCCAAATATAAAAATCTGGAGTACCAGAGAAAGATCGAGACCAGATATGAAAATTCAGTACTTGCCATCATATATTTGACACAGATAGTATTTAAATCCATTCTTTTAGGCTAGACAAATGCCAAGGCAACAAATACTATGTGAATTTCATTAAACTGTACTTCACTTAAGAAAAAAAATTCTAACAGAAATGCAATAAGAGAATTGATCAAATCATATTACATTTTATACTCACTTAGTGGTGATTGGTTGTTTTTTAGTTTTCTTTTCTTTTTTCTTTTTTTTTTTTTTTTTGGTAATCCTAAATATCAGAAAACATTAATTTTCTGGATGAAAAAACACTTAGTCTAAATAAGATGCTACAGGGTTATCTCCTTATGATTTAGTTAATTTCTTTGAACATGTACACTAGATTACATTTTATTACTACAAACATTATATCTAAGACAACCCCATCTGAATCCCTACATAAAAGGTTATTTGAATTTGACATCTAATTACAGTTCTCTTCACTTTCATGATCTGAGAACTCAGCTTGGATACTCAGAGATCAGGCACTGGCTGATTTGTTATCAGTTGACAAGGATTGATTGACTGTAAATAATATCTTGCCTTTTCCCTAAGAGAGCAATTTAGAAAATACACAAAAAATGTATCTCATGGCTTTGTAATACCCATCCACGAACAAATTAATTAATCTCTAGGAGTCCTGGTGTGGCACTGTGGATTAATATGCTGGACTGCAAGGTCATTTGAACCCGAGTGTTGGCAGTTCAAGTTCATCAGCCACTTCCCAAAAACCCCATATAGGGTTGCTATGAGTCAGAACAGACATGACAACACTTAACAACAGCAACAACAACAAAATTTCCCAATTAAGTGTTTGGTTTATAACTCAAAGTATTTTGGCCAATGACATTCATTAAAGTCACTAATGAAATTCATACGTGCTTTAGTTTCACTTGAAGTTCTGGTGTGGTGCTGTAGTACTGGACTGCTGACCAAAAGGTAGGCAGTGGACACCCATCAGTCGCTACCTGGAAGTCCTATACGGGGTTGCTATGAATCGGAAGCAACTCAGCAGCACTTAACAATAAAATAGTTTCACTTCCCTTAAGATAGACATATTAAATTTCTTGAATTATTGTTGCTGTTGTTAGGTGTCTTCGAGTCGGTACCGACTCATGGTGACCTTATGCACAGCAGAACGAAACACTTCCCGATCCTGAGCCAATCTCATTACTGTTGCTATGCTTGAGTCCATCGATGCTGCCACTTAGCGAATCCATCTCGTTGGGGGTCGTCCTCTCTTTCTCTGTCCCTCCACCTCACCAAACATGATATCCTTCTCCAATGACTGGTCCTTCCTGACCAAATGTCCCAAGTATGATAGCCGAAGTTTGGCCATCTTGGCCTCCAAGGAGCACTCTGGATGCAATTCTTCCAAAACAGATCTACTGGTTCTTTTGGCAGCCCATGACACTTTCAATATTCTCCTCCAACACCGTAACTCAAAAGCTTCAATTCTTCTACGGTCTTCCCTATTGACTGTCCAGCTTTTGCATGCATTTGAGGTTATTGAAAATACCATGACTTGGGCCAGGCGCACTTTAGTCCTCAAGCTGACATCTTTGCTCTTCAACACTTTAAAAAGGTTTTGTGCAGCAGATTTGCCTAACGCAATACGTCGTTTGATTTCTTGACTGCTGCTTCCGTGAGTGTTGATAGTTGATCCAAGAAGAATGAAGTCCTTGACAACTTCAGTCTTTTCTCCATTGATCAGAATGTTGTTTA
>NW_006408528.1:13387876-13400882 GCF_000296735.1 Chrysochloris asiatica | reverse complement strand
ATTGCATGTTTGATAGATTTCAGATTGAAGAAGTTGGTAGAATCCTTCTATTTCATCCTCACTGGCTTTAGTGGTTGGTGTCTAAATTTGAATAACAGTGGTATTAATTGGGCTTCCCTGTAGGCGCATGGATAGTATCCCATCACAGACAGCGTTGTACCTCACAACTGATCTGGACATGTTCTTTTTGACAATGAATATAACACCATTCCTCTTCAATTTGTCATTTCTGGTGTAATAAACCATGTCATCATCAGAATCAAAATGGCCAATACCAGTCCATTTCAGCTCACTGATGCCTAAGATATCGATATTTATATGTTTCACTTCATTTTTGACAACTTTCAATTTTCCCCGATTCATATTTTGTACATTCCATGTTCTGCTTTTCAATGGATGTTTACACGTGTTTCTCTTCATTTTGAGTTGTGCCCCATCAGCTAATGAAGGTCCCGCGAACTTTACTCCATTTGCGTCATCACAGTCAACTCTACTTTGAGGAGGCAGCTCTTCCCCAGTTGCATTTTGAGTGCCTTCCAACCTGAGGGGCTCATTTTCTGGCACTATATCTGACAGTGTTTCTTAGCTATCCATCATGTTTTCAGTTACTAAATATTCGAAAGTAGTTCATCACTCTTTCTTCCTAGTCTGTCTTCATCTGGAAGCTCATCTGAAACTTGTCCACCATGGGTGACCCTGCTGGTATTTTAAATACTGATGGCATAGCTTTCAGAATCACAGCAACTCACAAGCCACTACAGTACGATAAAGTGACAGACCTTTTAAATACATTTAAATCTCTTATACCTAGAGCATTTTAAATAAAATTTCCTATGTAGATTTAGGGATTCCCATTTTTAAAAAAAAGAAATGAGAAGGGTTTAATTAATATCTATTGCTGGAAGAACAGTCTCCCTAATGATTTTATCTTAATTTTTTAAAAAATGAAATAATTAGGGTGATGTGGAAGAAGACAGTTAGCATGCAAAGAATCTTCAGGAAAGAACTGAGGAAAGTATTTTACTTACCTCTTCAGCTGCTAGAGTAAATTCTTGTAGTGAGACAGAAAACTTAGGATATATTTAAAGGACAGTGTAAAATTAAAGCCAATTCAAAGACAAGCAGCTTTGTTTTTGTCAATGTAGGAAGGCAACTAAAACCAAAAGACACATGGAAGAAAAAAATTTTTAGAACAGACAAAAACCACCCAAATATACAAAAATCGCACACTAGAAATATGAACTCTGTATGCACAGTGAATAATCAATCTGTGCATGACATGTGTTTCCCTTCTCTTATGAGGAGAAGCTTAGTCATCATAAAATAGTTATTCAGTCACCAAATGTTTATGAGCATCTTCTCTATTCCTGCACTGCGCTAGGCACTGAGGATAGATACAGTGAGCAACAATCGCATGAAGTTTTAAGTCTACAGGGAAAAGTATATATTAAATCAATCAATTTAAGTAGGATGAGTACTCGTAAAGGTGAACCTCTAGTGGCCTTCTGTCTTATCGCTCTCCTGTGATCAGGTGGTGGTGGTGTGCGGTGTGGAATCAGTTCTGACTCATAGAGACCCTGCATAGGGCTTCCGAGGCTATAAATCTTTATGGAAGCAGAAAGCCTCCTTTTTCTCCCACAGAACTGCTGTTAGTTTCCAACTACTGACCTTGAAATTAGCAGCCTGATTCTCGTAACTACTATGATCTGCCATTTCCCCTCTGCCAGGTAATTGTCATAGGATAAGTACTGGAATGCAAGGTTGGCTTGAACTGCAAGATCAGTGATTCAAATTCACCAGCTGCTCCTTGGAAACCCCATACAGAATCACTATGACTCAAAGTCAACTCAACAAAACTTAACAACAACAACAAGTGAGTTCAGAAGGCATCCTGGTGACATAGTGGGTTACCTATTGGGCTGCTAATTTCAAGGTCAGCAGTTCAAGTCTACCAGTCACTCTGCAGGAGAAAGATGAGGCTTTCTGCTGCTTTTGAGATTTATAACCGATACAGGACAAAACTCAAAATGAGGAGAAACAGCTGTAAACATCCACTAGTAATTACAAGATGGAATTTACGAAGTATGATCCCAGCAAAATTGTCAAAAAATGAAAATTTGTCAAAAATATCTACGTCCGAGGCATTCATGAGCTGAAATGGATTGGTATTGGCCATTTAAATCCAATACAATCACATGACTTATTATGTCTGGAATGAAAAACTGAAGAGGAATAGCATCACATTCATCATTACAAAGAACATTTCAAGATCTATCTTGAAGTATAATGTTGTCTGTGACAGGATATTATTCATATACCTACAAGGAAGACCAGTTAATACACTACCGTTCAAATTTGTACACCAACCACTAAAGCAAGTTATGATGAAACTGAAGAATTCTGCCAACTTCATGAGTCTAAAATTGATAAAACCTGCAATCAAGATGTACTGATAGTTACTGGTGATTAGAATTCAAAGGTTGGAAACAGAGGAAGGATCAGTCGATGAAAAACATAGTCTTAGTGACATAAATGGCGCTGGAGATCACATGATACAATTTTGCAAGACCAATGACTTATTCATTGCAAATACCTTTTTACAACAACATAAAAGGCAACTATACACATGGACCTCACAGGATGGGATACACAGAAATCAAATCAACTAGAAATGTGGGAAAAGATGGTGGAAAAGCTCCTTATCAGCCAAAAGAAGGTCAGGGGTAGACTGTGGAACAGACCATCAAATGCTCCTATGCAAGTTCAGGCTGAAACTGAAGATAATTAAAACAAGTCCATGAGAGCCAAAATATGACCTTGACCAGAGTCCACATGAAGTTAGAGATCATTTGAAGAACAGATTTGATGCAATAGGTATTAATGACTGAAAACCAGAAGAGTTACGGGATGACATCCAGAACATCAGACAGGAAAAAAGCAAAATGTCATCAAGAAGGCAAGTAAGAATGAAAAGAAACAACGTATGTCAGAAGAGACTGAAACTAGCTCTCCAGCATAGAGATACTAAAGCAAATGGAAGAAATGAGAAGGTAAAAGCACTGAACTGAAAATTTAAAAGGGCAGCTTGAGAAGACAAAATCAAATTAATATTATAATGAAATGTGCTAACATCTAGCATTAGAAAACCAAAAGTGAAGAACATGTTCAGCATTTCTCAAGCGGAAAGAACTGAGGGGAAAATTCAAGTCTCGACTTGAAATACTGAAGGATTCTTTAGGCAGAATATTGAATGATACAGAAAGCAACAAAAGAAGATGGAAGGAATACACAGAGCCACTGTGCTAAAAAACAGTCTATGGTCAACCATTTTAAGAGGTAGCATATGATCAAGAGCCAATGATACTGAAGGCAGAAGTCCAAGGTTCACTGAAGGCATTGGGAAAGAACAAGACTCTGGAAACTGATGGAATACAAACTGAAAACTTTCAACAAACAGAGACAATACTGGATGTCATCTACGCCAAGAAATTTGGAAGACAGCTACCTGGTCAACTGATTGAAAGAGATCCATATTTTTGCCAATTCCAAAGAGAGGTAATCCATCAGAATGTGGAAATCATGGAACAATATCATTAATATCACAAACAAGTAAAATTTTGCTAAAGATAATTCAAAAAACAGCTGCAAACAGTACATTGACAAGAACTGTTAGAAGTTCAAGCCAGATCCAGAAGAGGGCACGGAATGAGGGATATCATTGCTGATGTCAGATGGATCTGGGATAAAAGCACAGCATACCAGAAAGATGTTATCTGTGTTTTATTGACTATGAAAAAACTTTTGACTGTATGGATTATAACAAGCTGTGGACCACATTGTGAAGAATGTGTATTCCATAACACTTAATTGTGCTCATGGGAAACCTGTACATAGATCAAGAGGAAGTCATTCAGCAGAACAAGGAGAAACTGAATGGTTTAAAATCCGGAAACGTGTGAGCCAGGTTTATATTCTTGCACTGCACTTATTCAATTGTATGCTGAGCAAATTATCTGAGAAACTGGGTTATATGAAGAAGAACATGGCATCAGAATTGAAGGAAGACTCATTAACAACTTGTGGTATGCAGATGATAAAACCTTGCTTGCTGAAAGTGAAGAAGACTTAAAATACTTACTGGTGAAGATCAAAGACCACAGCCTTTAGTAAGGGTTGCACCACAATAAAGAAAACAATAATCCTTACCACTGGAGCAATTACATCACGATAAATAGAGGAAAGACTGAGTTGTCATAGATTTCATTTTACTTGGAGCCACCAACACTCATGCAAGTCACAATCAAGAAATCAAATGACGTATTGCCCTAGGCAAATATGCTGCAGAGACCTCAAAGTGTTTAAGAACAAAGATACAAGTTTGAGGACTAAAGGGCTCCTGACCCAAGCTATAGTATTTTCTGCATCCTCATATGACTGTGAAAGTTGGACAAAAATAAGACAGATTGTAGAGCTGATGCATTTGGATTATGGTGTTGGAGAAGAAGAACAAACAAATTTGAGTTATGGTGTTCGACTCCTCGAAGAACAAACAAATCAGTGTTGGAAGAACTACATCTAGAATGCTTACTGGAAGCCATGATGGTAAAACGTCATCTCTCATACTTGGGACATATTATCAGGAGAAACCAGTCCCTGGAAAAGGACATCATGATGGGTAAAGTGGAGGGTCAGTGAAAAAAAGGAAGCTCCCCAATGAGATGGATTGGCACAGTGGCAGTCCAATGATTGTGCAGTCCAATGATGGTGCAGGACTGGGCAGTGTTTTGTTCTGTTGTGTGTAAGGTCACTGTGAGTCAGAATCATCTTGGCAGCACATAATAACAACAACAGGGTCGCTATGATTCAGAATTGACTCGAATGCACAAAACCACCACAACCACCAAGTGAGTTCAGAATCCTACTGCCCAGGTAACTGTTAGTGAGTTCCTTAGTTCTGAGGTTGTATTTGGCACACACTGCTCATAAAAAAAATTTTTATTTATCATATGTATATCTTTTTACCAATTACCATTGAGTTGATCCTGACTCATGGCAACTTCATGTATGTCAGAATAAATTGTGCCCCATGGTCATTTTAGAAGTAGATTCCCAAATTTCCTTTTGGGGTATTTCTGGATGGGCTAGAACCTCCAACATTGCTCTTTAACCATGTGCACCATCAGGAACTCTTCGTGTGTACCTTCTCCGTGTACACTATGGACCAGTTCCTGGAAAACTCAAGGTAAACCGTGTTCTCTGCCTTTAGGATGTTGATCCTCCTGAACAGGAATAATTCTTAAACAAGACAACAATATGATAAAAGCATCCAAAGTAATTTATAAATTTTATTATTTGGGGGGAGGGGGGCAAGACCTAGGAGGGAAGCTTTCCATTGAAATCAAGAAAAGTTTACCAAGCAAGAGACTGATATCTGAAGTAAGACACAAGTAATGCTTTTCTCTTGGTAAAATAGAGAAGTGGACAACAGACAGTCCAGCCTAATGAAAAAAGAACAAACTCAAATATACAGAAGAGTGGGTGAGATGAGGAATTACAAGTTATCTACAGAACTGGAGTCTGAAGTGAACATTTAATTTTGTCTGTATTTGCTTGTTTGTTCAATTGTGTGTTTCTTGAGTATTTCTTATATATTGACATTGCCATAATATTTCCTAAAATGCTGGCCTTAGGATCCAATCTAAGTTACTGTGTGACTATGGTTGAGTTATGTGATCTTTCTGATGTCAGGTTTCTTCTTCTGTAAAATGAAGAAGACAATCATGTCTGAATGAAGAGCCTGGCAGATGCCATGAGATAATGCCTTTGATAACACCAGCACTGTAAAGGTTACCAGGGACTTACCAAGTGTTTATTAAGGGGGCTGGTTGTTTTATATCTAGGTTCAATATAGTCACAAGTCTATATTGAATTTCAAGTTACCGGTTTTATTTGATGGTTGCACCAGAGACTGAGATAAACTATCACCATAAGTTATATCCCACCATTATTCTTCTAAAATTATTTAGTCTCCACAAAGTAATGAAACTCTTATCAACATTATCTTTAATCCTTAACTGCATTTTAATTTTGACTTTGAGATTTCTGTTAGGGAGAAATAGGATGTTAATTTTTATTTTACCAAAAAAAACAGAGTATCTAACATGATTGTTATCACTTTCTGTAGAAAAATATTAAAGTTTATGAGAGTTCAGGATAACATGATAAATTCTTAAAATTAAGAAGAAGAAAAAAATAAAGGAAAAGATCAAATGATAGTTAGCAGGTGATGCGGTTTCATTTCCTCTACCTGTCTAGAAGACATCTCCTGGGAAATGTACATCAAATTCAAGACTCAAGATAAAAATCCATTGTTTTAAACCCATCTGTGCATGTAGACTTAAAGTAGATTTAATAAAGACTCAAAGAGTGCCTGAAAAACTTTTTTGAAACCTGTAACTGCTCTAAGAAACTGCTGCACATGAGAATGACTCTGTGAACATCTGTCATTCCCAATGCAAACCACTTTTCCTCTGCAACCCAAATTCAAACATTCAGTTCCACATTGTCCTAGTGTTTCTTTATTACACATGAGAGATCAGATATCTTCCACTTGCAAGACCTCAGAAAAGTGTCAGAAATGTTAGAATAAAACAGCTCTGTAAGAACTTCAAGTCCTTTTCTCTCCTTTGCTCGCAATCTTTTTTCCCAATCAGCTAGGAGAAAATGGAGGGTAAATGTTGGAGAGTCATGAAATGGTTTAGGAAGGAAACAAAGCTGTTTAGTTTGATTCTAAATGAATCGCCTGCAGCATCTGTGTCAGACAGGAAGCTATCAGTGTTTTAGATGGGATGCCATCCTTAAATTGTTCCATAATATCGCCCACATTTAGCATATTGTTGTTGTTGTTGTTATGTGCTTTGGAGTCGGTTCTGACTCACAGTGACCCTGCACAGGGTTTCTGAGGCTGTTAATCTTTACGGGAGCAGAACGCCTCATCTTTCTCCTGCAGAGCAGCTGGTAGTTTTGAACTGCTGACCTTGCGGTTCGCAGCCCATTTTGTAACCACTATATACCAGCATGTTATTATATGATATGGGTCTATAAGAGATTAAGTAAAAAAGTATTGCTACTACGTTTCTAGTTCATATATACATGAGCTTATTGCAAACGTAACATGATCAATAGAAGGCTGCAGACAAGTACTCTCTGTAATATATTTGTCTTAGTCTCATTGTCGTTGTTGTTGATCATAAGTATCCTTGAGGCATTCAAATTCAGTAACCTAGTAAAGGGTTTCCAAGGAGTGACTGGTGGATTTGAATGACAAACCTAGAACTTATAGTCCAATGCTTATCCTACAGCACCACACCAGGACCCCAGACTCGGTAGGTGTCTTCAAAACCAGATGCAATCAAACTGGCTTCTGAGGGGATCTGCTAAACCAGTTAAATTCAAGGATGAGAGATCAACTCAGAAAGTTATGGTGACTGTACTTTGAGACTCAAAGGGATAATAATCTTGGTAGATTTTCTCAAATGACACAGGAAAGTCATGGGTGACTTATTTTGGAGAAGTCTTAAGAAAACTGAAATGTGTACTGTTGAGGAAAATGCTGGGAAAGTTACCCAGGAGTTTTTCTTCATCACCACAGTGTATCTGCACATTCTTCAAGGGTAACAAGGGCTGTCCTGTGAGAATTTCATTGGGAAACCTTATCCTATCCACCCTATACCCCTGCTCTTGCCGCTTCAGACTTCTTCCGTTACCAAAACCCATAGAATATTTAAAAAATAACATAATATGAGTATCTCGAAGATGGCAAAACTGTCATTTGGACATAGTATAAATTGAAGAGTCTAGGATTCTTCAGGAGAAGGATTAGGGAAATGGAAACACAGTCTTCTGAAGCATGTAAACTTAGATGGATGTTATGTGGAGAAACACAGATTCACATTTTCATACTTTTATTTAATAAAAGTTTCTATGATTTTGTAGTAACACTATTTGACTTATCCTTGTATATATACTGCTTATTTTTAGATAGATTATAAATACAGTTTGAAAAACAAAGCGTATTGTATACTTCTTTACATCTGGGGGGGGGCCTTCTGGAACCCCTAACCCACAGAGTAAGATGGTCCATTTGGTGGTCTCTAATAAATCTGTGGGTTAATGTACTGGATTGCAAAGTCACTTCTTGGAAGCCTATACAAGGTCACTATGGGTCAGAACCAACTCAATGGAACTTAACAACAATTAATATGTACCTGTGAATTAACTAATTAATGTAATAAGGAATTGATAGTCTTGTACTTGTGTAATTCCCTCTGCTTGATTATGGGCAGAACCTAAATATTAGATTCTAAGCACTGGATTCTGAATCACAAGGTAAGCCGTTCAAACTCACCAGTTGCTCCTCAGAAACCCAATAGAAGGTCGCTATGAGTTGGAATCAACTCAACAGCACTGACAAACAACAACAAAAATTAACTGAGTAAAGGAAAAGCAATGGCTATCACTCCCAAGATGACATTAGAAAAAATGTGCTTTCTATCCTACTTTGAATTAGGACCACCCACCAATGGGAACCACCACTCATCTGTCAGTTTGTCACACTGTGGTATCTCTCCACCAGTATTTTAAATACCAGCAAGATGACACACTGTGGACAGGGTTCAGATGAGATTCCAGACTAAGACAGACTAGGAAGGAGAGACAGACAACTTCCAAATATTTAGTCACTGAACACCTTAGAAAAAGCAGTGGGACACTGTTGGATAACACCAGAATATTGAATATTGAAACATGATGAAAAGCAGCAGAATATGTCAGAAATAGTATTGGGAAATGAGCCCCAAAGGTTGGAAGGCACTTAAAATATGATTGGTGAAGAGCTGCCTCCTCGAACTAGAGTTGATCGTCATGACATGGATGGAGTAAAGCCTTCAGGACCTTCATTTGCTGATGGGGCACAATTCAAAGTGAAGAGAAACAGCTGTAAACATACATTAAAAATCAGAACATGTAATGTACAAAGCATGAATCTAGGAAAATTGAAAATTGTCAAAAGTGAAATGGAATGCATGAACATCAATATCCTAGGCATTAGTGAGCTGAAATGGACTGGTATTGACCATTTTGAATCTGACAACCACACGGTTTACTATGTTTTTGTTAGGTGCCATCGAGTAGGTACTAACTCATAGCGACCCTATCTACAACAAAACGAAACACTGCCCAGTCCTGGGCCAACCTCACAATTGTTGCCACACTTGAGCCCGCTGATGCTATCATTTTGCCAATCCATCTCACTAGGGGTCTTCATCTTTTTCTCTGACCCTCCACCTTACCAAACATGATATCCTTCTCCAGTGACTGACTCATCCCTCCTGACAATATGTCCGCAGTACCAGAGATGAAGTTTGGCCATCCTGGCCTCCAAAGAGCACTCTACCTGCACTTCTTCCAACACAGATCTGTTTGCTTTTTGGGCAGCCCATGGTACTTTCAATATTCTCCTCCAGCACCATAACTCAAATGCATCATATCTTCTATGATCTTCCTTATACTCTGTCCAGCTTTCACATGCATATGAAGTTATTGAAAATACCATGGCTTGGGTCAGGCTCACCTTAGTCCTCAAGCTGACATCTTTGCTCTTCAACACTTAAAAAAGTTCCTGTGCAGCAGATTTGCCTAATTCAATATGTTGTTTGGTTCCATGAGTGTTGATGGTTGGTCCAAGAAGAATGAAGCCTTTGACAACTTCAATGCATTCTCCATTCATATGGATGTTGTTTATTGGTCCAGTGGTGAGGATTTTTGTTTTCTTTACATTGAGATGCAATGACATACTGAAGGCTGTGCTCTTTGATCTTCATCAGTAAATATTTTAAGTCCTCTTCACTTTCAGCAAGCAAGGTTGTATCATCTGCATATCGTAGGTTGTTAATGAGTCTTCCTCCAATCCTGATGCCATGTTTTTCTTCATATAATCCAACTTCTGGGTTACATGGTTTACTATGCCAAGAATAAAGAATTGAAGAGGAACAGCATCACATTCATCACCAAGAAGAGTATTTCAAGATCTGTCTTGAAGTAGAGTGCAGTCTATGATAGGATAATATCCATACACCTACAAGGAAGACCAGTTAATACCGCTATTATTCAAATTTATGCATCAACCACTAAAGCCAGTGATGATGAAATTGAAGAATTTTACCTTCTTCCATCTAAGATTGGTCAAACACACAATCAAGATGTACTGATCATTACTGGTGATTATAATGCAAAGGTTGGAAACAAAGAGGAAGGTCAGTAGTTTGAAAATATGGCCTTGGTGATAGAAATGATGCTGGAGATCACATGATAGAATTTTGCAAGACCAATGACTTCTTCATTGCAAATACATTTTTAAAACAACATAAAAGATGACTTTACACATAGACCTCAACAGATTTAATATACAGAAATCAAATTGATTACTTCTGTGGAATTAGACAGTGGAAAAGCTCCACAGCATCAGCCAAAACAAGGCCATGGGCAGACTGTGGGACAGACTTTCAATTCAAGTTCATGCTGAAGCTGAAGAAAATTAAAATAAGTCCATAAGAGTCAAAATATGACCTTGAACATAGCCCACATGAATTTAGAGAACATCTGGAGAACAGATTTGATGGATTAGATACTAATGACTGAAGACCATAAGAGTTGTGGGATGACATTCAGAACATCATACAGAAAGAAAGCAAAATGTCATTAAGAAAGCAAGAAAGAAAGAAAAGAAAAAAATGTGTGTCAGAAGAGACTGAAACTTGCACTGCAGTATAGAAATGCCAAAAATAATGGAAGAAATTAGGAGGCAAAATAACTGAATAGAAAATTTCAAAGGGCAGCATGAGAAGACAAAGTCAAATACTATAATGAAATATGCAAAGACTTGGAAGTAGAAAACCAAAAGGGAAGGACATGCTTGTCATTTCTCAAGCTGAGGGAACTGAAGAAAAAATTCAAGCCTCGGCTTGAAATATTAAAGGATTCTGTGGGCAAAATATTGAATGATGCAGAAAGCACCAAAAGAAGATGGAAAGAATACACAGTCACTGTACCAAAAAGAAAAGGTTGATGTTCAACCATTTCAAGAGATAGTGAATGATCTAGAGCCAATGATACTGAAGGAAGAAGTCCAAGGTGCATAGAAGAAATTGACAAAGAATTGATGGAATACAAATGGAAATCTTTCAACAAACTGATGCAGCACTGAAGGCATTCATTCATCTATGCCAAGAAATCTGGAAGACAGCTACATTGTCAACTGCTTGGAAGAGATCAATATTTGTGCCCATTCAAAAGAGAGGTAACCCAATGGAATGCAGAAATCATCAGATAATATCATTAATATCACATGCAGGTAAAATTTTTGCTAAAGATAATTTTTAAATGACTGCAACAGTACATTGAAAGAGAACTTCCAGAAGTTCAAACCCGATTCAGACAAAGATGTCAACTAGCGATATCATTGCTGATGTAATTTGGATATTGGCTAAAAGCAGAGAATGTCAGAAAGATGTTTACCTGTGCTTTATTGACTACACCAAGGCTTTTGATTGTGTGGATCATGACAAAGCTATGGACAACATTGCAGAGACTGAGTATTCCGAAACACTTAATTTTGCTACTGGGAGTCTGTACATAGACCAAGAGGCAGTTGTTCCAACAGAACAAGGGAACTGAATAATTTTAAATTAGGTAGGTATGTGCCAGGGTTGTATTCTTTCACCATCCTTATTCAATCTGTATGCTGATCATATAATCCAAAAAGTTGGATTATATGAAGAAGAATGTGGCATCAAGATTGGAGAGGAAGACCCCAAGTGAGATGGACTGGTACAGTGACAGCAGCAAGGCCCTGAAGCATAACAGTGATTATGAGGTTGGTGAAGGGTCAGGCAGTGTTTTCTTCTGTTTTGCATCAGGTTGCTACGAGTCAGTATCAACTCGATGGCACTAACAACAACAAATCTTACTTTCTTTCACACTTTTCTCTCAGCCCTGGGTAGGGAAAGTAAGCTGCCAGATTATGAATCACTTTGTTGCAACGCATATGTGCAAAATAACTAATATCTCCATGTAACAGCATACTAAGAGTCACATGAGTGAACTTGAAGTTGAATCGCTGATGCCTGTCAGGACCATGTAAGTGACTTTGGAAGTGGACCCTTTCAAAGTCAAGTTTCATATGACTAGAACGCTAGTTAACACCCTGTTTGCAGCATTTTAAGAAAACCTAAGTAGATTCATGACTCACAGGAGATGAGATAATAAATATTTGTTGTTTTAAGACTGTAAAATTTGGGGCAATTTCTACAGAACAATTGATAACTAATACAATTATAAAGCAATGAGAATCTCCAAGGTAAATATACAAGGATGTAGCATTCAGAGATGGAAACGATTTTTTGGAGTGATTTGACTTGAAGGAAGATTGGGGGGAGACAGCACTTTGCTAATATTATTCTTACCACTCCTTCCTTGCCCATGCACATGTACATATAAACACAAACTTTCAGTTAAAATGGACCAACAAACTCTTTTTGTACCTGTGATAATTTATTAAAACACTTTATAATGAATTGAGTGAAGGTTTAACAGAGCAGACTCCCACTTTTTCATTCAACAAAATATACACCTCATCACATCTCAATGATTATAAGCCCTTCAGCATAACGTCATGTACCCCACTTCCCCCTGTGTTTCTTGTTTCTGTTATTTCTTCTTTCCCTACCCTTTGGAATTTTGTCCCTTTGACCTCAAATGGTTGGCGATTCTATGGTGTGCATACCTTACTAGTCTTGTTGTTCCCCTATATACCTATCTATTGCTTGGCTAAAAATTGAGCCTAAAGGGTGAGTTCAGTTCCATACCTGAAGGATGATCAGGGCCATAGTCTCTGGGTTCTACCAGTCTCTAGGTGACCAGTAACTTGGTCTTTTTTTTTTTTTTTTTT
>NW_006408528.1:13385979-13387776 GCF_000296735.1 Chrysochloris asiatica | reverse complement strand
GCTGCTTCCGTGAGTGTTGATAGTTGATCCAAGAAGAATGAAGTCCTTGACAACTTCAGTCTTTTCTCCATTGATAAGAATGTTGTTTATTCGTCTAGTGGTGAGGATTTTTGTTTTCTTTACATTGAGATGTAATCCATACCGAAGGCTGTGCTCTTTGATCTTCATCGGTAAATATTTTAAGTCCTCTTCACTTTCAGCAAGTAAAGTTGTATCATCTGCATATCGTTAGTTATTAATAAGTCTTCCTACAATCCTGATGCCACATTTTTCTTCATAGAACCCAGCTTCTTGGATTATTTGCTCAGCATACAGTTTGAATAAGTATGGTGAAAGAATACAACCTTGCTGTACACCTTTTTTAATTTAAAAATATTCAGTGTTCCCATGTTTTGTTTGAACAACTGCTTCTTGGTCCATGTACAGATTCCTCATAAGCACAATTAAGTTTTCCAGAATACTCATACTTCGCAAAGTTGCCCATAGCTTGTCATGATCCACACAATTGAAACCCTTTATGTAGTCAATAAGGCACAGGTAAACATCTTTCTGATATCCTCTGGTTTTCGCCAAGATCCATCGAACATCAGCAATGATATCCCTCATTCCACTGCCTCTTCTGAATCTGGCTTGAACCTCTGGAAGTTTTCTGTCTATGTATGCTTGCAGCCATTTCTGTATTGCCTTTAGTAAAACTTTACTCACATGGGATATCAAAGAGATTGTCCAATGATTTCTGCATTCCATTGGGTCACTTCTTTTTGGAATGGGCACAAATACAGATCTCTTCCAATCAGATGTTCGTATGGTTGTCTTTCAAATTTCTTGGCGTAGCTGAGTGAGTGTCTCCTGTGCCTCCTCATATCTTGAAAGATCTCAATTTTTATTCCATCAATTCCTGATACCTTGTTCTTTGCCAATTCCTTCAATGCACCTTAGACTTCCTCCTTCAATATCATTGGTTCTTGATCATATGCTACCTCTTGAAATGATTGAACATTAACCATTTCTTTTTGGTACAGTAACTCGTGTATTCCTTCCATCTTCTCTTGATGCTTTCTGCATCTTTCAATAATTTGCCCAGAGAAACTTTCAATAATGAAAGTCAAGGCTTGAATTTTTTCTTCAGTTCCCTCAGCTTGAGAAATACTTAGTGTGTTCTTCCTTTTTGGTTTTCTGATTCTAGGTCTTTGCACATTTTGTTTTAATGTTTGGCTTTGTCTTCTAGAGCTTTCAAATTTTCTATTCAGCTTTTGTACCTCATCATGTCTTCCATTTTCTTTAGCATCTCTACACTGGAGAACAAGTTTCAGTGTCTCTTCTGACAACCGTTTTGATCTTTTCTTTCTTTCTTGTCTTCCTAATGACCTTTTGCTTTCTTCATGTATGATGTTCTTGATGTCATCCCACAAATCTTTTGGTCTTTGATCTTTAGTGTTTAATATATCAAATGTGTTCTTCTGATGATCTCTAAAGTCAGGTGGGATATATTCAAGGTTATATTTTGGCTCTAGTGGACTTATTTCATTTTGTTTCAGCTTCAGTTTGAATTTGCATATGATAATTGATGGTCTGTTCCACAGTCTGCCCCTGGCCTTATTTTGACTGATGATATGGAGCTTTTCCACTGTCTCTTTCCACAGATGTAGTCAATCTGATTTTTATGTATTCCATCTGGTGAGGTCCATGTATTATGCTGTCTAAAGAAGGTATTTGAAATGAATGAATCATTGATTTTGCAGAATTCTATCATGCATTCTCCAGTACCATTTCTATCACCAAGGCCATATTTTCCAA
>NW_006408528.1:13352948-13374741 GCF_000296735.1 Chrysochloris asiatica | reverse complement strand
TTTTTTTTTTTTTTTTTATGATTTTTGAGTTTTGTTCCACATTTTCTCCTACTCTATCCAAAACTTTCTAATGTGATTCCTTTCCGAGCAGCTGATAGTGGTAGTCAGGTACCATCTACTTTTCTGGTCTCAGGTCTTAGAGATTGATGTTCACTTTGCACCTGTGATCATTTTTTATTGGTCCATGAGTATACACATACTCACGCCAATAGAAAGATCAAGTAAGAAATCAATTAAAAATGGAAAGGATTGTGTATAATCTTTACTATATGGTTATGGTTATGAAATAATATGGTTCACCAACCAGCATAATAATAGATAGGGTTCACCCATCAGTATAACCCACTATAGCCAGATGAAAAGGTTAAATGGCCACTGCCTCTTCTGTTCCTCACAACCATTCAACAACTAAGTGCTGATGCCCAGAACTCTACCCTTGCTGCTGAACAAAGAAGGCAGATGGGGATAATTTTTAAAGTATCCCACTCCAAGTCAATAAGTTGGTCTTAGTCTCTACAAATATAAGATTGTACACTAATTCCTCTACTTTGAGTAAAGTCTGCATGCCCAGACAGAGGAAAGGATTGAAGCAGGCATCACTCAGACCGTGGAAAAAGAAAAGCATATTTGGGAGGTACCATGAAGACTCAAAACCCTTCTTGAGGAAATTTTTTTTTTTTTTTAAATAGGAGCATCTGGGTTTCTCATTAAGGGTAACATACTCATAAAGCTTGTCACTCTTTGCTGAGGTTTTAATATCATATGCCAAAGGCTTTCTCTTTGTGTGTTATATGAGTGTGTGTTTTAAAGCTTTCTTAGTTTATATACCTCACCCATTTGGGGTATTTTATGGTGCATATGTGCAATATTGAGAGTCCTGGTGTGGCGCTGTGGGTTAAAGCACCAGACTGCAAATCCCTTTGAACTGCAAGGTCAGCAGTTCAAGCTCACCAGCTGCTCCTTGGAAGCCCTATACAGGGTCGCTATGGGTCGGAACCGACTCGACGGCACTACACAACAACACAACAACAACAACGTGCAATATTGTGGAATTCGTAAGTCCAGGCTTCAGTGCCTTAAGGAAAAATCAAGCATCCCAAAATATAGCCATCAGGGCTTCCTGCCTTTCTAAATGTCCTTCCTCCAAATTTCCACTAACCTTTGTAGGTCTAAAAAGCCTAGGAATCAGGATTAGCTGCCCTTGTTGAGAAATAAACTGCCATCTTTGTCCTCCAAGAGTTGGCCATTTAGTAGGAGAGCCCTTGAGCAGAGGAGATGATAGTTAGACTGAGACCAAGAGTGAGTGGATGTGAAAACTTGACAATGAATACGGAAGAGTTATCAATGCACTTGAATTATGGAGTTGGTGACAAATATTGACAGTACCATGCACTACCAAAAGAACTATCAAATCTGTCTTGGAAGAAGTGTAAACAGAATGCCCTTAGAAGCAAGGATAGTGAAACTTCATCTCTCATATTTTAGACATGTTACCAGGAGAGATAGTCCCTAGAAAATTACATCATGCTTGGCAAAGCAGAGGGTCAGTGAAAAGGAGGAAGACCTCCAAGAAGGTGAATTGTCACAATGGCTGCAACGATATGCTCAAACATAACAACAATTGTGAGGGTGGTGCAAGAACGGGCAGCATTTCATTCTGTTGTGCACAGGGTTGCTGTGAATCAGAACCAACTCAATGGCACCTAACAACAAACAAAACAAGAGATGGTGGGAGTCTGCTAATAGACAGGAGGGAAAGGGGCTTTTGAAGCAGAAGGCACAGCACCATCCAAAGTCTGAAAGAGTCTGGTTGGTAGAGAAATGTATCTCTTCAGCCTCATTTTCCAGCACAGTCCTCCCAGCCAGCTCTACTCCAGATACTCTGAGCTACTTTCTGTTCATTGAGTAGGAACAGAGTGCCCTTTCTCACTTTTACATGATGTGTTTCCTCTGAATAAAGCAGTTACTCGTTGTCCTCAACTCCCAAACCTTGGACTTAAGTATCATTTTCTCAAGCTTCATGTTTAAACTTAGATATAATATTTTCTTGAACCTTCCAGTCTAAGTTAGGAATCCCTTCTCTGTTACCTAATACCATTCCATGACTTCCCTATTTTAGAGATTATCATAATCAAGTGTCACCTTCAGTGGAATTGGTTGTAGTCTCTGCCAATTACTCATGCCAGAGGACAAGACTGTATCTACTTTGACCACTGTTATTAACACCATTGCTTATCAGAGTGTCTGCCACATTGTTGGTAATGAATGCAAAATAAATCAATTGTTCAAAATTGCCAAGCATAGTCTGATATTGGACAAATTGTAGGAAATGAGTTTGAAATTAAGAGACAAGAACTAAAACTTGACAAGTTGTGTGTACCATTCTCTTTATATACATTATCCTCCGAGTATACCTACTCCGAGGGAGCTAATAGAAGGGCTAGAAACAAAAGAAAAGCAGGCAATGTACAAAGGAGTCTGAAATAATGGCTAGGGGAATAGAGACAAGAAGACAGATTGCAAGAGAAACAGTATTTAAGTAGTTGCATTTCTAAGACCTAATGATTCATTTCATGTGGAGGTAAGAGAATAGAAGAGTAAGAATGACTCAAAACTTTGTTAGAATCGAAGACCTGTGGGAAACATCTTTATTTTCCCCTTACATAAGAGAGATAAGTAAAGTAAACAATAGGATGGCCCCCAAGTTACTCAAGCCTAAAAGTATGTCTATTGTTCATTACTGTGTGTCTTGATATTGGCAGCCCAGTAAGCTACAAAGGGACTATTTGCACCTCATAGGTGGAGTATTCAAAATTTCCTAGTTATGAATTATTCAAATCTTCATAATGGCAATAAGAGAAACACAAGTAGGATGCTTTAAAAGAAAACAGCATAAAATAAAACAACTTTACATTCTTTAAAAAATGGATAGTCAGTGGAGGTTGAATCACTAAATCTAAACTTCAGAAAATGACAAATTATCTGCCTATTTTTCTTATTAGTCTTTGCCTTTAGATCACTAAGAACTTTACCAACGGTTTTTAAAAATATATCTTTCAAAGGTTGTTTATCCAAGTGGAAACATTTGGGAAACAACATTGTAATGGGAATAGAAGAAAGATAGGCTTGATAAATGAGCAAAAACCTCGGAGAGAGGAAAGTTTTTAGAAAGCATTTTAAAGAGATAAGAGAGGATACCAGACAATAACAAAATGCTTTTATGGAGGATGGGCTTGGGGTGGGAGAGAAAAAAGCTTTGGAAGAAGCCAAAAAATTAAGAGTGCTGAACACAGAAAGAATAAATCTTAAGAAAGACTAGAAAAATAAGGAAGCTATAGAAGCATGTTGTTATTAAGTGCCAACTCAAGGTGACTTAAGGGTTCCAAGGATTGGCTGGTGAGTTTGAACTGACTCCATGTGGTTAGCAGTCCAGTGTGTATCCTACAGTGCCACACCAGGACTCCAGAAGCATATGTTGTTGTTGTTGTTGTTGTTGTTGTTGTTAAGTGCCATCGAGTCGATTCCGATCCATAGCAACCCACTATAGGGTTTCCGAGGAGCAGTGATAAGCTTGAACTGCCAACCTACCAGTTCAAATGGCTTTTGCAGTCTGGCGCATTAACCCACAGTGACACACCTGGACTCCTATTACAAATTAGAGACACTTATCACCAAAGTCATATTTTCCTTCCTCTTTGTTTCCAATCTTTGCATTCCAATCACCAATAATAATCAATACATCTTGATTGCATGTTTGATCAATTTCAGATTGAAGAAGTTGGTAGAATTCTTCCATTTCATCCTCACTGGCTTTAGTGGTCAGTGCGTAAATTTGAGTAATAGTGGTATTAACTAGCCTTCCCTGTAGACACATGGATAGTATCCTATCACAGATAGCGTTGTACTTCATGACTGATCTGGATATGTTCTTTTTGACAATGAATGCAACACCATTCCTCTTCAATTTGCCATTCCCAGCATAGCAAACCATGTGGTTGTCAGATTCAAAATGGCCAATACCAATTCATTTCAGCTCAGTAATGTAAGATATCGATGTTTATGCATTACATTTCATTTTTTACAATTTTCAATTTTCTTAGATTCATATTTGCATAGAGTTGCTATGAGTTGGAACCAACTCGGCGACACCTAACAACAATGAAATAATCATTGTTGTAATCATCATCTCCGAAGTAACCTATACTCTTTCATCTATGCATTTTTAGGAAGCATTGCTGAAGGAAGAGGTACCACAGCCCCCTGAAAATTGTCCAGTTGCCCAACATAATGTAAAAGAACAAAATTCTTTCAGTTAGGAGTAGAAAATAAATGAGGCAACACTAAGTGAAAAAATGCAACATGCTTTAAAGTCAACACCAGGGAGGAAATGGTTTTTCTATAGAAATATTAGGATCATCTGAGAAAAATTTCTGATTGGTTGACTTTTGCTTCAGTCACAACATAGCGCTCTTGACATCAGCTATTTTCATTTCCAACGTGTTTTCTCAGCTCATTTATATGGAGGGCTTTCTGCAACAGTCTTTCTTCCTAATTAAACTTTCAACCACAGTTTGTGCACTGCCACCTTTTCCATTAGAGTGGACAACAGAAGCAGAAACAGAAACAAAGTGGAGTCAGATCCAGACCTGAGTTGGCTATTTTAGTCATCTCCTGGTGTGGCACTCTGTGTTAATGCACTAGCCTGCAAGGTCAGTGGGTTTGAATCACAAGGTGGATGGTTCAAGCTCACCAGGGTCACTGTGAGTTGGAATTGATTTGACAGCACTTAACAACACAATGATAAAAAGGAGTTGTGGTGGCAAAGTGAATTACATGTTTGGCTGCTAACCACAAAGTCAACAGTTTGGTTTCACCAGTTGATCTGCTAGAGAAAGAGGAGGCTTTCTGCTACTGTAAAGATTTACCACCTCAGAAACCCTACACAAAGTTGCTATGAGTCAGACTCACCAGTACACAACTACCAACCTAACCAGCACAATAGTCAAAGGTTCTCCCATCTGTTTTATAAATATCATACAATGCAGAAGTAGATGTAAAAGGAGTGGAGATGTGACTAGGAAGTGGAGAAGGGGAAGAAATGGGAGAAAGGATCAGAAAGAAGTGGAAAGATGGAGAAAAGACTGAGATCCTATAGATTCTCTCTTTGTCCACAAATCTGCAGCTACATTATCTGGTAGAAGAAGGCACTTGAGAACTACCACCTCCAGGAATTCCCTGAAGATTTCTATTGGGGAGCAGACAGAAGATTCCATTATTCAATGAGTTGCTGGGCCTGGATGCTCAGGACCATAGTCTCAGGGGACACCATGTCAGTAAACATAACATGATCCACAAAATCAAGGTTCTACATCCTGCATTGGATAGCAACGTCTGGGGTCTTAAAAAGATCTTGAGTGGCCATCTAAGGTTCAGCTATGGGTCTCTCCATGTGCGAAAGGAAGAAGAATGATGAGAACTGAAGATGCTTGAGATCAATTAGTGCAATGGACTAATGGAACATGTGAATATCAGTCTCCGTGACTCTGAGACCAGAAGAACTAGATGGTGCTTGACTACTATTACCAGTGACTCTGAAAGGGATTGTATTAGAAGGTCCCAGATGGAGTCGAGAAAACATGTGCCAAAACTCACAATTATTTAAAAAAAAAGAGAGAGAGAGAGAGAGACCAGGCTTATTGGTCAAAAAGAGACTGTAGGAACCCGAGATTATGACCCTCAACCAGTTTTCAAGTCTGCAGAAGAACTCATCCTCGTGGACCAGTTTTCAGCCAAGCAGTAGATAGGCATATAGGAGGATGACAACACTAGTAAGGTGTGCTTCCCATGGATTAGTCAACCATTTAAAATCAAACGGCAATATTTGCCTAAGGACAAAGTTGAGAAGGGATGGTAAGGTGGGTGGAATAGAAATTGGAACTACAGAGAGGATGTGGGATAACTTGTTGCATGATGGGATTGCAATCATTGAGATGAAACAGTGTGTGATTTGTTGAATGTAAATGTGATGCTCTTGTCTGCAATTCTTCATTCAGTTCACAATAAAATGTTTAAGACATAATAATAATAATCTATTATTCAAGATACTCCAGCTCTATTCTCATGCTATTCCATTCAGAGAAATCTTGGTAAACAATGAAGACTAACATTTCAAGTGATCACAAACTTAAATAAAAGAATATTTATTTGACCTATATAAAACTTTTAGTTTAGAAATCATGCTTCTACTGTTATACAAAGCCAACTGTATATAATAAGTTCAAAAGATAAGACCAATTATGGACTTAAAGGGGAGACATGACCCATGAAATATAAGAAACACAATAGAAAAGGGCTATGAATTTTCTACCCTATGTCCTGGATTAAAAACAAAAGCAAATGGAAAATACTTCAGGAAAACCATAGTATTGTGAATCCAGGTAACTTTTTTTTCATTGTTGTTAAATGTCATTGAGTCGGTTCCAACCCATAGTGACCCTGAACAGGGTTTGCGAGGCTATAAATCTTTATGGGAGTAGAAAGCCTCACCGTTCTCCTGTGGAACAGCTGGTAGTTTCAAACTGCTGACCTTGTGGTTCACAGCCTGATTCGTAACCACTATGCTACCAGAGCTCCTTATATGAGTCAAATGATCAGAAACCTACCTTGATGTGTTTTAAGACCATATGATGGTGCAGTGGTTAAAGTATCTGGCTGCTAACTAAAAGGTCAGCTGTTGGAACCCATCAACTGCTCTGCAGAAGAAAAACGTAGCAGTTTTCATCCATACATAAAGACTACAGCCTTGGAAACCCTATGGGGCAGTATTACTCTGCCTTCTAGAGTCATTATGAATCCAAATTGATTTGAGGGCAACAGGCTGTAACCCTCTAAATAGGTAAGATGTTTTAAGTTGAAACAATGTTCCACTTGATATTACTATATATGTAATTTTATTGCTGTTGTGTGCCAAAAGATGGATTCCAACTCAGAGCTGATCACCAGATCTCACTGCCATGGAGTTTCTGGTGGGTTTGAACCGCCAATCTTTCAGTTAGCAGTGAAACACTTAACCTTTGTGTCACCAGGAATCCTTATAAATATAATAAAAACCAAACCAAACCCAGTGCCAAGGGGTCTATGGCACTGAGACTGTAAATCTCTATGGGAGCAGGCAACTTCATCTTTCTCCCTCCGAGAGACTGGTGAGTTTGAACCACTGACCTTGCAGTTAGAGGCCAGTGCCTAACCCACAGCACAACCAGGGATCCCTTATAATAAATATAATAGCCATCAATTGTTTAGTGTCCAAAATGGCAGGCACTTTACAAATGTAGTCTCATTCATTCCTAACAAACCTGGGAGGACTGCTATCATTTTTTATATTTTACAAACAGGTAAAACAAAGCACAGTTACACAGATTATAAATGAAGGTCAGAATTTAAACCACATAGTACTGCAAATACATCTTTCCTTTATGCCAGATTCGTCATTATCTTTAGGGTCTAGGGATGTATGGGCACAACTAGGAAAAACATTGCAGGCTGGTGAAAAAGTCAGTATTGATTCTTAAATCCGTGTATTTATTTTTAGATGTCATTCTTACAAGTATTTACTTACACAATTTTTTTTAATCACCAGAAAAATGCCTCGCTATGGAAACAAACTGTTCCAGTCACTTGATCAGATAATGGGCTTTTTAGTTTCAATTCACAAACAGCAGATCTGGTTTGCAGTTCATAGTTACTGCTTCTAAACTGCGATTTCAGGCAAATTGCTTATCTCTAACATCCATTTTCTTATTGCTACCTCTGTCACAAAGAAATTATAAGAATTACATAACAAAGAAGTCTGAAAACCATCATAATAAACTGCCACATTAGCACCCCAATGTTAATACCTGCAAAACTCAGGAAAACATTGTTAACATCTCTATTTATGAGTAAAGGGTAAGCAAGAGAGACTTTGTAAGGGTTTTTACACAGAACTCTAATGTCTGAAAATTAGGAATTACTATCATGTAACTCCCAACACAATCCAAATTGTTTTCAAGCTTCATTGTTCCAATGTAGTTTATCTCTTTTCCTATCCATTATTTTGATGGGTGTTTCACAAACTGTGCAGACTTCCATAACTCACTCTCTAATAATATACTCTGGATAATTGTTAGCTTCATGAAATGCAATTGCCTATACTTTAAGTTATAATTAAAGGCATTACTTAAACCCTCAAGTGGCCTTTGGAAATCTGAAAATGGAAGTTGAATTTAAAAATGCTAGGTACACATAGGAAGTCCCAGAACCCTGATTCAGTACATGAAAACTCATATGAACTCAGTTGAAAAAGAGATCTTTTCTTGCTTTATAGTTATAACCACAAGGTTTATAAATAACTGCAAGGTTTATTAACTACTTTAATGCTAGTCCTACAATTACTAAATAAGAGAATTGAGTTCACGAAAGTCGGGGTTTTCAAAATTCGTTGTACATGTACTGATGATGAAAACTTTGTGATTCGGATCAACAAAGGAAATAGTCTATAAAACAGACCTGCTGAGTAAAAAACAACTCTGTTATTGTATGCTGTCAAGTTGGTTCCTACTCATAGGAACCCTGTATATGGTTTCCAAGGAGTAGCTCCTGGGTGTGAACCACCGATCTTGCAGTTAACTGTCCAATGCTTATCCTAGAGTGCCACTGAAAAAGTTGAGATGTGCTTCTGTAGCTGAATGCGCATAATGCATTTGTCATAATCGGAAACTAAGATTTGGTCAACCTCTGGGACCACTTACTCCGTTCCCAAAACTTTATTGGCTCTTGTAGGAAAATGCTTGACCAGCCATACAGAAAGGCCTATAACTGCCATCATAGATACCCTGAGCATCTTGTTGTTTAGTTGTTTTGAGTTTTTCCCCCAAGGCAACCCAGGATTTTATTACATTTTGATAACTTTTCAAAGCATGAATCTGGAAAATACTTGGTTTACCCTGCATAAAATAAAATAATAAATAATACACCACTGGTGTGGTCCTGGATAAGCCCTGGGCCAGGATAAGCTGTGAGTTAATACACTAGACTGCAAAGCCATTTGAACTGCAAGGTCGGTGGTTCAAGCTCACCAGCTGCTCTTCGGAAACCCTATACAGGGTCGCTATGGGTCAGAATTGACTTGATGAGACTTAACAACAACAATACAGGGTTGCTTTGAGTCAGTACTGACTCAAAAGCACTTAACAAGAACATTACACCATAAAAAAACATAAATATGAGCTAAAATTCTTAAGGTAAATATGAAAAATAAAGAAAAATGAATTTGTAGAATCAGACAAAAAACAGATTTCTCAAGACACAAAATGTACAAAATGCAAAGGAAAAGACTAACAAAGTTAGCACATTAGAGACTGGAAATATAATTCACTGAAAAACTCAAGATTTTGTGATTAATTTAGAACAAATTATTAGCATCTATAATGTACATAATGTACGTGGGGGAGCTAAGGAATAAGCATTGGACTGCCAACCACAAGTTTGGTAGTTTGAAGCCACCAGCTGCATCATGAGAGAAAGATGAGGCCATCTGCCCTGGCAAAGATTTATAGTCTCAGACACCCTATGTAGGGTCACAATGAGTCAGAATCAACTCTATGACGAAGAATTGTTTGTTTGGTTGGGGTTTTTTGCAATGTATATGGGACAAGGCTACTTCAGTGGTTGAATTCTTACTTTCCATGCAAGTGACCAGTGTTCTATTCCTGGCCAATGCATCCCTCTGTCATTCGAGGCTTACATGTTGCTATGGTACAGAAAAAGTTTCAAAGTAAGACAAAGTAGGAAGAAAGGCTTGGTGATCTAGTTTTGAGAGCTAGCTAATGCAAACTCTATGAATCACAAATGGTCAGTTAACAAGCAATCATGGGGATGGTACAGAACCAAGTAGCATTTTATTGTGTTGTGCACCATGAGTTGGGCAAAAACTCAAAGTCAGGTAACAAAAACAACTCAAAAAAACAAACAAACCAATGACACCAATCATGTTGTTCAACCATTCTTAGTATTATTTCTAAATCTACAGACATGGCAAAATTATAATAACTGGAATAGCAAGAATATACATATATCAGCTTCCAGAGAGTGGATATCTCTGGGGTAGGAGGAAGAGAAATTGGGATGGCATGAATTTCAGCTCTTTTTTATGAAATTATGTTTCTTTTTTATTATTAAGACTAATATGTATTATAAGGAGCTCTGGTAGCGTAGTGGTTACGAATAGGGCTGTGAACTTCAAGGTCAGCAGTTCGAAAATACCAACTGCTCCGCGGGAGAAAAGATGAGGCTTTCTGCTCCCGTAAAGATTTACAGACTCGGAAACCCTGTTCAGGGTCGCTATGGGTCGGAACTGACTCGACGGCACTTAACAACAACAATATGTATTATATTTCATTGGTAGGTGCATGGGTGTTTTATGGTATTCTCTAGAATTTTCTATGTGTTTGAAATATTCCTAAAAATTTTTAAATAAAATTGGTAGGAAAAAAAGAAACTAAGTGATAATATAACCAAGTTCATTATTTTTTTTTTTTAATTTTTTGCCATTAACCAAATACAAGTGGGCATTAAAAAGTTTGTGGGAAAATACCATTATTTCTTAATTTCAGATTCCACACATTTTTTGAAGGCACCTTGTATTTGGCCAATGGAAGAATTGACATTGGTCTTGATCCTCTTGGCTTCTGAACTGGCCTTTTTCCACCACATTATGTTTTCTTCAATGCCATGTATGCACTCTCTAATGGCACCTAATGGAGCTCTGGTAGAGTAGTGGTTACGAATCAGGCTGCCAACCTCAGGATCAGCAGTTTGAAACTACCAGCTGTTCCGAGGGAGAAAGATAAGGCTTTCTGCTTCTATAAAGATTTACAGCCTTGGAAACCCTGTACAGGGTCACTATGAGTCGGAACCGACTCCACAGCACATAACAATAACAACAATGGCACCTAACAACAACAACAACAACAATGGGCGAAAAATAGTCTATATGTCTTTTGTATCCTTCACAATGTCTGGCACCATTCTGGCTTTAAGAAAGCACTTAAGATGTACTAAATTAAATTAAATAATTAGCATTAAATGCTAATGCAAAAGTACTTTGTCATTAGAATTATACTCTAAAAGAAGAAACCTCAAGCTGTAATTTCTGGCTGATTAAGTGTTCAGAAATGTGTGGGTCACATGCTCAGCAGGACCTACATCCTGTGGTACTTAATTCTTGGCTCAGACCTGATCCAGAAGAATCAAAAACAGGGGTGAGTTCTTAGTCCAAGAAGTCTACATTAAACTGACCACTTCGAAGGCAGTTACAGTTTACCCAAAATGTGATTTTGGAGAGTGTATAGTCTTCCACTACAGATTCAAATTTTTAAGAGCCCCACCACCACCTTTATGCAGGCATACATATTTTGAAAATCTGAAGTTCAACTGATTCTACTCTACACCCCAAAGGTGAGGTAGACTCCTTTTTCCCTAAACAAAGTTGGATTGTAGATATTACAGAATCCAAATGAAGATAGAGTTTCCACTCTCAAAAGCTTAAACTAAAAAGGAACAATTAGGATATACATTTATTAGGGTCCTTCTAATGTACAAATCAGACAGTTAACGTCAGGGATCAGTAGTTCAAAACTACCAGCTGTTCCACTGATAAAGATGAGGCTTACTGCTCCCGTAAAGATTTACAGCCTCGGAAACCCTCAGCACATAACAACATCAACAATGGATTTCCATTTTGGATGGCAATTATTTGTTCACTTATTAAAACGTAATGTCTTGATACTACCTTTGATTACATAAAAGTTTGAGGTGAATATGTCCTTGATAGTAAACCTTTGTCTTTTTCATCTGTATATTTTTAAAAGCTGGCAAAGTGCTTGGCACATTATTAATGTTTGTTGATTGAATGAAAGGGTGAATAAATGAATGTAAGCGAAATTAAGACATATTTCTTACTGACAGACACTAATGACTAAACAAGGCTTCCAACAAATGAGCAGAGTTGACAATTAAAGTGTAAATAGGAATCTAATGAATGGTCTAATTGATCTTCCCTGCTTTAAAATGTAGCCAGAATTTTTTTAACCTTGAGATACAATGCTCAGCAAATTAGTAGACTTATCTTTGTGTGAAAATCTCTTTAATCAATCGAATAGCTGGACTACTCAGCTGTAGACTTTATGACCTCTGCCAAATTAGAGTTTTGTTTTGTTAGTCTTAACAAGAGTTATGTGCTTAATAATATATTAATATATAAACAGTGTAGTTTAGTACTTGGACTTCTGAGAAAACAAAGAGCATACGCTAAATAAAAATAATATTAAAAGACAATCTACAAAAAAAAATACAATCTACAAAGGTAATAAACCTGGGAATAAAAAAATAATACTCTCATTGTCTGAAACAGGTTTTAACAAGATGTTTTTAAAAAATAAATCTTTCTCTTTAGCTTTATATTGGCCTCAGAATAGGACCAAATACTCCTTCAATCCAATAAAAAGTTTAAGACTATCTATCCAAGAGTTGGACTCCTGGTGTGGTGCTATAGGTTAAGAACTGGCCGGCTAACAGGGTGGTGGTTCAAACCCACCAACTACTCCTTGGAAACCCTATACAGGGTTGCAACTGATTCAATGTCACTAAACAACAACATACAAGGGTTGCTAGAGTCCTTGTGTGGCATTGTAGGACAAGCACTGGACTGCTAGCCTCAAGGTCAACAGTTCAAAACCACCAGCTCCTCCTGGTAAACCCTATATAGGGTTATTATGAGTCAGAACCAACTCAACAGCACTTAACAACAAAGCTTTTCTCCATTATTTTAAACTCTGACCAGACAACTAGTCTATGTTGTTTGTTGTAGTTAGTTGTTGTCCAGTCGATATGGAATGGACTCATGGCAACCCGTCACGTGCACCTTAGAGTTTTCAAGGCTGTGACTTTTCTGAAGCAGATTGCCCCACCTGTAGAGAAGGACAGAAGCTGAGAAAGGAGGAGAGTTTTTAAAGAGGATTTTGTGAGAAAGCTGTTCTTGAGTGCAAATCCCACACGCTCCGAGAAGAGTTGGGGATGTAGTCCCTCATCTCAAGCCCAGGGAAAATGGCTTCCACCAGGTGGAAGCTCCAGGTGTTCTCAAAGTTCTTACAGGGCACATGGTAGTGGTGGTGGTTATGTGCCGTGAAGTGGGTTCCAACTCACAGCAACACTGTATAGGGTTTCCGAGGCTGTAAATCTTTACAGGAGCAGAAAGCCTCATCTTTCTCCCACTGAACCGCTAGTAGTTCGAACTGCTGACCTCAAGGTTAGCAAGGTTAGCAGTACAATTAATAGCCACTACGCTGTCAGGAGGAAACAGTTGCTGGAGAAAGATGTCATGCTGGGTAAGATGGAGGGTCAGAGAAAAAGAGGAAGACCCCCAACGAGATAGATCGGCCAGGTGTCCTCATTGATGGCATCAAGTGTGCCAGTGGTAGTGAGGTTGGCCCAGGATCGGACATTGCTTTGTTCTGCTGTGCATGGGGTCGCTATGAGTCAGTTCTGACTCAGTGGCACCTGACAACAACAACACCGCTACCAGAGCTCCTTTACAAGGCACATAGGGTAATGGAATGTAGATGACCAGCAACTCTGCTCTGATATAAGGAAAACAAGGTTATACAAAAACGTTTGTAACAGAGTTAATTGGTGAACAGGATGTGAGCGTGCTTACTATGATTGCAAGAGAGAAAAGTCAGCCTTGGAGTCCTCTAAAGACAGCCCCAAATGAGTGCCTGGGGGTGCCACAGTAACCCTAATACAGGAGTGTACCACTAGATTACCAGAACCTAGAAAGGAGTCCTGGTATGGCACCTAACAACAGCAACAACCACAGAAAGAGCATATAGACATCATCTACCGTCTGCTTTTGATGTCTCCTTGCACAAACAGCTGCAGATTCAATAGCCCCAGTGATTTCAGGTTGGAAGGTTGTACTAAAGTCTGCCATGAGAAAATGTCAGTTTTGAGCACCTGCTCTGCCCAGACAGCACAGATTTCAGCTGATATCAGTATTAATTCATTCATGTCTTTCCCACCCTTTACATGCCCTCTGTCCCTCAGCCCCTTCTCGTTCTGAAGGGGTTAGAAACTGGAGGAGGAAGCATAGAAGCACAAAATGGAAAATTAGAAACTGAGCTCACCTTCCCTACTTCAGGTTGTCACCTGTTACTGACCTCAGTTAGGTAAGATGAGCAGCTTTGACTTCAAATAATACTAAGGTTAGTGTATGGAAGTGGACATTTTAATGACTGAAATAAAACCTTTTGAGGTACTAAAAGAGCACAAAGGATTTCTCATTATCTGAGAGTGACCAAAAAAGTCACAGTGCCCTTCCAAGAGTTTGCCCAGGGACAGAAAAGAACATGGTCACCTGAGCAAGTTGGACTGGGAAGTGAGCAAAAGATTACCTCGTGATAACTCCATCGTTGTTGCGGTGTTGTTAAATGCGTCAAGTTAGCTCCAACTCATAGTGACCCTGAATACAGTTTCTTAGGAGTGGCTGGTGGATTTGAACTGCCAATGTTGTGGTTAGCAGTCCAGTGCTAATCCTACAGTGCATGCCACAACAAGACTGGCTCCTGTGATAACTCTAGGAGCACTGATTATTTTAGTACAACAATCTTATTTTGCCACATCAAGTTTCCAATAATCTAAATTTCCCAATTTTCATAATAGGTTTTCCAAGATAGAATGAGGAAAGTTGTTGTTGTTAAGTGCCTTGGAGTTGGTTCCAACGCACATCAGCCTGTGTGTAGGGTTTCTGAGGAGTGGCTGGTGAGCTTGAATTACCGACCCTGTGATTCAAAGGACTTTGGAGTACAGCGCCACACCAAGACTCCTAGACCGAAGACTTGTTATTGTTGTTGTTGTTATGTGCCGTGGAGTCGGTTCTGACTCATAGTGACCCTGTACAGGGTTTCAGAGGCTGTAAATCTTTACGGGAGCAGAAAGCCTCATCTTTCTCGGCGGAACGGCTGGTAGTTTCGAACTGCTGACCTTGCGCTCGCAGCCCGATTCGTAACCACTACTCTACCAGAGCGGTTTCGTGAAAAGAAGACCTGAGTGGAAAAAAAAAAACATGAAAGAGCCCTTCCAATATTTCCAGCCGTTTCCGGGTGAAGCCTGGTCAGCCAAGAGCTCTCACTCAGGCAGGCAGATTATTAACTGTGAATCATTTTGCTTCTCTGAGTTCGATATCTGAGGTTGAATCAGAAGGCTGGTTGAGTCTGTGATTGAGACCCCATACATCTCCATGACTTTTCCTGGTGCCCCATACAAATTCTGACCAGTTCATTTTCTAACTCTATTCTGGTCCCTGGGTGGTGCACATGGTTAACAGTAGTTAATTGAAAGATTGCAGGTTCAAGTCCATTTGGGATAGCTTCTGAAGACGATATGGTGATCTACCTCTAAAAGGCAACCATTGAAAATGTTATAGAATATAGTTCTACTCTGATGTACATGGAGCACATACACACACACACACACACACACAGGCAATCTGCTTTTCCAGAGAGATCTGGGCTCTCTCAGATATGCCCTCCCACAAGCCAGTCATTCTCCCAATTAACTATAGATTCTCAAAGCACATTGGCTTACAAGTCATTTGTGCTTCCTTGCTCTGCCCCTCTGAGCAGATTCAACCTCTGTACAGTCATATCAGCCAGCATTAGGCCTGGGTATGCCACACCTACAGGGAGGAGCCTGAAACCACCCAGCTTTTATTTCAACCTCTACTTACCAGCCTCTGTTACTAAGGTCCCAGGAAGTCTTTGGCTCAACCCATATAAAGTTGGAATGAAAAGAACTTGGAGTGACTCATTTTCAACTGTTTCTTGTCATTAAATGTGGCAAAGCCATTAAAGAGAAAAAGGTGGGTGGCAAAAATCAGGGTCTTAAAAGGTAGCCTTCCATTACCATATAAGACTAGGAAAATAGCCACAAAGTATTCTTAATGTTACTCAGTGGTTATCATTTCAAATAAGGCTCAGACCAGGAAGATGCAAGGATAATCATGAAATATGAGGCATACTGCTGCCAACTACCGCTCATTCCAAATGTGTTCATTTATTCATTTGCAGTAACAGCCTCCGAAATCAGTGGAGTGGTCTCTAGGAGGTAAAGGAGTAAAATAATTTTCCAACCTTTATAGTCAGGGGACTAATTCAAGTTTCAAAAGCAACACTAACTTGCTCCAAGCACCATGAAAAGAGAGAGAGTGGAAATTCCATCCTGCCTTAATCACTACCCATTGCAAGTTTCCTTAATGTTTTCCAGCTGCCTCTATTTAGGTTGTTGCTTTGACAGAACTTTCATAAAGCCATGGAACATTTTAACATACTAACAAAACAAAATCTTACTCTGTCCCTCACTATAGTCTAAGCAAAAGCAGATTTCTGTTGGATTATGTAAGAATATGATAAGCAAGAATGGGGGAGGGGTGAAGAGTTTGCCTCTGTTTTATACAATCTCCACAAAGCATTCAATAAGAACAAAGGAAAATGTGAAAGTCTGAGAAAATATTCCCAAACTTGTGGAGAGCTAAAACATTCTGGAAGTATACGCAGTATATAAGGCAATGTAAAATAAGCACTGGATTGAAAAGTTATTTTGAACTGCAAGTCGGCATTTCAAACCCATCAGCCACTCCTTGCAAACCTTGTACAGGGTTGCTATGAGTCAGAACCAATTCAATGGCACTTCACAACAACAACAGCTGTTGCCTCTACCATGGGTTCAAACCTACCTACCATTGTGGGGATGGCACAGGATCTGACAGCATTTCATTCTGTTAGACATAGGGTTGGTTGATTTGAGTCAGAGCTGATTGAACAACACCTAAAAACTACATTCAGAAGGGGAGAAAGACTTATTTAGAATTAAGCTTCCAGGAATGTTGATAAGTGTTCTCGAGTCAGTTCTGACTCAGAGCAACCCTATATAAGGTCTCCAAGGAGCAGCTAGTAGGTTTGAATCCCCGAACTTGCCGTTGAAACTGACCTTGTAGTCTGGTGTTTATCCTACCATGCTACACCAGGACTTCAGGAAATAAACACCTTCAAATTCTAATGTCACCAAACAGTATGCAGTAAATTAAGATGGACACATTTAAAGTCAAAAGTCAAAATTATACTGGTGGAATATCCTGCAACTCTAAATCATCCATCTCTTTGCATGTCGATGTGGGATCCAGGACAGGAGTGAGTACAAAACATGAAAACATGGATATACAATATAAGAAAATAGTAGATATTGTCAAGTGTCGTCGAGTCTATTCCAACCCATAGTGACCCTGTATAGGGTTCCCAAGGAGCAGCTGATGAGCTTGAACCACCGACCTTGCAGTTCAAACGGCTTTGCAGCCTGGTGCATTAATCCACAGCACCACACTTGAATAAAGTATTTTAATACAGTTCATAAACTTGAGTGTCCAAGCCTCTTTCAAGGTTATAATTTCCTTCGCAACTCAGTTGTGTGTTCTTTAAAAACAAAGGGTAACCTTTCTTAGCAATCATTGTATCCTTTCACAGTCCTTAGGGTTAGCATCTCATCTATGACTGGTATCCAAAGAAGGCAATGTTAAAGGGAATAAAGGGAAACGTCCAGAAAACTGATGCTAGTTAAACAGTAGGACACCTGGAAGTAAAAAATAAAGAATATTTGAAGGTAGAAGATAAATTAACAACAATTTTATCTTCATGGTTCCATGAATCTTTTGTTTTCTTCATATATCATTAACTTTTCTATATTGGGGTAAAACTCATTATTTTTATTCATAGGCCAGAAAAGAACTTTTATAGATCTTCAAATTACTCTCCTAAAACTATCCCTGACTACTGAAAATCTACTCTCCTTTTGGAAAAAAACGTTCTATAAATTTATCTGTTACTGTTTTGTTTTATTTTGTTTTGTTTAGTCAACTAAGTAAGTAGATACATACTGCACATATTTTTCAGGTCTACCATGTTCGAAAGAAAATACATCCACAGAAAATTATTTATGTTGCACATTTAACTCTAATAAAATAGTAATAGATTTATTTCTAAACTCCAAAGCAAGGTACAAAGGAGATACAGGAAATAATGTCAACTAATCAATCCTTGAGTCATTTCTTATGTTTATCTTCATCTTGACAAATAATTTTGAGTATAAACACATATTGAGATTCCCATTGATTTTTCCCAAATTCTTTCTCATTATTTAGGGGTATTGAGAGGCTCCAGAACTTCTACATAAAAGAGTCTTGGAGATAATAATATGGTTGGCTATAGTTGGTTGACAATATTTATTCTAAACTCGAGTGTCTAGAAAATTCTTTTATGTGCTCTGTGTCTTAATTTGAGGATTTAGGTGGGTTAGATTTCCCCAAAGATACTTGGTACTGTCCCTACTGAGGACCTTCTTTTGGTACATTTTTGAGCTTTTAGTTGGAATCTTTCCAAGCTTTCTATATCATTCTCAAATTCTAATACCAAAAATTATACTGAGGATTCTAACGTGGGTAACCACAGAATTAAAGATGGATTCTTCGGTTTAGAGCGTCTGGGTTTTGCCTTTTTGTAAACACCAGTAATTGGCTTACTTTTTAATTTAACTTTTTTATTGTAAATTAGGTGAAGGTTTACAGAGCAGATCATCAGTTTTACAGTTGGCAGTTCGTACACATTTGTTTTATTTCATTGATTGCAATCCCCTCAGTGGAGCCTCACGTATCCCACTTACTCCTTGCATTTCTTGCTTCCATTCCTCCTAACTCTCTGAAATTCTTTCCTTGGGTAAACACTGGTCCTTTGATCTCAGATGATTCTTTATTCTAAGGTGTGCATACTTCAATAGCTTTATAGCTTCCCTTATACACCTATCTATCATTTGTCACCACTCGTCTGTCCGTTTGTCATACTGTGGTGGCTTGTGAGTTGCCGTGTTTTTGAAAGCTATGCCACTGGTATTTTAAATACCAGCAGGGTCACCTATAGTGGACAGGTTTCAGATGAGCTTCCAAATGAACACAGACTAGGAAGAAGGAGAGATGAGCTACTTTTGAATATTTAGTCACTGAAAACTTTATGGATAGCAGTGGAACAGTGTCAGATAAAGTGCTGGAAAATGAGCCCCTCAGGTTGGAAGATACTCAAAATGTGATGGGAGAAGAGCTGCCTCCTAAAAGTACAGTTGACCGTGATGACACGAATGAAGTAAAGCCCATGGGAATAAAGCCCACAGGACCTTCATTTGCTGATGGGGCACAACTCAGAATGAAGAAAAACAGCTATAAGCATTCATTAATAATTGGAACATGGAATTACGAAGTATGAATCTAGGAAAATTGAAAATTGCCAAAAATTAAATGGAATGCATAAACATTAATATCTTAGACATTAGTGAGCTGAAATTGGCCATTTTGAATCTGACAACCACATGGTTTACTACGTCAGGAATGACAAATTGAAGAGGAATGGTGTTGCATTCATTGTCAAAAAGAAAATATCTAGATCAGTCATGAGATACAACGCTGTCTGTGGTAGGATTATATCCATGTGCCTACAGGGAAGCCCAGTTAATACCACTATTATTCAAATTTATTCACCAACCACTAAAGCCAGAGAGGATGAAATAGAAGAATTCTTCCAATTTCTTCAATCTGAAATTGATCAAATATGCAATCAAGATGCATTAATCATTGCTGGTGAATGGAATGCAAAGGTTGGGAACAAAGAGGAAGGATCAGTAGTTGGAAAATATGGCCTTCGTGATAAAAATGATGCTGTAGATTGTATGATAGAATTCTGCAAAATCAATGATTTGTTCATTTCAAATTGCTTCTTTAGACAGCAACAGCATAAAAGGTGATTATACACATGGACCTCACCAGAAAGAATACACAGAAATCAAATTGACTACATCTGCAGAAAGAGACGATGGAAAAGCTCCGTATCATCAGGCAAAACAAGGCCAGGGGCAGATTGTGGAACAGACCATCAATTACTCATATGCATATTCAAACTGAAGCCGAAGAAAATGGTAAAAAGTCCACAAGAGCCAAAATATGACCTTGAATATATCCCACCTGAATTTAGAAATCATCTGAAGAAGAAATTTGATACATTAAACACTAAAGACTGAAGACCAGAAGAGTTGTGGGATGACATCAAGAACACCATACATGAAGAAAACAAAAAGTCATTGAGAAGACAAGAATGAAGAAAAAGATCAAATTGGATGTCAGAAGAGACGCTGAAACTTGCTCTCCAGCATAGAGATGCTACAGAATATGGAAGAAATGAGGAGGTACAAGAGCTGAACAGAAAATTTCAAAGGTCAGCTTGAGAAAACAAGGTTAAATATTACTAAAAAATGGGCAAAGATCTGGAGTCAGGAAACCAAAAAGGAAGAACACGCTCAGCATTTCTCAAGCTGGGGGAACTGAAGTAAAAATTCAAGCCTCAACTTTCATTATTGAGGAATTCTCTGGGCAAATTATTGAACGATGCAGAAAGCATCAAATGAAGATGGAAGGGAATCTCAGGGTCACTGTACCAAAAGGACAAGGTTGATGTTCAATCATTTCAAGAGGTAGCATATTATCAAGAGCCAATATCCTGAAGGAAGAAGTCCAAGGTTCATTGAAGGAATTGTCAAAGAACAAGACTCCAGGAATTGATGGAATCAAAACTGAAATCTTTCAAGAAAGTGAGGCGGCACTGGAGACACTCACTCATCTATGCCAAGAAATTTGGAAGACAACTATCTGGCTGACTGATTGTAAGAAATCTGTATTTGTGCCCTTTCCAAAGAGAGGTGACCCAAAGGAATGCGGAAATCATCAGACAATCTCTTTGATATCCCATGCTAGTAATGTTTTACTCAAGGTAATAGAGAAACAGCTGCAAGCACACATTGACAGAGAACTTCCAGAGTTTAAGGCTGGATTCAGAAGAGGACTTGGAATGAGAGATATCATTGCTGATGTCTGATGGGTCTTGGCTGAAAGCAGAGAATACCAGAAAGATGTTTACCTGTACTTTATTGACTACGCAAACGCTTTTGATTGTGTGGATCATGGCAAGCTATGGACAACAGTGCAAAGTATGAGTATTCCGGAACACTTAATTGTGCTCATGAGGAGTCTGTACATGGACCAAGAGTCAGTTGTTTGAACAGAACATGGGAACACTGAATGGTTCAAAATTAAGAAAGGTGTGTGACAGGTTGTATTCTTTCACCATACTTATTCAAACTGTATGCTGAGCAGATAATCCAAGAAGTTGTGTTATATGAAGAAAAACATGTCATCAGGATTGGAGGAAGACTCATTCACAACCTGCCATATGCAGATGATACAACCTTGCTTGCTGAAAGTGAAGAGGACTTACAACATTTACTGTTAAGATCAAAGAGCACAGCCTTTGGTATGGATTACATCTCAATGTAAAGAAAACAAAAATCCTCACCACTAGACCAATAAACAACATTTTTATCAACGGAGAAAAGATTGAAGTTGTCAAGGACTTCATTCTTGGATCAACTATCAACACTCAAGGAAGCAGCAGTCAAGAAATCAAATGACACATAACAACTACAGAATGATGTACATGGGAGCATTAACCTGAAGTCAGTCAACAAATGAAAGAGTCAAGCACAGAATAAAATTATAAGAACAGAGGATCTGGGAGTTCAGTCTATGATCAAAACAATTACAATGTGATAAAAG
>NW_006408528.1:13329337-13351638 GCF_000296735.1 Chrysochloris asiatica | reverse complement strand
ACTGATGGTATATGGAGGGGATTATAATCAAGGTAATGAAACAAGTTATATGAATTGTTGAATGTGAAACTGATGATGTGCCCTGTAAACTTTCACTCACTCCACAATAAAAACCTTAAATTAGAAAAGAAAAGAAAAGAAATCAAATGACATATTGCATTAGGCAAATCTGCTGCACAAAACCTTTTTAAAGTGTTGAAGAGCAAAGATGTCAGTTTGAGGACTAGGATGTGCCTGACCCAAGTCATGGTATTTTCAATAACCTCACATGCATGAGAATGCTGGACAATGTATAAGGAAAACCGTAGAAGAATTGATGCTTTTGAGTTATGATGTTGGAGGAGAATATTGAAAGTTTCATAGGCTGCCAAAAGATCCAAGAGATCTATGTTGGAAGAAGTGCAGCCAGAGTGCTCCTTGGAGTCCAAGATGGCCATACTTCGTCTCTCATACTTCGGATATATAGTTAGGAGGGACCAGCCGCTGGAGAAGGATATCATGTTTGGTAAGGTGGAGGGTAAGAGAAAAAGAGGAAGACCACCAACAAGATGGATTGGCAAAGTGGCAGCATTAATGGGCTCAAGCGTGGCAACAATTGTGAGGTTGGCCCAGGACCTGGCAATATTTTGTTCTGTTGTACATAGGGTCACTATGAGTCGGTACTGACTCAATGGCACCTAGCAACATCAACATCGTTTTGCCAAAAATTTAGCCACAGTGGTGAGTTCAGTTTCCAATCTGAAGGGTGACAAGGATTGTAGTCTTAGGGTTCTACCATTCTCTATCCAACTAATAAGTCTAATCTTTTTTATAGTTTGAATTTCATTCCTCATTTTTCTCCTACTCTATCCAGGATCTTCTAATGTGATCTCTTTCAGAGTAGTTAATAGTTTTAGCCAGGCATTGTCTAGTTCTTCTGGTCTAGGTTCATGGAGACTGATGTTCATGTAGTCCATTAGTCCATTGGACTAATTAGTCCAACGCATCTTTGATTTTGATCACTCTTCCTTCCTCTGTATAAGGAGAGACCAATAGTTGCACCTTAGATGGCTAATCATGATCTTTTAAAGACCCCAGTTGTTACTCACTAAAAAAGTTGTAGGACATTGTCTTTGTGGACTATATTATGCCAATTGGCCTTGATGTTCTCTGATACTACGATCCTGAGGCCCCAGGCCCAGCAACTCATCCCCTCAAAGTGTTTGATTATTTCTAATAAGTTTTCATAACTTTGTCCCCTATATGGCTTACCACATTCATGTATATATTTGCAGCAAAGGTATATCCTTTGTCAAGCCAACATATTTGTGGATAGAGCCCACTCTTCCTCCCATACCCATTCAGCCTGCCTATCTAGCCATGCATCTTATCTTCCCCTGCCTCCATGATTTTTTGGTCAACCTCCTTTTTATTGTATATTGCCTTCCCTTTCACCCAAGTTAGCATGTGTCCAACTTAACAATAATAACAATAAAACCCTCTAGCCAATTAATTAACCCCACTATTCTTTTGATTCCTTCTAATTAGATCATTTCATGTAGGTATAACTGCAAATAATAATACATTTTCTAAAAAGGTATGTCAAATGAAAGTGGTTAATAGTATAGAATTGGAGTATTTTACAGATTCTGTACTGACCATTCCTTCCCCAGTCCACTCCCCGTCTACACGTCTCCTCTTATTTCTGCCCCCAGTTTGCTTTCTTTCAAACATCCTAAATCCTGGTGTAGTGCTGTAGGATCAGCACTTGACTGCGAACCACAAGGTCAGCAGTTCAAACCCACCAGCTGCTCCTTGGAAACCCTATACAGGGTTGCTATGAGTTGGAACTGACTCAATGGCACTTAACAACAACAATATCTATGATATGTGAAATCTTTTATAAAATATAAAATTTATTTTCTCTAAAAATTGTGCCTAGTTCATCTTTGCATTCTGTTGGCACATAGAAAACACTAAGGATAGTTTTTGGTTTTTTTTAATTGATGAATGAATGAACTAACCCTTCAATCCTGGAGGAGATAGAAAATAAGTCTCTAAAACTTTAACAAATAAATTCAAAAGTTGTTTCAGATAAACTATTAACAAGCCCTCAAATCTAACACTTTCTGAAGACCCACTGGGTATGGTCAACATAACAACTTAAGGGTGTAAACACAGCTGTTGTTCTCTCCAGGATATTATTAGTTTTGATTTATTGCACATATCCACCTGCAAGGCTTCTCTGAGCACACGGAGTCCTAATCTCCAGAGTCACCTAGTGACAAGAGAGTCCTGCCGCTCCATCACTCACCTGGCTCAGCAGCTTCATTTATCTGTCAGGCAGTTCAGACCTGCTCCTAGTCTCAAGGCCCACAAACTTAGACTTTGTCAAATCAAATGGGCAATAATTTACAATAGAATTATCTTTTCTTCTTCATCATCGTTTTTCCTTTCAAAATACAACTCAGGAATCATAAACCATGTAGATTTATAGTTAGTGCTTTTTTTCTTTAGAAGATATGTGCATTCTCATATCATGATGTCAAAAGGAAGATCAGCAAGGAGTTAAAAAGATCCAAATAGATATATCAACATTTCCAAAAAAGGTCTAAAAGTACAGGTATTCATTGATATGGGAAGCAGCAGAATACTCTAGAAGAAAGAAAAGAAATCAAGTAAAGCTTAATCTTGAAATAGAGATGTAAGTATGAAAGGAGGAAGAAAAGATCAAGTGTACCACAGGAAAGCTATGTTCCCTGAGGAGTTTAAAAGCTAAATCTTGAGAGACTACACAGGGTTTGGAGTCTTGGTATGGCACTGTGGGTTACTGCACTGGATTGCCAGGTCGGTTTGAACCTCAAGGTAGGCGGTTCAAGCTTACAAGCCGCTCCTTGGAAACCCTATACAGGGTCACTATGAGTCAGAACTGACTCAATGGCACTTAACAAGCAGGGTTTAGGAGTCGTGGTGTGGCACTGTAGGACAAGCACAGGATTGAAAGGTCAGCAGTTCAACTTACCAGTCACTCCTCCGAAACCCTATATTGGGTCGCTGTGGAACTGACTTGATGGCACTTAACAACAGCAGTAAGCAGGGTTTAAGGAGCCCTGCTGGCACAACAATTAAGCCCAAAGCTGCTAACTGAAAGTTTGGCCGTTCCAGCCCACTCAGCAGCTCCACTGAAGAATGACCTGAGGGTCTACTCCCATAAAGATTAAAGCCCAGAAGCCTCCGTGGGACCCTCTAGTCTGCTCACATGAGGCACAATGGGTTTGAAATCATCTGAATGACAACACACAATTAGGGTTTAAATCAGCTCAGATTACCTGTGGATATATTTCTCAGCTCATCTGTAATGTTTGTTTTTATTTTCAACTAAAAAGGATACATGAAATACACGGCTGTGTTCTGAGAACACCATAAATGAAAAAAGCAGGCAGAACTATGTGTTCTCCCAATGGGAAATTGAGTTATCCTTGTAATTTAAGGCCACATTCAGAACATTGCTTTATAACAGAGTCCCAAAATAAAACACGCCTTCCAATCAATACTCTTATCATTATAGAAAGGCTAAGATTTTTATCAATGTCTGCAATCTTAAATTGATCAAACATGCCATCAAGATCCATTGATAATTAACGGTGATTGGAATACGAAAATTGGCAACAAAGAAAAAGGATCAGCAGTTGGAAAATGCAGCCTTAGTTATAAAAATGACGTCAGGAATCACATGGTAGAATTTTGCAAGATCTCCGACATTGATTTTAAATACTTTTTTTCAACAACAGCAACAGTAGCTATACATATTGACCTCACAAAACGTAATACACAGGAATGAAATTGACTACACCCATGGAACGTGACCATTTGTTGTTGTTGTTGTTAAGTGCTATCCAGTCAGTTCTGACTCAAACCCTGTCCAGGGTTTCTGAAGAGCAGCTGGTGAGTTTGAACTGCTAACCTTGCAATTCAAACCAACTTTGCAGTCCAGTGCATTAACTCGCAGTGCCACACCAGTGCAATTTTATCACAGTAAAATTTTGCTGAAGAGAATTCAAAAACAGCTGCAGCATGGGACAGGGAACTGCCAGAAATTCAAGCAAGATTCAAAAGAGGACATGAAACAGGGAAATCATTGCTGCTGCTAAACGAATCTTGGCTGAAAGCAGAGAAAAATGTTTAGTTGTGTTTGATTGACTATGCAAAGGCGTTAGACTGTGTAGATCATAACAAATTATGGGTAACATTGCAAAGAATGAGAATTCCAGAACACTTTTAATTGTGTGCATGTGAAACCCATACATAGACCAAGAGGCAGTCCTTGGACTAGAACAAGAGATAATACGCAATTTAAAATTGGTTACGGTGTGCATGAAGGCTATAACCTTTCACAACAGTTATTAAATCTGAATGCTGAGCAGATAATCTAATAAACTGGACTATATTAAGAAAAATGTGGCATCAGGATTGGAGGAAGACTCATTAACAACCTGCAATATGCATATTACACAACCTTGTTTACTGAAAGCAAAGAAGACTTAAAGCAGTTACTGATAAAAAATCAAAATCTAAGCCTTCAATATGGATTATATTCTGAAAAATTCTCATAATAGGGCCAATAAGCAACATCATGATAAACAGAGACAGGCTGTAAGTTATGAAGAATTTCATTTTACTGGATCCACAATCAAAACTCATGCAAGCAGTAGTCAAAAAATCAAAAAATGTACTGCATTGTTCCAATCTGTGACAAAAGAGCTCTTTAAACTGTTATCAAGTGCTCCTGCTCATATAGCCTTTCCCAAGCAGCTCTCTTCCTTCCCTCCACGGAGGCCTGGCTATAGAGAATCACCTCAGACCCTGAGGTCCAGGGCTTGGGAGCCTAAAGCAGGAAGCCCTCCCTATCTGGGGCTGGTGCATGTGGAAGAAGAGAAAGAAGCCGACGAGGGTGCAAGCTTCTTTCTCACTCACCTGGAGAAGGAGAACTTGGATAAATACCAGCTACCTGACCAGGGGCTGGAGATCATCAAAGTGATGCTGTGGGTCACGAAGTAGGCTTTGGAGCCACCAGGGCTGCCCACTGTGCATGGGACCAACCCAGGAGAGGAGGATGTCTCAGGAGATGAGCTGATTGGGCAGCTGCTGAGTCCTGAGACAGGGCCTCACTTCCTGAAGAGCCCCCAGGAGAAGGTGGAGGTCAACTGTGAATCCATCTACCCAGGGAACATGGACTATGAGGCCTCGACTGAGGAGCTGGGAGCTTACTACAACCCCTGTGGGAAGATCCACCATGTCACTATCCCATGTGACAAGCTCTCCAGACACCAAGGTCTACACCTACATAGAGTCTGGCACTGCAAACTCAGCCCAGGCTTCTGTAAAGCTGGACAAGAACATCTTCCAGGAGCAAGTCATCAAAGTACAGCCCAAAAGGACCAACTTCCCAGGAATCAAAGCCACAGACAGAGGCAGCCTGTGAGAACACTTTCTGGCAGGTCCAGGTTCAGACCTAAAAGCCAAACAGGGGGGCATGGAAGACCCTCTATGTGGTTTTCATTCTACTGACCTGGCGGCCAGGGCAGGGAAAGACAGTTCAGTGTGTAGGAGACCACTTATTGCAGAAGGGTTGGGATCTTTGCAGTGGTGTGGGGATAGGCAGGGTCTCTCCAAGAACTGCTACTCCACTCCTGGGATAGGACTGCCTCCCACTTTGCTGGGCCACAAACAGACCATACAGCACTGCTGGGGCTGGACACTTGGGACCCCAGCAGGCATCATGGGCGAGCTCTTGGTTGGGTGGTGGGTAGGTGTGGGGCATTCTCAGGGCTCATCAACCAGCTAGTTTTAAAAGAAAATATAAATATGCGTGTCTTAATGGTGAAGCATAAGTTATTAAATTTGAATCATTTTAAAAAGCAATAATAATAAAGACCTGAACAGTGTCAAAAAGCAAGTATGTCACTTTGAAAATTAAGGTGCCCCTGATCCAAGCCATGGTGTTTTCAATCATTTTATTATGCATGCAAAGGCCAGGCAATGAATAAAAAAGATGAAAAAGAATCGATACCTTTGATGCTGATGAAGACTATAAACTATGCCCTGGACTACCAGAAGAAGGCCCAGATCTGTGTAGGAAAGAGTACAGCCATAGAAGTGAAGATAGGGAGACTTTGTCTCACCTACTTTGGGGGTCTTATCAGGGGAGACCAGCTCCTGGAGAAGGACATCATGGTTGGTAGAGTGTTAACAAAAAAACAGGAAGGTTCTCAATGAGGTGGATTGACACAGTGGCTGACACAGTGGGCTCAAACACAGGAGTGATTGTGAAGATGGCCCAGTGTTTTGTTCTGTTGTGCAGGACTGCTATGAGTGGACACCAGCTAGACAGCACACATCCTTGCTTAGCCGACTAGACAGCACACATCTTTCTCTTAGTCACAAAGAGAAGAGACGTTACAGAAATGTATTTACCCACTGGTATGAAATATTCACCTTGCTCCCACAGAAGGCAAAAGCAGCAGAGTTTTGGGATTTCATATGAAAAATTTTCTCCATTGCACAGTACGACCTAACTCTATGAATCTGGATGCAAACTCTTTGGTGGTGTGCACTGAATTGAGAATCAAAATCTGTATTGGAGTCCTGGCTCAATATCCTATTACATGTGTGGTGTTGAAAAAATTACATAAGATATCATGAATCTTTTTCAATGATAAGGAGGAAGGGTCCAATAATAACACTTTCCCTAATAACCTCCCCTATTGCTGATAGAGGAGCTCTGGTAGCGTAGTGGTTACGAATTGGGCTGCGAACCTTAAGGTCAGCAGTTAGAAACTACCAGCCGCTCCACGGGAGAAAGATGAGGCTTTCTACTCCCGTAAAGATTTACACCCTCGGAAACCCTGTACAGGGTCGCTATGGGTCGGAACTGACTCGACGGCACTTAACAACAACAACAACAACAATTGCTGATAGAATCAAATGATGTGGAGACTTAGGTGTTCATTGGGAGATCTAAAGTGCTAAGCAAATCTAAGCAATTAAGTGAACATACTTGCTAACATAAATTTTATAAGATTTTTTTTCCTCTTCCTATAAGATAGGAAACTGCTTTAAACCATTCCTATAAAAGTAAATTGTATAGATTACTTCAATGATAAGCGCTGGACCACAAGGTCGGTTTGAATTGCAAGATCGGCAGTTCAAGCTCACCAGCTACTCCTCAGAATCCCTATACAGGGTTGCTATGAGTCAGAACCAACTTGACAGCACTTAACAACAACAATAACAAGCACCTGGAGACCCAGCTGACTTGTGCTCTTTTGGGTGACATTTATGTTTCATATTCCCAACAACAACCACAGTACCTGCCATAAAAGTAAGTGTTCAGTTTTATGAATTTTGACAAACTGAAAAACATATCTATGTCAAGAAACAGAATATATTGGGGACACCTGAGCCCATGGACAAGGACAGCCATGGAGGGCTAGAGCTGAGAGTAAAGCATCCAGCTGATATGAAGTGAGGGGAAACGCACAAAAACACCCAAACTTGCAGATAGTACCCATTTGACCTGCTTGATAATCAGAATTCGACTAGAGGAAGATTTTTAAAAAACAACAATTTTTGATAAAGGAAGCGAGGGTAAACTGCTACAGTTTGATGAATTTGACCTATACTCATAGATGTAGTAGCTCAAAATACCAACAGAGAGGGAATGAGTCTTCACATCAAATATCACTGCTATCTCCTCTGTATACAGAATAGATAGGGACGGGCAACTTAGACATTGGCTACCTAAAATGAGGGGGCAATAAAGGCACAAAGTGACTGGCTTACAAGTTTTCAAGAGGGAGTTTAGTTTCAGAGTGAGCAGGGGAAGGTAAAATCCCCTCTGGATAGTTTTCATCTTGTCTTTTTAGATGGATCTGGTGAAAAGAGATGGCGATAAGATTCTTATGATTCACTAGTGAGTAATTGTTATCATGACTAATTGCGACTGTCACAATTGTAAAGGTAGAAATTTTGTAACAAAAGTCGGGAGAGTAGTTAATCTTACAGTCCAAAAACAGAAGACTCTAGGACCAACAAGAGAGAAGAGCACAAGCGGAATGCGGGACCTTATCCAAAGAAGAAGCAACACCAGAGATAGAGGCAGAGATAGGGACATGGAGAGATGGAGCAGCTGAGGACTCTGAATTCATGGGAAGAGAGGGACTAAGTGCTGGCAACCAGGAGGCAGACTTGCAGAATGTGCCCTTTGGTGGTGTACTTTATTATATATGCCTGAGTGTTGCTGCTGTTTTTTCTTCAAAAAAAAAAAAAAAAACTAAAACTAAAATGAATAGAGAGAAATATTGTTAACTGATGGTACATGGAGGGGATTATAATCATTGTAATGGAACAAAGTATATGATTTGTTGCATATAAAACTGATGCTGTGCCCTGTAAACTTTCAATTCACAATAAGAACTTTAAAAAAGAAAGAAAGAAAGAGAACATAACCAGCATCTCAGTCCCTACCCTGATGCTTAATCTGTTTTTATACTTGATGTAATTGGGAATATACAGCCTCCAGTCTCTCTGTTGTGAAGATGATGAAGGCATTGTGCTGTTGTGTCATATAAGGTCGCTATGAGTCTGAACTGACTCAATGGCACCAAATAACAACGAGAGTCTGTTGGCCTGTTTTTGCATAGCATTGTTTCTGTACATAATGATCGCACACAGTTGTATTTCATTCATTGTCATGTCATCAGGAGTCCTGTAGGATAAGTACTGGACTGCAAGGTCAGTTTGAACTCACCAGCTGCTCCTTGGAAAAGTTGGCGGTTCAAATGCGCCAGCTGCTCCTTGGAAACCCTTTACAGGGTCGCTGTGAGTTGAAACTGACTCAACAGTGCTTAACAACTGCAAGAACATCTCTATATAAGAGTAGTTCTCAACATGGGAATATTTTTCCCATTGCAGAACATTTGACAATATCTGGAGACACTTTTGGTTGTCACAGCTGGTAGGGTGCTACTGGCATTATGGGTGGAGATCAGGGATACTACTAAACATCCTACAATGCATAGGACAGCCACCACAACAAAGAATTATCTAGCACAAAATACCAATAGTGCCAAGGCTGAGAAAACTGTTGTTGAGCACTTGAGTGACTTTCATTTGGAGTTACTATGAATACAGCTGCAATATTGTAATGTACATTGTTTGATAAACATGTATCTATTTCTGCTGAGTAAACTACCTGGAAATGGAGGGGGGGAAGTAAATTGTATAAATAAATAGCTTTAATAATATATAAAAAGCTTTTTGACTACTATAAACCACCGCCTTTTAAAAACTGCTACCAAAATTAGAGAGATGGGTAAATCCTTCCAGATAGTTTCCGTCTCTTGCTTCATTGAGCTCTGAGGACATTTTAAGTTCTAGTCTATTCCTCTGATCTGGTTCTGATGTACATATGAAGGATAACTCTCTAGATGCTCACTCTTTCCAGAAAGTATTTACTTAGAGAAAATTAGAATTTAATTTATATTGGATGATCAATACAGACCTTTATGCATGCAACACATCTAATACACTGCTGCCAAATTAATTTCCCTAGTCAGTGATTAATTGCCTGCTCTGTCCCAGGTGCTGCGGAAGGTGTCTGGAATACAAGAGGGAGTGTGTTGGGCAGGGTCTATGCCCTTCTAAATGTCAAATCTATAGTCTAGTTTCAGAGCTCATCTTTCTCAACCTTTGTGACATTTGATTTTGTTGCCAACTCCACTTTGTGTAACTTTCTTCTCGCTCAATTTTGAAGCTGTTATTCTTGCTTAACATAGCAAACATTGTTAGTTGTTTGAAAACCTGCATTTTCAACCCATTCTCCTGCATCACCTTCCAGTTAGGTATAGAGACGTGATATAATTCTGACTAATTAGTTATAAGTTCAACTCAACAATCTTACTGCTTCCTCATTCCTTCTATTGGAATCCAGGTGTGATTACAAGAACTATAGTTGCCAACCTGCTACCACCCTATTGCTATTGTTGTTAAGTGCTGTCAAGTTGGTTCCGACTCATAGCGACCCTGTATAGGGTTTCCAAGGAGTGGCTGGTGAGTTTGAACCACCAACCTCACGGTTCAAGCCAACTTTGTAATCCAGCACATTAACCCACAGTGCCACACCACCCTAGGAAAAGGTAAACAGAATGGCAAACATTGAGGCTGATGTTGATAAACTGCAGAAAAAATGCCAACATCCACCTACCTTCAAACTTTTTGTTTGGTAAACAAACAGACTATTTGCTTAAGCCACTCTGTTCAGATTTTCTACTACTTGTAGTCAAATATATTCCTAATTAACACATCAAGTTTTCTTATGTGTCTGTCCTGAGAAACTCCATTTACCTGAGAAACTTCAGGTGTTTTTTTGATTTTTTTCTCACTCTTTTCCTTCAATAGGAGTCTTTTGAGTGGTAAACAGTGTTAATACACTCAGCTGTTAACTATTAGAAATGAAAGCTCACCCCGAGAGGTCTCAGAGGAAAGGATAGGTGATCAACTTACAACAAAAAAATCAGTCTTTGCAAACCCTATGGAGCACAGTTCTACACCGACACACATTAGAATTTTTTGAGACAGGAAGGGGAATAGAAGGAGAGAAAGAAGGAAGGAATCACCCACGGGAGAGGAAGGGAGGATGGCCCAAGGAGATAAAATGTGAGGGAGAAAGAGATTCGTTGTTGTTGTTGTTAGTTGCCATCAAGTAGTTACCAACTCACGGCGACCCTATGCACAACAGAACGAAAGACTGCCTGATCCTGGGCCAACTTTGCAATTGTTTCCACGCTTGAGCCCATTGATGCTGCCACTTGGCCAATCCATCTCACTGGGGGTCTTCCTCTTTGTCTCTGACCCTCCACCTTACCAAACATGATATCCTTCTTCAGTGACTGGTCCCTCTTGACAATATGTCTGAAGTATGAGAGACAAAGTTTGGCCATCCTGGCCTCTAAGGAGCACTCTGGCTGCATTTCTTCCAATACAGATCTATTGGTTCTTTTGGCAGCCCATGTCACTTTTAATATTCTCCTCCATCACCATAACTCAAAAGCATCAATTCTTCTACAGTAACCTTTATGAGGTTATTGAAAATACCATGGCTTGGGTCAGGTGCACCCTAGTCCTCAAGCTGACATCTTTGCTCTTCAACACTTAAAAAAGGTCTTGTGCAGTAGATTTGCCAATGCAATGTGTCTTTGCTATCTTGTCTGCTGCTTGCATGAGTGTTGATAGTTGATTCAAGAATGAAGTCCTTGACAACTTCAATCTTTTCTCCATTGATAAGAATTTTGTTTATTGAGCCAATGGTGAGGATTTTTGTTTTCTTTACATTGAGATGCAATCCATACCAGAGGCTGTGCTCTTTGATCTTTATCAGTAAATATTTTAAGTCCTCTTCACTTTCAGCAAGCAAGGTTGTATCATCTGCATATCGCAGGTTGTTACTGAGTCTTCCTCCAATCCTGATGCCATGTTTTTCTTCATATAACCCAGATTTCAGACTATTTGCTCAGCATATAGGTTGAATAAGTAAGGTGAAAGAATACAACCCTGTTGCACACCTTTCTTAATTTTGAACTATTCAGTGTTCCCATGTTCTGTTAGAGCAACTGCCTCTTGGTCCAGGTACAGATTCCTCATGAGCACAATTAAGTGTTCCAGAATACTCATACTTCACAATGTTGTCAATAGCTTCTCCAGATCCAGGCACTTACCTGCTAACTTTTGCTTTGAGTATGGGTGTATGGAATCGATTCTCTATATCACATCCTCATGTAAATCATAACTTTTCAGAAAATAACTCACTTTGTTAGGATCTTGTTCAGAGTTGATGCTTTTGCAAAGAAAGTTGGCTTCAGTTTGGCTGATGTTATACTTTTTTTACTTTTAGCACTCGAGAAAAATTTCAACTTGACCTTTTCCCTCAGGAACATTTCTGAAGAGTTAAGCGTTACATGAGGATGTGATGTGGAGAATGGATTCCATACACCCGTACTCAAAGTAAAAGTTATCAGGTAAGCACCTCCAAGTAAATCACCTCTCCTCTAAAAGCTCACCCTCTCCCCTTCAAAACAATTCCAGTCTAAGGAGTCAATTGATTTGTCACAACTTTTTTTTTTTTTAAATCATTTTGTGCTTCAAGAGTAATTTGGGATTGTATTTTAAATGGCAATTTCTCTTCTATAGCAACTAAAAGCTTAAAACCTTTCAGTCTGGTAATTAACCTACCATGCCAGTTCACCCAAATATTTTCCTAGAAATTTACCAATGTAGTCCCAGATCTTTTGTAGGCTGGGTTTGCCTCTGCACCACTAAATCACTCAGGATCATGTTTCTCAAGGGGTGGCAGAAATAAAATCTGCATATGCAATTGCCTTGGCTGTTCCTTCTCCTTGGAAACAGAGGAAAAGAAGGCGACAAGAATACCTTACTGTTGACAGTTTAGAGAACAATCCATCATCTCAGTGCCACATCAGCAGGAAGAGGTGGTGGCCCCTGCTGTCCCTAACAGGCCCTTCCACTTTGAGACCTTCATCGTATTCCTTGATACTGAATGAGAAGAATTTCAATAAAGCAATATGGTATGTATGCAAATCTAAACATTTTAAGTGTCCTACTCATTGGTGCTATTTTCTTGCTCAGTTTTGCCACAAAAATTTACCTATAGCTAAGGAGCTCTGGTAGCGTAGTGGTTACGAATCGGGCTGCGAACCTTAGGGTCAGCGGTTCGAAACTACCAGCCGCTCCGCGGGAGAAAGATGAGGCTTTCTACTCCCGTAAAGATTTACACCCTCGGAAACCCTGTACAGGGTCGCTATGGGTCGGACCCGACTCGATGGCACTTAACAACAACAACAACAACAAAGTGTCATATGAGCAGAGAAGGAACAAGTTTGGTTTTGATTCTGTTTATCTTTAATGTGTTTCCATAATCCTGGCAATAAAACATATTAGTAGAGAATCTTCCTTATTAGTCTAGTGCTTATGTATATGGGAGAAGATTTAATATTTTATAAATTTGCTATAATTTTTATTCTCAATGCTCTATTATTTAGAATTTAATTGTTCAATTTAGGAAATAATAACGGGCTCTTATGTGCTTCCCATGAGCCTTGAACTCTTCTAAGTGCCTCGTATATGTTTACTTTATCCTCAAACCTCCCAATGAGGTGGATGCCATTACCGTCGTGCCTGTCTTTATAAATAAGGTAGCTAAAACACCAAACCCCAAACCCAAACTTACTGCCCCTGATGTGACTCTGACTCATAGCATCACTATAGGATACAGCAGAACTGCTCCATTCTGGTTTTCAAGGCTGTACCTTTAGGGAGCAGACTGCTCAAAACACTGACCTAGTGATTTGGAGTCCGTCCAGTGCTTATCTTACAGGCTTGGATTTTACTTTAGTTCTTTCAGATTGAGAAATACTGAGCTTATTCTTCCCCTTTGGTTTTCTAATTCCAGATATGGCAAATTGCATTATAATACTTGACTTTGACTTCACCAGCCTCCCATTGAAATCTTCTGTTCAGCTCTTTTACTTCATCATTTCTTCCATTCAATTTACCAAGTCTGCATTCAAGAGTAAGCTCCAGTCTCTTCCAACATCAATTTTGTTTTCTTTCTTTCCTGTATTTTTTTTCTTTCATTCCATTTTTAAATTGTGAATTAAGTGAAGGGTTTCAGAGCAGATCAGTTTTCCATTCAACAGCTCATTCACATCTTTTTCATCTCATTGATTGCAATCCCTTCAATGAAACATCACTTATCTCACTTCCTCCCTGTGTCTTCTGTTTCCATTCCTCCTTCTTTCATAACACTTCTGAATACTCTTGGGTAAATTCTCTCCTTTTAATCTCAAATGGTTTGTGACTGTAAGGTGTGTGTGTGCACACGCACTTCCCTATTGTTATTGTTCCCTGTATTGACCTTTCTATTGTTGGCTTGAAAATTGATCAGTTGATGGTGAGTTCATTTCCTATATACCATATGATCTTTGGATTTCTTTATTTATGCAGCTCTTGATATAGTCCCACAACTTATCTGATCTTCAGTATTAGTTTTCAATTCATCAAATCTATTCTTGAGTTGGTCTCCTGAGTTGGAATAATTAAGGTCATCCTTTGGTTATTGTGGACTTGTTTTCATTTTCTTCAGTTTCAACTTGAACATGCATATTAGCATTTGATGGCCTCTTCTGCCTAATAACATTGAGTTTCTCCTTTGCATTTTCCCAAAGATGTAATTGCTTTAATTAATTTGTATCTCATCTGGTGAGGTCCACATGTATGTTGTTGTTGTTAAGTGCCGTCAAGTCAATGCAGTTGCCATTTATGTTATGGCAATGGGGAAAAGTATTTGCAATGAATACTTTTGGTCACTGCACTATCAGAACTCCTTAGTGTTTGTTTTTTCTTTATTAAAATGCAAAGTAACCAAAGATTTTCATTGGAAAATGAAATAAAAAAGGACACAGCTAATACTGCAATAGATCTCATTGAGTTCAATCCCCTAATTTTCATAGGTAAATTGTTTAAGAAGCCTTAATTGAACTCCTGGTGTGGCACTGTAGGATCAGCACTGGACTTTGAACCACAAAGCCAGCAGTTCAAATCCACTAACCACTCCAAGAAACCCTATACAGGCTGACTATAAGTCAGAATTAACTCAATGGCACTTTGCAACAACATCAATTGGAATGATACTGAACAAGATTGTCTTCTTTAAAGTCCATAATCATATCACTATTACACAGCCTATTCACCATCAAAAAGAACTTATCAGTTCTGGTAGTGCAGTAATCACAAATCGGACTGCTAACCTCAAGATCAGCAGTTCAAAACTACGAGCTGTCCCATGGGAAAAAGATGAGGCTTTCTGCTCCAGTAAAGAGTTACAGCCTCTGAAACCCTGCACAGGGTCGCTATAAGTCGGTACTGACTGCACAGCACAAAACCACCACCAAAGTGTAAGTAAATCTGTATGAGATTTATTGAGGAAAGCATCAGAGGAGGTTGGAAACTACAGCAGACAGCAATGCAAATACAAACTTTGTGAAGGTAAAAGGAGAGGCTTCATTGAAACAGATAATGTTCACAGAGAATCAGGTTTGGGAAGAGGGAGAAATAATGAGTGTGGTTTTGACAGATTCAACTTGAAGTGTTTTTTAGACATTACTGCTAAAATGTCAAATGGGTCTGAAGTGTGCTAGAGTTGTAAATTTGTGTTTCATCTGCACATAGGTGCTAATGGAAGCCAGAGCCATAAGGAGAGAGCCTAGGGACATAATATCTAATGAAAAGTGAAGGGGCCTCCAGGTTACCAAGGAATTCCAATATTTAAAGTCAAGAGAGAGAAGGATAGGTTTTCATGGAGAACTGAGAAGTCAATAAAAGATAGGAAGAAATAAGAAATTAGTATATCCACAAGTCAAGGGATGACCATGTGTGTTGCTGTTAAGTGGATTCAGACTCATAGCCATCCCATATAGGGCTTCAAAGGACCAATTTGCAGTTATCAGTTCAGTGCTTATCCTACAGTCCTCACCAGGACTCCATAACCATGTGTAAGAAGTGAGAAATGATCAACAGTGTTAAATGATGCAGATGAGTTGTGAAAATTACCATTGGATTTGAAAACATGAAGGTTACTGTTAAGAACTATTATAGTAGGTTATGTGATTCTAAGAATTTGTCCATGTCATCTAATTTATTCACTTTGTTTGTATACAGTTGTTCATAAAATTCTGTCATAATTCGCTTTATTTCTATCCACTAAATTTTAATGCCTCCTGCTTCATTTTTTATTTTGGCTATTTGTATATTTTCCTTTGTTTTCTTTGTCAGTGAAGTTAAAAGATTGCCAATTTTAATAATCTTTTCAAAGAACCAACTTCTGGTTTTATTGATTATCTCTTGCTTTTCTGTTTCGATTGTATTTATTTATGCTCTGATCTTTGTTATTTCTTTTCTTCTGATAGGTTTAGGCTTCGTTTGCTCTTCTCTTTCTAGTTTCTGGAGTTGTAGAGTTTGAAGTGTTGATTTGAGATCTTGCTTCTTTTTTTCATGTAAGCATTTATTGTTATAAGCTTTCCTCTGAATACTGTCTTTGTTGGATCCCAGACATTTTTGTATGCTGTACTTTCATTTTCATTTGATTCTAAGAAATACTGAAGTTCTTCTTTGATCCACTGGTAGTTTAGTAGTGTAGTGCTTAATTTCAATGTTCGTGTATTTTTCAGGAATTTTCTGTAAAGGATTTCTAACTTCACTTCCTTGCCGTCTAAGAAAATATTTTGAATGTTTTCAGTCTTTTTAAATGTATCAAAATTTGCTTTGTGACTTAAAATTTGGCCTATCTTAGAGAGTGACCATGTGCACTGGCATAGAGTGTATTTTGTGCTGTTTTTAGACGAAATGTTCTATATATGTCTGCTAAGTATAAATGGCTTACAGTGCCCTTTGGGTCATTTTTTTTCTTGTTGATCTTCTTTCTAGATATTCTGACCAATATTGAAAGTGGTGTATTGAAGTCTCCAACTAGTATTACGTTGTTGTTGTTGTTGTTAAGTGCCCTCAAGTGGGGTCTGACCCATGGCAACCCTCTATAACGGGGCAGGGATCATCTGGCCAATGAGCCATAAAAGGTCCACAAAATCATTTGGCCTGGCCCTGCCAAGGAGGCTGCAGGCGTGACTCAAAATTCAATAAATCTAGGAGTTTGTTTTAAAGCAGCATCAATTTATATTAAGTGAATCATAATAATAACGTAATTTTAGAGGCACAAGCAAGGAATGTCCATTGAGGGATAGATAGCACATATCCAAGTACCTGACAGGACAGACACATGTGCTTTTTGTCAGCTGCCTGCTGCCCTTCTGCCTGTATTGTGGTGACTCAGAGGACAGTCTGTGCCAGGCAGGCTGGGAAAGTGGTAATGCACTGTCGTGACACTACAGTGATCCAGTGATGATAAGATGAGATGTGATGAGACGATTCCTCGCAACATTAATGACCTTGCCTCTGATGATTGATGACCATGTTGTCCACTTCTTTGTCGACACAGACGATAATTCCAATACAATCTTTATCCATGTGTCCACCATCAAGAATCATCGCAAAAACTGAATCCCACATGAAGATTAAGGATTACAGTACAAAGAAAAGACCTCAAGAGTCGATGATACAAATGTTGGATATGTTCCAAGTCCAAGATGCAGAGTTAGAACAGCAATGAAAGTAAATAATTGAGTTCCTGGTGACACACACACGGGATAGCTATTAAAACTTAAGTGGTGTGACATCCTACAAATGGTGACTACAAGGAAAAATTGATGCACAGGGTTGATCTTTCCAAGAGAAATGGACAAATGATTATTTTTGTTTTTACTGAAATCAAAGGCAAACCTGTGTTCCTAGTTTGTGGCGATGCATTAACAGTAATGGAAAAAGCCAATCTAGAACATCATTACAGCTCAAAACAGGTTAAGCTCAATGAATTGGGAGCCCAAATGCATCTACATAAATCAATGATCTTTAACGGGATTTGGAATCACAAGTCACTTTCACTAGGCCTCACTGTGACAGAGACAACATAAGCGAGCTAATTGCAAAGAAGCTGAAGCTTAATGCAGAAGGAGAGTTTGTGAAAGAGTACATGGAGGCTGCTGCAGGGTTGTTAGCATCAGACAAAGTAAAATTGTTTCAGAGTGTTAGTTTGTCTTAGAGAATTGTCTTAGATTGGATTACTGACATAGCACAAGATATTGAAAACACATTGCAGGATTCTGCAGAAGATTTCCAATTTTTCTCTCTGGCTTGTGACGAGACAACAGATATAACAAATACTGCCCAGCTGGCCTTTTTCATTCATGGAATAACTGCAGAGTTTGACATGCAAGAGGAACTGCCACTGGAAGCCATGCATGTCCCTGCTAGAGGTGAGGATTTGTATAAGATCCTTGGTTAATCATTGAAAAAACTTTAGCTAACATTTGAAAAGATAAGTGGCCTTACTACATATGGTGCTCCAGTTGTGATTGGCTTGAAAAGGAGTTCATTGCCTTTGTTAAGAAAGAACTGAATCATCTCAGTCTTGATCCAAGTGATTTAATGATATGCTACTGCATTATACATGAAGAAAGTCTCTGTGTACAGGCGTTGTAGAGCAACAGTGTGATGTCAACAGAGTTGTCATGCATAAATTTTGTCAAAAGCAGAAAGCCTTTATAGACTCCAGTTTAAAGAGTTACTGAATGATCTTGACTCTGAATATGGTGATATTGCTTACCGCTATGAAGTGTGGGTGGCTGAGTCTCAGGAACATGCTCATGAGGTTTTGTGAACTATGGAATGAAATCAAGCAGTTTTATGGAGATGAAGGGAAAAATCTGTCAGGGAATTCAATGATAGCAAGTGGCTGTGTGATCTAGCTAGCATTCATGGTGGACATTACCAAGTACTGCTCAGAACTGAACGTCAATCTGCAGGCCTCCAACCAGCTTCTCAGCCTCCTAATTTCAAACATGAAATCGTCTGAAGCTAAATTAAGGATGTGGAAAATGCAACTCAAAAAGAATAACACAGTGCATTTCCCCACACTGAAAAGACAAACGCCTTGTACAACACTATGCTGGTGACTGTGAGAAACTAACTGAGGCATTTAATGACAGATTCAAGGATGTGAAAAGTAAACCAAAAGAGCTGAACAACTTTGCTTCACCGTTCAATATGGAACCAGTTTATGTGTCTGATAACCTACAACATGAAATTATTCTGCTGCAAAGACATGAAGAGCTAAAAGCTAGGTACAATAACCTCCCACCGCTTGAATTCTGTAAATGTTACATAAGTGATGATGAATTTCCCACTTTGAGGAGACATGCACTGAAATATGCATCTGTGTTTGGAACAGCTTACTGCTGAGAGCAGTTCTTTTCAAAACCTACCATCACAAAGAGTCAACTGCTCTCCAGACTGACCAACACATACCTGCAAAAGCAGTTGCAAGTAGCAACATCATCAATACCAGCTAACATCACATGCCTTGCCAAAGAAAAGCCATTCTGGCCATCCCAATAGGGGTGAGTTAATTAAATGTTTGACCAAATATAGCAGGCTAATTTTTAAATTGATAATTTGGTATGACCCGCAAAGATGTCATAAACATCCAAATGGCCCAAGGCAAAAAAAAGGTTCCCATCCCTGCTGTATAAGGTCTCCAAGGAACTGCTGGTGAGTTTGAGCCACTGACCTTGTGGTTAACAGTCCAGTGTTTATTCTATAGTGACACATCAGGACCCCAACTAGTACTATAGTACTATGTTGCTGTGGTTCACAGGACTTTGCAGTCCAGCATATTAACCCACAGAGCCACATAGTACTATCTATTTCTCCCTCCAATTCTATCACTGTTTACTTCGTATATTTAGGTAGCTTGTCCTAATTTTAGACAGCTTTTCCAAAATGAATCAGTTTGTTTCCCAGATAAAGTCATGTTATAAATCTTGCATTTGAAAGGTTCACTGCATTTACATTACTCCAGATGCTGTAGGATAAGCACTGGACTTCTAACAGCAAGGTCTACGGTTCTAATCCACCAGCCACTCCTCAGAAACCCTATACAGGGTCACTATGAGTCAGAACAATTTCAACAGCACGTAACAAAACAACAGCAATACAGTCAGCAAACACAATAGAAAAATATGATTTACCTTTATGGAGATTACATAATAGGAAAAGCAGATTAGCGATATTTATTTTAGACCACTAATGTACAGTAGTGTAGTGGTTACGAATCGGGCTGCGAACCTTAGGGTCAGCGGTTCGAAACTACCAGCCGCTCCGCGGGAGAAAGATGAGGCTTTCTACTCCCGTAAAGATTTACACCCTCGGAAACCCTGTACAGGGTCGCTATGGGTCGGACCCGACTCGATGGCACTTAACAACAACAACAACAACAATGTACAGTAAGAACTGGTGTGACACTGTAGGATAAAGAACTGGACCACAAGGTCAGTTTGAACCTGCTAGGTTGATGGTTCATACTCACCATCCACTTCTTAGAAACCCTATACAGAGTTGCTGTGAGTTGGAACTGACTCTACAGCACTTAACAGCAACAACAATGTATATCAGAAATATAAAATAAACCATATATATCATATAATTGTTTCTGCTGCTGTTGTTTAGGTATCTTCAAGTCATTTCAGACTCATAGGGATCTTATGCACAACAGAACAAAACACAATCCTACCTGTTCCTCACAGTTATGTTAGATCAGATAGCAGCTCTCTTTGTACCAACACATCTCTCATTGGGCAGTTTCCTCTTTTTCACTGACTCTCTACTTTACCAAACATGATGTCCTTCTCCAGGGTCTAGTCCTAGGTTTGCCAAACAAAGTCCACAGTACTTTCAGTACACTTCACCATAATTCAAATGCATCAGCTCTTCTACAATCTTTTTTATCCATTGCCCAAATTTTCACATAAATATGAAGCCACTGAAAAGCCATTGCTTGGGTCAGGTGCACCTTAGTCCTCAAACTGACATCTTGGCTCTTTCACACTATAAAGGGGGCTTTTACAGCATATTTACCCAATGTGATGCATCATTTGAGTTCTTGACTGCTGCTTCCATGATCATTGATCTTGGATCCAAGCAAAATTAAGTCTTTGACAGTTTCAATGTTTTCTCCATTTATCATAATGTTATCTATAAATCCAGTTGTGAGGATTTTTTGTTTTCTTTACATCGAAGTACAATCCATATTGAAGGCTGTATGTAGTCTTGGAGTATTTTGTCAGTAAGTATTTCGAGTCCTCTTTGCTTCAAGTAAGTAGTGTGCCATCTGCATAGTACAGGTTCTAATGAATCTTCCTTTAATCCTGAAGTCACTTTCATCTTCATATAATCCAGTTTCTCAGATTATGTGCTCAGCATACTGATTGAAGAAATATGGTGGAAGGATACAATTCTGGCACATACCTTTCCTGATTTAAAATCACTTAGTATCCCTTTTTGTGAACAATTGCCTCTTGATCTGTGTACAAGTTCTTACAAATAAGTATTCTGGAATTCCCATTCTGTGCAATGTTCTCTGTAATTTGTTATAATCTACAGTCAAATGAGGAGCTCTGGTAGCATAGTGGTTACAAATTGGGCTGCTAATCTCAAGATCAGCAGTTCGAAACAACCAGATGTTCTGCAGAAGAAAGGTGAGGCTTTCTGCTCCCGTAACAATTTACAGCCTCAGAAACCCTGTACAGGGTCGCTATGAGTCAGAACCGACTCGATAGCACAACAACAACAGTCAAATGCTTTTGCATAGTCAATAGGCACAAGTAAACATCTTTCTGGTATTCTCTGCTTTTAACCAAGATCCATCTGACATCAGCGATGATATTCCTAACTCCAAGTCCTCTTCTGAATCTGGCTTGAATCACTGGCATCTCCCTGTTGATGTACTGCTGCAGCCATTTTTGAATTATCTTCAGCAAAATTTTACTTGCCTGTAATATTAAAGATATTGCTTGATGATTTCCTCATTCCATTGAGTCATCTTTCTTTGGAATGGGCACCCATATAGATCTCTTGCAATCAGTTGATCAGGCAGCTATCCTCCAAATTTCTTGGCATAGACAGTTGAGCGTCTCCAGTGCCACATCAGCATTTTGAAGCATTTCAATTTGTATTCCATCAACTCCTGGAGATTTGTTTTTCAAGAATACCTTCATTGCAGCTTGGACTTCTTCAATACTGTCCGTTTTTGATTATATGGTACTTCTTAAAATGATTGACTATCAACCAATTCTTTATGGTACAGTGACTGTATTCCTTCCATCTTCTTTTGATGTTTCCTGTGTCATTCGATATTTTGCCCATTGTTATTGTTGTTGTTATGTACCGTGGAGTCAGTTCCGACTCATAGCGACCCTGTACAGTGTTTCCTAGGCTGTAAATCTTTACAGGAGCAGTAAGCCTCATCTTTCTCCCACGGAACAGCTGGTAGTTTCAAACTGCTGACCATGAGATTAGCAGCCCGATTCGTAACCACTAGGCTGCCAAGAAATTTGGAAGACAACTATCTGGCCAACTGATTGGAAGAGATCAATATTTATGCCCGTTCCAAAGAGAGGTGACCCAACAGAATGCAGAAATCATCGGACAATCTCTTTGATATCTTAAGCGAGTAAAGTTTTGCTAAAGGTAATACAGAAACAGCTACAATCATACATTGACAGAGAACTTCCAGAGGTTCA
>NW_006408528.1:13317269-13328302 GCF_000296735.1 Chrysochloris asiatica | reverse complement strand
ATCGGACATTGTTTCGTTCTGCTGTGAATGGAGTCGCTATGAGTCGGTTCCGACTCGATGGCACCTGACAACAACAACAACAACGCTGCCAGAGCTCCTTATTTTGCCCATAGAAGCTGTCAATATTTCAAGTTGAGGCTTGAATTTTTCCTTCAGCTCTTGCAGCTTGAGAAATGCTGAGCTTTTTCTTTGCTTTTGGTGTTCTGACTCCGGGTCTTTGCACATTTCATTATAATAATTTTCTTTGTCTTCTCAAGATGCCCTTTGAAATTTTATGTTCAGTTATTTCACCTCCTCATTTCTTCCAATCACTTTAGCTTCTCCATGCTGAAGAGCAAGTTCAGAGTCTCTTCTGACATTCATTTTGGTTTTTCTTTCTTTCCTGTCTTTTTTTTTTTTTTTTTTAACTTTCTATTGTGAATTGGATAAAGGCTTAAAAAGCAAATCATTCCATTTAACATCTCATACACATTTTGTTTACTGTCATTGATTGCAGTCCTCACAATGTAACATTTATTTCACTTCCTCCTTGTGTTTTGAGTTTGTATTCCACCTTTTCTCCTAACTCCTCCTGCTTTCTGAGCTTCTTCCTCGGGCAAATGCTACCCTTTGATCATAAATGATTGATTGCTCTACAGTCAATCTTTCTTGAATCATTGCTTTATGCTGAGGGTTTTTTAATCTCTTTAGGGACAGAAATTAGCATTCTGCTGTGCAGTTTGTGATAAGTTAGGAAAATGCATAAAGAAATTTCAATATTGTATTTTATCTTCCATTTAATTTTGCATCCTTTTAATATGCCTAAAAACTTCATTTAGAGTAATATCTAGAACTATGTCCTGTACAACAGACTATAAAAAATGATACTCACTTGATACATAAATTTAAACTTTTTGTGCTACATAAATATTAATACTTCTACTATTTTTGAGTATTTGCTATGTTAGTACTATATTAAATGCTTATCCATTTATTATCTTATTAAATGAATGATAGAGTGTATCCATGTGTATGTAAAACATTATTTTAAAGTTATAAATATTCTTGTTTACAAAACTTAGGACATAAATCTGTATATAAATGTTGTTGTTAGGTGCCACCAAGTTGATTCCAACTCATAGTGACCTTATGCACAATGGAATGAAACATTGCCCTGAACTGTGCCAGCCTCACAATGTTGTTAAGCTTGAGCTCATTACTGCTGCCACTGTGCCAGTCCATCTTGTTAGGGCCTTCCTCTTTTTCATTCACACTCCACTTTATGTAGAATGATGTTCTTCTCCAGGTACTGGTCCCTCCTGACAATATGTCTGAAGTGTGAAAGACGAAGTCTTGCCATCCTGGCTTCCAAAGAGCATTCTGGTTTTATTTCTTCCAGCACACATTTGTTTGTTCTTCTAGTAGTCCATGGTACTTTTAATATGCTCCTCTAGCACCATAACTCAAATGCATAAATTCTTCTATAGTCTTCTTATTCACTGTCCAACTTTCAAATGCATATGAGGCTATTGAAAATGGCTTGGGTTAGGCACACTTGAGTTCTCAAACCCACATCTTTGCTCTTGAAGACTTTAAAGAAGTCTTGTGCAGCAGGTTTGCCTAATGCAATACATTATTTGATTTCTTGACTACTGAATAATTCTCCACTGCATGGGTGGACCTCAGGCAGTTCCCTATGTAATGTTGCAGTAGTTTATGAATTATTTTTAGCAAATTTTTGCTTGTATGTGAGATGAATGATTTTGTCTAATGATTTCCAGATCCTGTTGGGTCACTTTTCTTTGGAATGGGCACAAATATGGATTTCTTCCAATCAGTTGACCAGGTAGCTGCCTTGGCATAGATGAATGAGCACCTCCAGTGCTGCATCAGTTTGTTGAAAGATTTCAATCTGTGTTTCCATCAATTCCTGGAGCCTTGTTTTTTGCAAATACTGTTAACGCACCTTGGACTTCTTCCTTTCGTATCATTGGCTCTTGATTATGTTACTTCTTGAAATGGTTGAACATTGTCCGTTTCTTTTTGGTAATGTGGTGTATTCCTTCCATCTTCTTTTGGTGCTTTCTGCATCATTCAATATTTTGTCCATGTTGTTGTTTTTAAGTGTTGTTGAATTGGTTCTGATACATAGCAACCCTGTGTAGGGTTTCCAAAAAACAACTGGTGTGTTCAAACTGCCGACCTATGGGTTCAACCTGACATTGTGGCCCAGTGTTTATCCTACAGTGGCATACCAGGGTTCCTTATAGAATCCTTCAATACTGCAAGTCGCTAAAATTTTTTCTTCAGTTCTTTGTGTGTGTGTGTGTGTATGTGTGTGTTTTAATGTTTTATTGTGAATTATGTGATTGTTTACATGGGAGAACATTAGTTTTACACTCATCTTATCATATATCATTTCATTCCCATGGTTACAATCCCCTCCATGCATCATTAACCAACCACAAGGTATACCCTGCAAGCCTGTACCTCCCCCGCACCCCAGTTGTAACCACACAGCCCCTGTCCCTCAATGGGTCTAAAGTCCCCAGCCGCTCCATCTCTCCACATCATCGTCTCTGCCTCCACTTCTGGTGTCACTGCTTCTTTGGGTAGGGTCCTGCTCTCCACTCTTCTCTCTTGATGGTCCCAGGGACCTCCGCTCCTAGACTGAAAAGTTAATCTCTCCCCTCCTTGCTCTTTCCTGTCTTTTTAATAACCTATTGCTTTCTTCATTTATGATGTTCTTGATGTCATCCCACCACTCTCTGGTCTTCAGTCATTAGTGTCTAATGTATTAAATCTCTTCTTGAGATGGTCTCTAAGCTCAGGTGGGATATACTTAAGCTCATAGTTTGGCTCTTTGTTATAATTTTCTTCAGTTTCTTTTGTTGAGCAATTGTTGTTCTAGTCCACAGTCAGCCCCTGGCCTAGTTTTGGCTGATAATACTGAGTTCCTCCATCATCTCTTCCCATAGATGTAGTCTATTTGATTCCTGTGTATTCCTTCCGGCGAGGTCTACATGTATAGAAGCTCTTTATGTTGTTAAAAAAATAAAAGGTATCTGAAATAAGCACTTCATTGGTCCCTAAAATTGTATCATGCCATCTCCGGGTCTATTCCCTCCTAGCATAATTTCGAACACCAAGGCATATTTTCCAACTACTGGTTCTTCCTCTTTGTTTCCAACCTTTGCATTCCCGTCATCAGTAATTATCAATTTATCCAATTGTATATTTGATCAATTTCAGTTTGAAAATGTTGGTAACATTCTTGAGTTTCATCATCATTGGCTTTGATGGTTGTTGTGTAAATTTGAATAATAGTATTATTAACTGGTCTTCCTTGTAGGCTTATGGATATTATCCTATCACAGACAGCGTTGTGCTTCAAGATAGATCTTGAAATGTTATTTTTCATGATTAATGCAAAGCCATCCCTCTTTAATTTGTTAGCTCTAGCAAAGTAAATAATATGATTATGAGGTTTCAAATGACCAATACCAGTCCATTTCAGCTCACTATTACCTAGTAAATTAATCTTTATGTGTTTCATTTCAATTTGTACGACTTCCAGTTTTTCTAAATTCATACTTTGTACAATTCACATTCTGATTTTTATGTTTGCAGTTGTTTCTTCTCATTTTGAGTCGTGTCCAATCAGCAAATGATCCTTACCGTTAAGGTCAACTCTCTTCTGATGTGTCAGCTCTTCCCCAGTCACATTTTAAGTGCCTTCTAACCTGAGGGACTCATCTTCAAGCATTGTATCAGTCAATGTTCCACTGCTATTTATAAGGTTTTCAGAAGTGATCTGCCTCTCCATCTTCCCAGTCTGTCTTAGTCTGTGGAAGCTCTACTGAAACCTATCCACCATAGGTGACCCTGCTCATATTTAAATTGCATAGCTTTCAGCATCACATTAACAAGCCATACAACAAACTGGCATATAAGTAGTGAAAATTGTTTTAGTAGCCACATTATAAAAAGAAACAGGTAGGGTTGCCAGACAAAATACAGAGATGCATTAAAAGAACATTTCTTTCTTATTTGAAATTCAAATTTAGCTGTGCATCCTATATTTTTATTTGATAAAGCTGGCAAACCTAATTCTGGTGAAATAAATCTGTAAAACCTGGGGTTTTTATGCTTTCAAGATATGATCAGTATAAAAAAATTGAGATGTTATAAATTATCATTTCATTTTATTAAAAGTAAAGAAATTCTAAATTTAGTTTCTCATTCACATTAACCACATTTCAAGTATTCACTAGCTACACTGGCTTACGACTATTGTATTAGACAGCACAGTTATTGATTATAAATTTCTCAAGTCATAGACAATGTTTCCCTTTATAATATCCCCACTGATCAGCATGATATAATGGCTCCATGATTATCACCAACAGGAGGAGATACATTTGAGTAGGTAAAATACACACAAATCAGCAGAGAAGAGTAATGCCATAGGTGCTAAATAGATAAGCCTTCAAGAGACCCAAAAAATTACACCCTTCAGGCAAAAACTTATATGAAAAAGATGGTCCTTTGAGAAACAGGTTCATAAGCAACTGGAATCAAATTTTAAAAGAAAAATATATTGTGTGCTTCAGCAATAGAAAGAAGAAAAAGAAAGTATCTTTTAATAAAGTTCAGATCACAATATGTGCCAGGTATTTCTTTCTTTACATTGCACATGAAACTTAATTCCGAACATTAATAGATACCAAAGAAACATCATCCCCAAAAGACTGCGAGGACAAACTCCCCCTAAGAGTTCCACGCAGCAAAGAGTCGTGAAGTTGGATGTTATAGGTGGTTTTCTGATTTCTAGGAAGAAAACATCCTGGAAGGACTGATTTCATGGTAGAGTCCCAGAGGAAGCGCACATAAGGGAAGGCTGAGTTGTCCTTTTCCTAGGGGAGATATTATTTTAGTTTGACTGCAATGGGTCGTTTTCACCCTGCCAGTCTGGTTACCTACAGGAGTTGTGCCCTCCTAGGGCATTCATCAGATGACCCTTTTTTTTTTCTTTCAAGTTAGGAAAGTATTTTTTAAAAAAGACACAAAAAACACAGGCCAGAAATCAAAAGAGTAACACATTTGACTATCAAACCAAAATGCAAATCCACTGCCATTGAGTAGATTCCAATTCATAGCGTTTCTAAGACTGGAAATATTTACCAGAGCAAATAGCCTCATCTTTCTCCTACAGAGCAGCTGGTGGGTTTTTGTTTTTTTTTAAGTTTTTGTTGTAGATTGAGTGATAGTTTACATGGGAGAACATCATGTAAACTATCACTCAATTTATACTTATCCTATCATATTTTGTTTCATTGTAATGATTACAATCTCCTCCATGCATCATCATTCAACAGTATTTGCTTCTATTCCCTGTTTTTTGTTGTTGTTGTTGTTGTTGTTGTTTGGATGTTGGATGTACACCAAAACACTCAGGAATATATAATCATTCAAACAACCAAAGGGCATACCTTGCAAGTCTGCCCCCCAGCTGCCAGCACACAGGCCCTTTCCCTCCATGAGTCTAAAGTCCCCAGCCACTCCATCTCTCCACCAGATGAACAATTCTTGATTAGCAGAGAGAATTCTATGAATTCTAACCCTACAATATAAATATGATCCATCATGAAGAAAAGAAAAGAAAATGAAAATGAATTACTAGATAATTCTTGTATTCATATTTACATTTCCCAGAACCTACAAAACTATCACTTGAAATAAATTGTTCAAAGGACCAGGAACCCAATGAAAAAATGTTTTACCAGAGAGGAGGCTGACCTGGAACCACTTTGGATGGGAGATTTTGTTTTAATTACTCTTTTTTCTTCACTCTTTACATACCCATCTTTAACCATTCACATTGTTAAGCATTCTCAATCATTGTATTTTAAGTCTGCTGAAGGTTAGAAATCATTATGCTACTTCTAATTAGTCAAAGGAGTCCTGGAGTGGCACTGTGAATTAAAGTACTAGATCGCAAGGTCAGTTTGAACCACAAAGTTGGTGGTTCAAAATCACCAGCAACTGCTCCTTGGAAACCGTGTACAAGGTTGCTAAGAGTTGGAAAGGACTCGATGACACTTAACAAAAACAACAATTAGTCAAAAGGCTAATTTATAAACTTCTGAGCTACAAAAACAATAATTACTTTCCAGTCTATTAATGGATTTTTTTTCTCTCATTTATCAAGACCTCTTTAAAGTGTTTAAGATCAAAAAGATCAGTTTGAGGACTAAGGTGTGACTGACCCTAATCCTTGGTATTTTTCAGTCACCTCATATGCATATGAAAGTTTGACAATGAATAAGGAAGAGCATAGAAGTGATGCATTTGAAACATGGTATTAGAGAAGAATATTAAAATTGCCATGAACTTCTGAAGAATGAATAAATCCTTGTTGGAAGAAGTATAGCCAGAATGCTCCTTAGAAGCCAGGATGACAAGATTTTGTCTCTCAAACTTCAGACATGTTACCAAGAGAGACCAGTCTTTGGAGAAGAATATCATGTCCAGTAAAGTGGAGGGTCAGTAATAAAGAGGAAGACCCACCCACCCACCCAATAAGATGGATTGGCACAATGGCAGCAGCAATGGGCTCGAGTGTTACAACAATTGTGAGGATGGCACAGGACTAGGCAGTGTTCCGTTCTGTTGTGCATAGACTTACAATGAGTAGGAGCTGGTTCTGCAGCACCCAACAATAAGAACAACATCAAGTTTTATTAGTCTGCAGGACCAGTTTTTAAAGCTAGAATCTAACTGCACTGCCAGTAAAGGTTAATACTTCAGTATGTGGGGGAGAATGGAATAAAATTTTTAATGATCTTACAATGGTTGGGTGACATTTGAACTTTATTAGAAAGATGGTATCCAAATCACATTATCCTCTAATATTTTATTGAGGCATGAACTCAGGAGCATTAGGCTGAAAAGAAAGGTCACCAGTTGGTGGAAAATCATTTACTTCTTAGCATTACTGAGACCCAAGAAGGTATACATCCTTAAGCATATTCAGCTCACAAGGACGATACTTCTTATCCTTTTCTTCTCCTCCTTAACCTCCCAAACCAGTAAAGCAACCCAAAGAAAGACAAAATAGCCTCTGACATAAAAGTTCTAAAATTCGAAAAAAGAACCTAAGTGGTGCAAATGGTTAATGGACTCAGCTGATCATCAAAAGTCTATGGTTTCAGTCCACCCCAGGTACCTACGTAGAAAGGTCTCGTGACCTGTTTCAAAAAATCAGCCACTGAAAACCGAATGGAGCATAATTTAATCTGACACACATGGAATCATCATAAATCAGAATCAACCCAATAGCAAATGGTTTAACTGGCTCATTTTTGTAAAAATAACACATTGCTACTTCTCTTATGGTGTCCTGGTGTAGTGCTATAGGCTAATGTATCAGACTGCAAAGTCATTTGAACTGTAAGGTCGGTGGTTCAAGCTCACCAGCTGCTCCTTGGAAACCCTATACAGGGTCTCTATGGGTCGGAATCGACTCAATGGCACTTTACAACAACAACTACATTTCTTATATTAGGGAGCTTCAAAATATTCATGGAAAAATGGAATTGAAAGATAATGGAATTTTTCCATGAACTTTTTGAAGTTTTCATATGCACACAATCTTTGGGATACAATTATCTGAGTCACATGTTGTATATTTGGCAAGAGAAGCAGTGATTGCCCTTTTATTTCAGACTGTATTTTCAAGGATCTATCTTGGACTTCTGGTGTGGCGTTGCCGGTTAATGCGGTAAACTGCAACGTCAGTTTGGGCCGTTAAGGCCAGCTGCTCCTTGGAAACCCTGTACAGGGTCGCTATGAGTCAAATCCCAACTCAATGGCACTTAGTTAAAAAAAAAAAAATCTTGCAAGATAGTGATGATGTTTCCCTTTGGAGAAAACTGAACAGTATAAAAGATTTGGGTTCCACAAACTCAGGGAATTACAGGAAACTCAGAAAGTAATTTCTTTAATTTGACCTACCTGGTGTGCAGGTATCATTTGGCTCTCATTGTCTCACCCTGTACAGATCAGGGAACTGGAGTGAAAGAAAAAAAATCTAGTTCTTACACTCTGGTCATGACTGTGGTTTAGCTGCCAAGCCCAATATCCCTAGAGAACACCCCCTGATGTTGTATCTCACAGGAATTTCTAAGCTACCAGTTTTTTTGTTTTTTTTTTAATGATCAATGGAAAACTGTTACAGTAGTATGTCAACAGGGAACTGCTAGAAATTTAAGCAGGATTCAGAAGAGCATGTGGATGGAGAGATGTCATTGCTGACATCAGATGGTTCCTGACTGAAAGCAGAGAATAGAGAAAGATGTTTACTTGTATTTTATTGATTATGTAAAAGTATTTGTGTGGATCATAACAAATTATAGGTAACATTGCAAAATATGGGAATTCCAGAACAGTTAATTATGCTTTGTAGGTACCTGCTTGTTGACCAAGAGTAAGTCATTTGAACAGAACAAAAGGATGTTTCAAGGTTTAAAATCAGAAAAGGTGTGCATCAGGGTTATATCCTGTTACTATATGTGACAGTATATAATCTGAGAAACAGGACAATATGAAGAAGAAGGTGACATCAGGACTGGAGCAAATGCATTAACAATGTGCTATATGCAAGACCAGGTGTGGCACTGTGGTCTAATGCGTCAGACTGCAAAGTCGTTTGAACTACAAGGACGGTAGTTCAAGCTCACCAGCTGCTTCTTGGAAACCCTATACAGGGTCGCTATGGGTCGGAATCGACTCGACGGCACTTAACAACAACAACAATATGCAAGATGAATTAATAACCTATATAGGGTTTCCAGGAGTCCTGGTGTAGCCCGGTAAGCTAATGAACTGGCTGCAAGTTTGAACCACAAGGCCAGTGGTTCAAGTTTACGAACTGCTCCTCAGAAACTCTATACAGGGTCGCTATGGGTTGGAATTGACTTGACAGTACTTAACAACAACAATTTGCAGATGAGGAGTCCTGATGTGGCTATGTAGAATAAGCACTAGACTGTTAACCCCATAGTCAGTGGTTCAAACCCACCAGCACCTCCTTGGAAACCCTATTGTTGTTGTTGTTAAGTGCCATTGAGTCAGCGCCAACTCATAGAGACTCTGTATAGAGTTTTCAAGGAGATTCTGGTGGGTTTGAACCATTAACCTTGATGTTAGCAGCCCAGTGCTTATCCTACAGTGCTACACCCAGACTCCTGGAAACCCTATACAGGGTGGCTATGAGTCAGAACTGACTCAATGGCACTTAACAACAAGAATATGCAGACACCACCTTGCTTGCTGAAAGTAAAGAGGACTTGAAGTATTTCCTGATGAAGTAAAGATTAAGCCTTCAGTATGGATTACACCTCAACATACAGAAAAACAAAAATTCTCACAACTGGACCAATAAGCAATTTCATAATAAATGGAGAGAAGATTGAAGTTGTCAAGAATTCCATTTTACTAGGATCCCCAATCAATGCCCATGGAAGCAGCAGTCAAGAAATCAAACAACATATTGCATTCAGCAGATTTGCTGCTAAAGCCTTTTTAAAGTGTTGAAAAGATATCACTTGGAGGACTACGATGTGCCTCACCCAAACCTTGTTGTTTTCAGTCATCTCACCTGCCTACAAAAGCTGGACAATGAATAAGGAAGATTTAAGATGAATCTTAAATCTTTGAATTATGGCATTGGTAAAGAATATTGGATATATGATGGACTGCCAGTAATTCAGGGAATACATAGACTATCAAACATTCTAAAAATTACACATACAAAAGTAGATAAAATAGATGAGTGGGACATACTAAAAATTAAAAACTTTTGTGCATCAAAACACTTCACCAGAAGAGTAACAAGGGAACCCACAGAATGGGGGAAAATCATTTGCAATGACATATCAGACAAGGAACTTATTTCTAAAATATATAGGAAACTACAACACTTCTACAAGAAAAAAGACAAATAACCCAATTTAAAAATGGGCACAGGACATGAACAGATACTTCACCAAGTAAGAGATCCAGGCAACCAACAAACATATGAAGAAATGTTCATGAGCACTAGCCATCAGAGAGATGCAAATCAAAACAAATAAGATATCATCTCATACCAGCAATAACACCAAAGATAAAAAAAAGTAGAGGACAATAAATGGTGGCAGGGATGTGGAGAGTACTGGGACACTCCTGCATTGCTGGTGGGACTGCAAAATGGTCCAACCTTTCTGGAAAGCAATATGGCGCATCATCAGAAGGTTGGAAATAGAAATACCTTATGATCCAGCAATTGCTTTACTTGGTCTTTACCTACAAGAAATATAAGCCATAACACAAGTAGATATATGCACACCAATGTTCATAGAAGCACTATTTACAATAGCAAAAAGATGGAGACAGCCAAAGTGCCTATCACCTGAAGAATGGATAAACAAACTGTGGTACATACACACAATGGAATATTATGCTGCCTTGAAGAATAACAAGGAAGCTGCAAGTCACTGCATAACATGGGTGAACCTTGAGGAGAACAGGGCTCTGGGATACAGGGATTGAGACATGGTTGGAATGGGGAAAAGGGGGAAAATAATGTTAAGATGCCTGGCTGTCTTTTGAATCTTGGTTTCCCTTGCATATCATTATAAAATAGACATTGGAGGGGGAGACAAAGAAATATCCAGAAATATCACCATAGAAAGCTTGTAAGTCCATCTTCCACCTATAACTGATTGAAATACCTAAAATGGGGCTACAACGTGCCCAGTGAAGGAGGCTTCCTGCAGAGCCTCTGAATTACATAAGACTATAGGTGGTATCCTGAACAGTTTCCAGAATCTTCAGAGGTGGGAAATTTCTATTTGAAAGGACGGGCAGTCCAGCCTGGAGCAGCTAGAAGAAAACAGAGATACGTCTTGAAAGAAAGACCAACAAGAAAAATACAAAACCGTATAGGCAGACCAACTGATTACTACAAGAATAAGCAAGTTGCTCGCCCAGGAGACATCAAGGCAAGTGGT
>NW_006408528.1:13314529-13316374 GCF_000296735.1 Chrysochloris asiatica | reverse complement strand
TGGAGAGATGGAGCAGCTGGGAACTTTAGACCCAAGAGAGGGAGAGGGGCTGTGTGCTGACGACCAGGAGCAGACCAAAGGGTTGGTTGATGATGCATGGAGGGGATTGTAACCATGGCAATGAAATGATATATGATAGGATGAATGTAAAACTAATGTTCTTCCATGTAAACTATCACATAATTCACAATAAAACATTTTTTTTTAAATCCTTTTCAAAAAAGTCCAAATAAGGGTGCCTATGTGTTTTAATGAAGGCTTTTGACCCCTGGGAAATACAAGAGGGAATATTCAGAGATAGTAATAATAGATATTCTGTCTTTTAATCCTGATGGGAAAGCTTATTTTGAAGAATTTCAATTCTTAATAAAGATACCCCATAAATGACAGAACTGATTAACTGTTAAGAGCTCAATTCTCCAGCAATCTATTCAGGTTTTAGGTCCCTATTAAAACTCAACATGTGTGTCCACCAGTGACTGAAAGAAGAAAAATACTGTCTCTTTCTTCAAACTCATAATGGCCTCCAGCTCTGCTTTGCCCACTTGAAGTAGATTGCTTGGTTTGGCCACTTACACTGTTTTTTCTGGAAACCACTCATACTTTTTCTGGGTTGTACTCCTAAACCACTGGAAGCAGTCTGGCTGCGGAAGAATTAGAATCCAAGTACTTTTTAATGACTTGAGTTTACCTGTTGATTTTAAGCACCCTGCACTTGAACAAACACAGAAAACAAATTTATTGACAACTTTTTACAATTATATCCTCAGGGGAGATTTTGTTGCTACCCACTCTACTTTTCAAGCTTTGCTGTGGAATTGAGATAGAATAAGCACTGCTGAATCCAGCTGGTAACTCCCATGGAAAAGTTTACCACAGAAACATTTGCAATCAGTTAAAACTTTGGCCCCACAATGCTTAGCAAAAGAAGCTGAAGACAATTCGAAATGGGAATGGAATTCTATAAGCCAGACTGTAGAGCTAAGTTAAGTCACTCATGAAAAAGAAAGATGTGTCTTTTTTTCATATTGTTTTGGGAGCCTGGTGAACAAAGGTGACTACAACTTTAAGGAGATTTTATCCAATATATTTGTGTCTGCATCTGTATAGAACATTATCTTCCACTTGGCAGGTCACCTAGACTTACCCACATCTGTTTCTGCTTTCATTTCTATTGCCCTATTCAGTTCTGGAAAGTAGTCAAAAAGAAATGCAAGTTTGTAAGTGCCACGAAAGCATGGAACTGAAGAGAATGTTTTCCCTCTGACCAAATTCCTATTTCTATTCTTCATTTAATTAGGATTAATCAAAATTGGGTAGAGGCCTTATTAAGAATTCAAAAAAATGACATTTTAAAACAGTAATTCAGTGTGACCTAAATGTTCAGAAACTTTATTTTTACAAAACAACGAACTGTATTTTGAGGCAGCTCTTTATTGAAAGATGGTGAACAAAGTTAGATTCTGACCCTGGTTCTATCACGGACTGGCTACCTGATCTGAATCCTGGGTTTTCTTCTCTGTATATGTTGTTGTTGTTAAATGCCATCAAGTTGATTTCAAGTCATAGTGACCCTATATAGAGTTTCCAAGGAGCAGTTGGTGAGTTTGAACTGCCAACCTTGAGTTCAAACCACCTTACTTTATTCCATAGCAGCACACCAGGACTCATCAAATAGATGATAAAAATCTTTACAAGATTAGTATGGGGATTTATTCTGGATGCATGCTAAGGGCATGACAAGGTAGGGGGCAAGTATTATTAATAAAGAGCGGCAGTTGTTGTTGTAGGTACCATAGAGTTAGTTCTGACTCCTAGTGACTATTTGCACAACAGAATGAAACA
>NW_006408528.1:13312879-13313879 GCF_000296735.1 Chrysochloris asiatica | reverse complement strand
GTGTCATCAGCATATTGCAGGTTGTGAATGAGTCTTCCTCTAATTCTGATGTTACATTCTTCCTAATATAATCCATCTTCTTGAGTTATTTGCTCAGCATAGAGATTGAATAGTTATGGTAAAAGAATACAACCCTGGTGCACACCTTTCCTGATTTTTAATTATGCAGAAAAACCTTTGTTCTGCTCTATCAACTGCCTCTTAGTCTATGTACAGGTTCCTTAATAACATAATTAAATATTCTGGAATACCCATTCTTCGTAATATTATCTGTAGCTTGTCATTATCCACACAGTCAAAAGCTTATGCATAACCTATGCACAAGTAAAGGTCTTTCTTATATTCTGTGTTTTCAGTCAAAATGCATCTAATGTCAGCAATGATATCCCTAGTTCCTTATTCTCTTCTGGCAGCTTTCTGTCGATGCACTGTTGCAGATATTTTTAAATTATCTTCAGCAAAATTTTACTTGCATGTGATATTAATGGTTATCATTTGATGACTTCTGCATTCATTGGGTCACCTCTCTTTGGAATGAGCACAAATATGGAGCTCTCTTCCAACCGGTTGGACAAGTAGCTGCCTTTCAAATTTCTAGGCATAGATGAGTGAATGTCTCCAGTGCTGCATCAATTTATTGAAAGGTGTCAGATTGTATTCCATCAATTCCTGGAGCCTAGTTTTTTGCCAATGCCTTCAGTGTAGCTTAAACTTCTTCCTTCAGTACTATTGGTTCTTAGTCCTATACTTCCTCTTGAAATGGTTGAATATTGACCATTTCTTTTTTGGTACAGTGACTTTGTGCATATCGTACATCTTTTGATGGTTTCTGCTTTACTCAATATTTTGTCCACAGAATCCTTCAGTATTACAAGTCAAGGCTTGAATTTTTTCTTCAGTTGTTTCAGCTTGAGGAATGCTGAGCTGTGCTTTCTTTTTGGTTTTCTAACTCCAGGTCTTTGCACATTTCATTCTTATACTTTACTTTGTCTTCTTGAGT
>NW_006408528.1:13298975-13310479 GCF_000296735.1 Chrysochloris asiatica | reverse complement strand
TTAGTGTCTTACGCATCAAATCTGTTTCTTCAGATGATGTCTAAATTCAGGTGGTATATACTTAAGGTCACATTCTGGGTCTCCTGTACTTGCTTTAATTTTTTTCAGCTTCAGCTTCAGCCTCAACCTGAATATGAGCAATTGATGGCCTGTTCCACAGTAGGCCCCTGGTTTTGTTTTGGCTGATGATATGAAGCTTTTCCATTATCTCTTTCCACAGATGTAGTCAGTTTGATTCCTATGTATTCTATCTGGTGATGTCATTTATATAGTCATATTTATGTTGTTTTAAAAAGGTATTTGCAATGAATAAGTCATTGATCTTGCACAATTCTATTATGCGATCTCCAGCATTATTTTTATCACCAAGGCCATATTTTCTAACTACTGATCCTTCCTCTTTGTTTCCAACCTTCCCATTCCAATTACCAGTAATTATCAATATATCTTGATTGCATCTTGATTAATTTCACACTAAAGAAGTAGTTAGAATCCTTAAATTTCATCAGCACTGGTTTTAGTGGTTGGTGCATCAATTTGAATAATAGTGGTATTAACTGGTCTTAGCTATTGATGTTTGTTAGGTGACATCAAGTCAGTACCGACTCATACCGATCCTATGCACAGCAGAACAAAACACTACCTGATCCTGAGCCAACCTCACTATAGTTGCCACACTTGAGCTGTAGGTATATGGATAATATCCTATCCCAGACATCATTGTACTTCAAGATAGATCTTTTTGATGAGGAATGCGATGTCTTTCCTCTTTAATTTGGTTTTCCTGGTCTAGTAAACCTTTTGATTGTCTGATTCAACATAGTCAATACCAGTCCATTTCAGCTCACTAATGCACAGGATATTGATGTTAATGTGTTCCATTTCATTTTTAACAACTTCCAATTATCCTAGATTCATACTTCATACATTCCATGTTCTGATTATTAATGCATGTTTACAGCTATTTCTCCTCTTTTTGAGTTGTACCCCATTGGCAAATGGAAGTCCCTAACCTTTACTCCATTTGCATCATCACAATCTACTCTACTTTGAGGAGGCAGTTCTGCTTCAGTCATATTTTGAGTACCTTCCAACCTGAGTAGCGCATTGTCCGGCACTACATCTGACAATATCCTGGTGCTATTCATCATGTTTTCATCTTCCAGCACTATTATTAAGTGCAGCTTTTATTAACATTTTGCAGCAGTAACAAGCAATACTGTGCAATTTATAAAACAACTTGTTGGTTAGGTTATCATCTCTCTGGAACCTAATCATTATGTGATGGTTTTCCATTAGACCCAGTAGGATTTCATGCTAATAATAAAAGATACAAAAGCTTACTGAAGCATGGAAGTTTTTTGTTTGTTTGTTTCATGTGAGAGAATGGGCTCAAGGACAATACGTTCCTGTTTGGGGAAAAAGAAATAATTTCCTATAAAAGTCCATTGACTACTAAGCATATCAAAGAAAAATACAGCACTTATAAGAAGAATATAAAACCTAGTGACAGAAATAAAGTAAAACAGTGATTATCTACTGAAAATCAGATAGTGGACCTAAAACACAGCAAGACAACAAGATAAGCAGAAGGAAACATTTCTCTATCTCTCGTCTCTCTTCTCTTGATTATAATCAGCTTTGTCTTTTAACTGAAGGAAATAAGGGGAAGACTCCAGATAGGTAAGACCATTGTCAATCTTAGTTAAAGACTGCCCCAGTTCTAGTAAAGAAGACTAGAGATATCTAAGTGGAGTTACCTCATAATGTCAATTTTAGTGTCGCTCTGTAACCAGTAATATTTATCTATGCACACCTAGCTCAATCAGAAACTCAAAAAAGATTTCAGTTTATGGTAAAGAATTTAAACAAGATTTAAAATACAGCGACATTTTAGGTCTTAGTTCAACTTAGGGAGTCAAGCAAAATTCGATAAGAAATATTGATGAGATTTGTTCAATGCGGGGAATTTAAAAGTTGCTACTTTCGTATGTGTGAGTATGTTTGCTAAACTATTAAACATCAGTAAAGATATTTATTATTCTTATCTTTAGAGCAATGATCATTTCCTGTACTTCCTAACAATTTCTCAGACACTCCAAAGACAGCCTACATTCATTTAGCTCTATTCTCTAAAAACAAACTCTTCCTTCTCTCTCTCACGTAAGGTTGATTTTCATAAAGGAAGACAGAGATTCTAGTAAACACTGGAGTCTTTTCTTTAATCAGCTTTCTTGTCTCCTTTTTGGTATCATTTACTTCCCTCTGGGTCATTTCAATGAAATTAGACCCCAGCATGCCATGCTAAATAAAGGAAAAGAAGAATATGAATTAATGAAGTTTAGGTAATATAATTATTTTAATGAAATTCAGGTTTATTGCTTTAAAGAGCCTATGGTAATTAAAACTAGACTGAGAACTGCTTCTATGAGATTGAAATTTAATAAATAACAAAGCAAGATTTGCAATTAGAATATCATATCCAGGAGCCAACCCAAGTATTGCCAATCTCTGCTTATATTTGAAGTATATTGTTTTATTCATTCTTTCAACATACACAGTGTATTGTATTCTTTTATACAGTGACCATGTATTATTTTCCAGGTACTATGTAAGGTGCTAAGGAGCCTTGATGGAGTAGTTGTTTAGCATTGACTACTAAGCAAAAGGTCAGCGATTCCAACCCACCAGCTGCTCCATGGGAGAAAGAAGGTGGCAATCTGCTTCTGTAAAGATTATAGCACCTTTGGGTCACTATAAATCAGAATTGACTCAACAGCAATGGATTTCATTTTGGGGGCATTTGTTTGTTTGTTTGTTTGGATGCTAGATGCTAGGAATAAAATAATTAACAGAGAAGAGCTAGAGCTTCTTGTACAGTTGGGGAACTTTCTCTCTAATCTTTCCCCTCATGATGTTGTTGCTACCATTTGTTGTATTAATAGTCTGTAGTATAGTCACAAACTCATGATTATGTCTAAATTAATGAGGCTCCACTCCACTTTTTCAATGGCAGAAATGGATGACCAACTCTTTTGGCACCTGTGTGTCTTCACAGATGAAAAGCAGTCTGACCCATTTTCTTTATCTTTGTCAGTTTGAAGAGAACAACATGCCTTTTGATTGAAAGCAACTTATTTGGCAATCTTTTCTTTATCCTTGTCATACCAATTATTACAAGAATTCTAACCCATGACAAGTTAAGGGTAATAGGAAGTCAAGCAAATATTGCACAGTAAAAATATGGTACAAACACATTTTAATAGCTAGAAGCTGCAACCACCAGTATACATAGTAAAGCAGTTACTACAGATGGCAAGATGACATCAGAAAGTTATGTACAAAAGAGCAAAGCCATGTGGTGCTCAGAAGTATGCCTGATCGATCCCTCAGAAGAATGAGCTAGAGTGACAGGGTTCCCAGTCCTGAAAGGGGAGCTGAGTCTTGTCATCTCAGCTCTGCTGGGACCTTGAAATAGTCACCTCACCTCTTCAGAGTGGACCTTATTCAAAAGCACAGGACTTGACATCAGAAGGCTGGTCCTACTGCACCTGATCTAATTCATGAGGCTCCTCAGAGACCTTCCCTCAATGGTGGGTTTTTGTTTTGTTTTTGTCAAAATCATAAGGTCAGACCAGAAGTTCTCTGAAAGTATTTGCAGTGTTCACATTCTCCATTTCTAGAATTAGAGTTGTTGTTGTTGTTAAGTGCCATAGATTCGGTTTTGACTCATAGAAACCCTGTGTAGGGTTTCTGAGAAGCAGCTGGTGGGTTTGAATGTAGACCTGTGGTCAGCAGTCCAGTGCTTATCCTATAGCACCACACCAAGACTTTAGAATTAGAGTTGTTGTTGTTGCTGTTAAGTGCCATCAAGTCGGTTCTGACTTATAGTGACCCTGTATAGGGTTTCTGAGGAGTGGCAGGTGAGTTTGACCTGCTGACCTTATGGTTAAACACTTATCCTAGGGCACCACATCAGCACTCCAGAATTAGAGTTAGCCCAGAGTTATTTCACAGGTAGAAAATCAGAGAAACATACGAATGACACGTGTTCCACTCACTGTTCTCCTTCCTCCTACTCCTTTTAGGAATATTTAGCTGAACCTTCTAATAGTTGCAGGAAAGGTGTTTATCCCATTACCAAAATAAAGAGAGAGAGAGATCTGACCCTCCCAAAAAGCACTGGGATATAGATTTCCTGCCACTTGTAATTATATGCCCCAATCTACATGCTTCCCTTTCCTGACATCTCCTTTTTCTTCTACAACCCCTATCCTTCAACACTGCCTTCAGACACATGTTAACTAGATATGATGGTGGTGGTGGTGATGTGCCGTGTAGTTGGTTCCAACTCATAGAGACCCTGTACAGGGAGGGTTTGTGAGGTTGTAATCTTCACGGGAGCAGAAAGTCTCATCTTTCTCCCACGAAACAGCTGGTAGTTTGGAACTGCTGACCTTAGGGTTCGCAGCCCGATTCCTAACCACTATAACTGGTAATTTGAGGCATTATGATTTAGGGACTGATTTCCCTATACCAGAGTAGTCTTCTTTATAAAAGTAGTTGGTTGAACTTTATAGCAAGGATCCTATTTAGCTACAAAATCTGCACCAGTGCATATGGACAGTAATAAGAAACCACTGAGAGATTTTGAGAGGAGAAATAACATGATTGCAATGATGGATTAGGAAGATAATTAGTGACATTTCAAAAGAGGGATAAGTGAAGACTGAGAGAAGACAACAATTATTGTAATTGCTCAGTCAGGTGATGCGACCAAGTTGTCAACAAGATTTGGGAAGATCCAGCCCGAAACCATATCCACTACTGTTGAGTCAATTCCAACTCATAATGGCCCTGTAGGACAGAGCAAACTGTTCATAGAACTTCCAACGTTGTCAGTCTGTATAGATGCGTCCACATCTTTCTCCCTCAGAGAAGCCGGTGAGTTTAAACACTTTTCTTTTGGTTTGCAGTCAATCACTTTAACCACTGTACCACCAAGCTCCTAGGGTAGATCAATGGTTCTCAAACTTGAGTGTGCATCAGAATCAGTAGCAGGGCTGGTTAAAACACAGGTTGCTGGTCACCACCTGTAGAGATTCCTGGTTATAGGTGTGGGTGGGGTCCAGCTTTTCTAACGCATGTTCCCGGTGAAGTTTATGCTGCTGGTCAGGGACCACACTTTGAGAATCACCGGGCTAGATGATCACGATCACAGTGGTCTAGAGAGTTTGGGCAACAAGTACTATGTTTTTAAATATACCTTCTTTGGTTTGCTTTGAGTTTGTTTTCCTCAGACTTAAGGCAAAAGCAGAGTTTAATTTTTGCTTTTGATTTTGCTATGTCCTGATGATCTAAGCTGTTAAACACACAAGAGTGCTAACGCAATAATAATTGCTCATGCAAAATTCTGTCTTATTTAGGGTCATATTAATGAGGAATTCATAGCTTTAGAACCTAAAACTGACACTAAAGATCATAAATGGGTGCCCTCAAATTTGACTACAGTTTTTTTAAAGTTAAAAACCTGGGTGAATCCGACTCATTCCTCCACCTTACCTATTTAAGAATCAGTGGTTTACAATTTGCAAAGCCTTTTCACATACGTTTATTCCATTTGGTTTTCAAACACAACTGATGAATTCACATAGAATGGTTCCTTTTGATATTCTGTGTAAGTAGGCTGAGAAATTATTATTTTCAATTTGCAGATGAAAGAAATGAGGTCCAAAGGGGATCTTACCCCTCTGTCATTTCTGTCCTTGCCAAGATTTTAATAATTTTCCAGAAAGATTAATTAATGTCCCAGCTCCAGAAGTTTCCCTTAGCATATATGATAGGAATGATATTAGACTGATGATTAAATTCAGACAACTAATTTTAAAACAAAGCACCACAGATCATAGACCATTACAAATAATCAATCAGCCCTAATGGACTTTTTTTTCTATCGATAAATTATGGATTCTGTTTGAAATGCATATTATACGATTGATCAACTTTCCATTTCATTGCCTGTGTTCATAGAATTCATTTTATATAAAGCCTTGGTAGCACTGTAAGGTAAACACTACACTGCTAACTACAAGGTTGGTAGTTCAAATCCATCAGCAGCTCCATGGGAGAAAGATGAGGCTGTCTGCTTCCTTAAAGATTTCATCTCAGAAAACTTAATAGAAGCATGATGTGTCAGAATTGACGCAACGACAGGTCAAGCTACAGATTCAGCAAATAGCCCTTTGTTAAATGAGGAGAAAACAAGTTTCTTGTTTTTTTACTTTCTTCAAGTTCATGGAAAGAAATATCTCAAGAACTGTACTTTCTATTAAACTGAGACAAGAGTTGTGTAATGAGGAAAGAATGCTGTTCAACAATAACAGCCGTACCACATAGCTGACTGGCTGGAAGCTGGCCATCCTGCTGCTCCTCAGCTCTCCCTTGATGAGAGGAGCCAACGTGGCTCATCAGAGACGCCCTCACAGGCAAGATTTGCTCTAAGCCTTCGTCTGAGGCTACATACATCCCTTTCTGTAGCAGAACTTGTGTATTTACAAAATTTTGCCATCATGCTCTCTCATTCACTTCCTAACACACAACTTTTTAGTCAGTTTTGTAGCTTTTACATGAGCATTTTAATATATTGAGTCTACCCAGGCTACCCTTGGATTTAAATGAAAAATGGGTTGTTTTATTTCCTTGGGGACTTAATTTTACTCAAAAGATGAGGGTAACACCCTGACACTTTATCTTCATGAGAGAGAGAGAAAGCTCATGAGAAAAAGAGACCCATCCTGAGATCAACATTTCAACCTCTCCTTCCTGAATGCTATTTAAAGCACTTATTCTGACTTGGAGAAAATATAATATATAGTTGCTTAATGTGTTTAGCTAAGGACTTCATGAATCATGTGGCTCTCTCCACAACCTAAGTGGTTATTATGCTGGCCCAAGGGTGTAGCCATTTTGTGGACACTTCATCTTTATGTCCCTATTTATTTGTAGTGAGCAAGCTCAGTTCTGTAAGACACTGATTAGAGGGACAATGGAAGTTGTTATCTACTGTGAGTTGCACACAGCAAAAACTGCTAAGTAGTGTTCGCATAATTGAAGAGGTCGAGCTTTCAGTCTTGATTGTGATTTTTGGTTTGGGGTTCCCAATTCTAACCTAGTCTCTCAATAAGGCAAAGACTACTCCTTATCCTGAATTAGTACTTTTCAGAAACAACACTGACTATGAATCTTGGAGACTGTATACCTGTTGTTGGATTTTAAACTCACTTTTTAAATACAACAATCCCATTCTTAGTCCTCTCAAAACTAATAAAACCAAAGCTGCTTCCTTTGCTTACATCTGGATTTCAACTTTGCAAAGAATTTTATTAAGTGGAGAGAGGCAGTGGGGGAGGGAGATGGTGGTTAGTTACTAAATACAATCCAGAGGGGAAGGAGATGCAGCTTTTTCTTACCAGCTGTTATACATCAAGAGGAGGCGGGAAGTTGTAACCCTTTCCTGACAAACTAGTTCACAACAAAAGCCAGACACTCCGTCTTGATAAAGGTTTGTCTGTGAAAAGATATACACAGCCTAACACCATGAATTAATTTGTATGTAAATATGATTAACAATAAGTGACACTTTGCATCTGCTGTTTGAATTCTTATTAAAATATACGAAAACGCAAAGAAATCAAGTTGTTGATATTTACTATTTGTTTCTTTCTCAAAGAATTTCATTGAGAAAACACCAATCCGTAAACCATATCAAAAAAATCCACTGGTGACGTGGATCTTGGTCAAAGACCAGAAGTGTATTCAAATATGCCTTCCTGAAGTGTTAAGAATAAGGCACCTCCCAGGATATGACAAATGGGCTCCACAGCCAAAGCTCTTCTCACTACCCAGCCCCCAATATCCAAGCTTCCAAACTTCAAATAGTTAGGAAAAGTGTTTGGGTTGAAATCATTCCTGAGGTTTAGTTTGCCTCACAAGGCACATTCTTTTTAACCTCCTCCCCCAGCCCAGTATGAAAAAGGAGAAAATGAAATCAAGTTAGAATTCTGATGGTAGACTTCTATAAACTTGCCCACGTTGCTTGCTGAAACAAAATATATATATATATATATAAATTCTACGATTTCTTCTAACTACTAAAATGCTTGAATTCAATCGGATATTTGTCTTCCATTTTTACTTTTTTGTATCTTGAATTTTCTTTGAAGTTTTCCATTTTAGCAATTAATTCCATCTTATTCCTAGCTCCTTGAAGACATTAACTATTCTGTGAACTCTAAAGCCCTTAAATATCCTGAAACCCTTTGCATTTTAGTGACAACCTTTGATATTTGTGTACAGAGAAGGCAAAATGACTAACCTGCTGATGCTAGGATCTACTTCTAAAGCTGCTCATTCAGTTACGTCTGAGTTGGGATCTTAGAAATAGTACGTTTTTCTAGTGCCTTTAACACAGGTTTTGGCTTGGAAAACACTGCTACACAGTATACAATGGCTGGTGCACACACACATGTATGTGCATACACACTAGCGTACACAGACACTATTCCCACTTAATCACTGCCCTGGAGGCGTGGGTTCAAACCCACTTCTTACAATCCTGTTAGAATCCTGGTGTGGCACTAAAGGATAAACACTGGACCACAAGGTTGGTTTGAACCGCGAGATCGGCTGTTAAAACCCACCAGCTGCTCCACAGAAACCTTACACAGGGTCGCTATGCATCGAATCTGACTCTGCAGCACTTAACACCATTATAGAGAACAGCCCTGAGGAAGAATTCTGTTTGCAACGTTATTACAGAGGATACCTTATTTTCTCTTTCCTTCAGAAAATGACTAATCTGTCTTTAGTGCTCCTAGTTCTTGAATCAACACCCTCTCCTCCCAAAATTTACATTGGGTACAATCTAGATTATGTCCTTTTTAGTTCTTTGGAAATGCTTTCACGGTTATTTATCAAGAGCCTCTTGATCATAAAGTTCAATGTTCTTCTTTGTTGTTGTTGTCAAGTGCCGTGGAGTCGGTTCCGACTCATAGCGCCCCTGGATAGGGCTTCCAAAGAGGAACTGGTGAGCTTGAACCACCGACCCTGTGGTTCAAACTGACTTTGCTGTTGAGCACATTAACCCACAGAGCCACACCAGTACTCTTTTAATTCTCCTTTGTTGTTGTTGTTGTTGTTGTTATGTGTCGTGGAGTCGGTTCCAACGCATAGCGATCCTGTACAGGGTTTCCGAGGCTGTAAATCTTTACGGAACAGAAAGCCTCATATTTTTCCCATGGAACGGCTGATAGTTTCGAACTGCTGATCATGCGATTAGCAGACCGATTCGTAACCACTACGCTACCAGAGCTCCTTTAGTACCCTGCTTTTACACTGTTGGCTTCAACACTTAACCATACTCACCTTCTTGATGCCGCCTCAGTCTGGATTATGGGGGTCTGAACTCCCCCAGGTGTTCTTTCTCTGTTTCCTTTCTCTCAGCATCCCCACCTACTTTCTGATTTAAAAAAAAAAAAAAAAAATCTACAAAACTTCATTTTTTGCCACAAAGGGAGTATTCATTCATGTAAAGCATCATTAATTAGCAATGTCTTTCTGATTAAAAAAAAAAAAAAAAAAATCTACAAAATTTTTCATTGGCTATTTTTCTTTCTTTGCCACAAATTCCTCCTATGGCAGGTTCATTCTATCTCAGTTTCTGACACCTCCTCACCAGAGGGTTTCCAGATCCTGACCTCTCTCCCAAACTCCATTTCTCATCATTTGTAAGACTTTCTCACATGACCCTTCATCTAGCACCTCTAAATTAACAAATTCAGAAGGGAACCTATCGCTTCCCCAAAGTCCCCTACTTACCTGGTCTTTCATGATTCTGCAAATGGTAGTCTTGAAGCTACAGTATTATTAACTCCTTTCTCTCACCAGCCAACACTATCCAAAATCCTATTAATTCTTCCACCACAGTATTTCTAACCTAGTTTCCTCCTTTCTGTTTCCACCACCAGATTACAAATGCTAAATCATTTCAAAGATGGAGAAGAGTTTTTTGAAGACTAGAAAATGCTAGGAGTCATTCAATGGTACAGTTAATATACTTGCATCCTAACCATAAAGTTGATGGTCTAATTCCACCCAGAAATGTCTCAAAAGAAGAGCCTGGCTATCTACTTACCCCAAAAAATGGCCATTGCAACCCCTATGGAGCACAGTTCTACTCTCACACACATGTGATCACCATGACTTGACTCAACTGGTAGAATATTCAGAGAAAACTTCAAAAGATTCAAAATGCTCACAATGAGACATCAATAGTCTTTTGACAATAGATGGGATTAAGGCAAGTAAAAGGAGAATGCTCCTTGGAAGCCAGGTTGGCCAGACTTTGTCTCTCATACTTCGGGCACATTATCAAGAAGAACCAGTCCCTGGAAAAGGATACCATGTTTGCTAAAGTGGAGGGTCAGAGAAGAAGAAGACGCCCAATGAAATGGATTGGTACAGTAGCAACAGCAATGGGCTCAGGCGTAGTATTAATTATGAGGTTGGACTAATTCCAGACAGTGTTTCTTTATTTTTTTTTTACATAGAGTTGCATGAGCTGGCACTGACTAGATGGCACTTAACAGAAACATATCAGAAAAACACCTTGCAGCTTCATCTTTGGTCTCTTAGAGCACTCCCTCTGCAAGCCCTATGTCAGCAAATAAGCAGGCATGTTAGCAATGCCACATGTAGGCATTCCAAGCCATAGTCCCAATGTAAGCTAGTCATCTCTATTATGGTGCCAGGTATGTGAACAAAACCATCTGGGACCCTTCAGTCAAAATCAAGTGTCAACTGAATCCTGAAAGTCCTCAGTCAATACCAAGTAGAATAGAATAATGTCTAATGAAACCGTATTTGAACTCCTGATCTATAAATTGAGAGATGTGATGAAATAGTTGGTTTCTGGAAACTCTAAGTTTGGGTAGAGTCCAAGTGTACAAGTGTACAAGATGCATAGAATAAAGGCAACCATTTGGCAACGTGATTTAGAAGACCAAACTTGACTGTGTGGTATTGACAGCATTTTTAACTTGAGTTTCCTACCTCAAGGAACTGTGATAGTAAATGGGATAATAGATATGACAGTGCTTTGAAAACTCGCTCTAAATACCATATAAAAATAAATTGTTGCTAATCAGATGATGGATAGAGTAGAGGTGTCTTAGAAGTTAGATAGTTGAGATAGAAATCTAAGTAGGAGGTGATGCATTCCATAATTAGGGTGATTGATTTGGTTTCTCTCAAGCTATGTTTCCTGTCATTTTCTACTACACAATTTTTACTCTCACCATACAAAGTATGGACATTTCCTTCACCATGCCATACCTTTTTTAAGCTTCCACTATCTAAGGAGCTCTGGTAGCGTAGTGGTTACGAATCGGGCTGCGAACCTTAAGGTCAGCGGTTCGAAACTACCAGCCACTCCGCGGGAGAAAGAT
>NW_006408528.1:13229830-13297905 GCF_000296735.1 Chrysochloris asiatica | reverse complement strand
AACACTTTAAAATGGTTTTGTGCAGCAGATTTGCCTAATACAATACGCCGTTTAAATTCTTGACTGTTGCTTCCATGAGTGTTGATAATTGATCCAAGAAGAAGGAAGACCTTGACAACTTCAATCTTTGCTCCATTGATAAGAATGTTGTCTATTGGCCCAATTAGAGTTAGACTTGCTAATTGTGTTAGAACTTCACACTCTTCTCATTGCTTTTAGGATAAAGTCTGTTTTCCTTAGTATATCCTTCATGGGCCTCCCAGATTTTCCTCAGACTAGTCTGGAGCACACTTGTACCACCTCAGCCCCTACTTCCTAATCTCCCTTCTCTTAACTAACTTGTACCTACTCTAGTTCTCAGTTTGTTGTTTACTCATCCCATTGCTAGGTCAAGGTCTATACCATGTATTTCCATACCATTATCATAATTATTGTTAGGTACCATCAAGTTGGTACCGACTCATAGCGAACCTATGGACAACAGAACAAAACACTGCTGGTTCTGCACCAACTCCACAATCATTGCTACATTTGAGCCATTACTGCCGCCATTGTCCCAATACATCTTGGGGGTCTCCCTCTCCTTCTCCAAGCCTCCACTTTACCAAATACAATATCCTTATCCAGGGACTGGTCCTTCCTAATAATATGTCTGAAATATAAGAAACAAAGTCTGGCCATCTTGGCTTCCAAGGAGAATTCTGGCTGTACTTCTTCCAACACAGATTGGTTTGTCCTTTTGGCAGTCCATGGTACTTATATTCTCCTCCAACACCACAACTCAAATGTACAAATTCTTCTACAGTCTTCCTTATTCATTGACCAACTTTCACATGCATGTGAGGTTACTGAAAATGCCATGGCTTGGGTCAAGTGAAACTTAGTTCTCAAACTGACATCTTTGTTCTTCAAGACTTTAAAGAGGTCTTGTGCAGCAGATTTGCCTAATGCAATACGTCTTACGGTTTTCTTACTTCTGCTTCCAAGAGTGTTGATGGTTGATCTGAGAATAATGAAGTCTTTGACAACTTCAACCCATTCTCCATTCATATGGATCTAGTTTATTGGTCTAATGGTGAGGATTTCTGTTTTCTTTCCATTGAGGTGTAACCTATATTGAAGGCTGTGGTCGTTGATCTTCACCAATAAATATTTTAAGGCCTCTTCACTTTCAGCAAGCAAGGTTGTACCATCTGCACATTGCAGATTGTATCCGCGTAGAACTGGGCTCCCCCAGGTTTTCATGGCTGCTACTGGTAGCGTAGTGGTTACAAATCAGGCTGCGAACCTTAAGGTCAGCGGTTCGAAACTACCAGCCGCTCCATGGGAGAAAGATGAGGCTTTCTACTCCCGTAAAGATTTACACCCTCGGAAACCCTGTACAGGGTCGCGATGGGTCGGAACCGACTCAACGGCACTTAACAACAACAACACCTTTCAGAAACATATTGTTAGACCTTTTTTTTTTTTTTCTGAGGTAGCTCTGGTGGGTTTGAACTGCCAACTTTTTGGTTAGTATCTGATTACTTAGCCATGCACGCTGCCCAGAGACTCCTGGGTACTCTCATATCTCCCTCTTTTCTGTCAGATGATCCATCCTCGTTTATAACGCAGACTTGCTTAATGCTTCTTTCTTGCTAGGATATAAGATCTTGAGGGCAGGAACCCTCTTACTTTAGCTCCCCAGTGCCAGTCACAGCACCTGAGACATAGTAGGCTTACATAAATAATTCATGAATGAATAACTTAATTGCACCATGACACTGTACTCCTGCTTCTTTCATGGAATTCCTGCCTTTTCATTACATATTCCTCATCATTTGCTGTTAGGCCTGTACATTAATATTATCAGGCAAAGTTCAACATCTCACTTTGTTTTCCCATTGAAAGACCTCTCTCACTAATCTTTCTACATTGATTTGTTTATCTCTTAAGCATCTCCACTAAATTATGAGCAACTTGAAGGCAATTACAATCTTAAGCTTCCTTGCATCTTCAATGCCTATAATTCAACACATGTTTGCCAAATATATGAATAAATGATTCACTTAAGAAAGAGGAAAGTTAAGGAGGTTAAGTAAGTAATATTTCTTCCAGTATCAAAGGAGAAGGTTATCCTAACTCTTCAATGATTCTAGCTCTTTATTACCATATTTGAAAGATACTATAACTATACAAGAAATAATATTTGATTTTTTAAAAAGAGGTGTAGAAAACAAGGCTGTGAATGTAGTTATTTTACATTATGGAAATTCCTTACGTTAACTTCACTTGTTCGTTATTGTTCCCAACAGTACATCTGCTAGTCCAGTTGTTTCGTTTTCTTTTTTTAATCTTTTCTAGTGGAGATTCCTTAGTTTTAAGAAATAAATCTAAACCATTAAAAGCCCTACAGTTTTAACTTGTGTCATGAGTCCTAATTCTTCTTTGTAAAAAATGTTTCCTATTTATAATTCTTCTAATTATTGCTGTCATTCTTCTCTAACTTTGCTTTCTGCAAATATTTTGGAAATAAAGGTTATAGAAAGAAAAGATTAAATTTCCAGAGTCTGGTGAACTGTGTTCTATTTCAGACCTTTGCCATTGACTAGCCACAAAACATGAATGAAACCACTTCATATCTCTGGAATAGCTCCATATTCCTTATATAAAGTAAGACAACCAGACAAGAACACCCATACTTGCAGATGGTACCCACTTGACTGGGCTTCAATGGCTGGATGATCAGAACTAGACTAGAAGAAGAAAGAAGAGAAAAAGAAAGAGTAACCTGCTACAATTTGATGAACTTTACCTATACTTATGGATGTAGAGCTCAAAAAAAGGGAACAAATCTTTACAGCAAGGATCACTCCCACCCCATCGGTACACAGGGTTGACAGAGATGGGCAACTTAGACATTGGCTACCCAAAATGTGTGGGGGGACTACAAAGACAAGAAGTGACTGGCTTACAAGCATTCAAGAGGGAGCCTAGTTTCAGGGGAGGGGAGGTGTAGAATTTCCACTGAATAATTTCCAACCTGTTGGGACGGGGCTAGTGAAAGGAGATGGGATAAGATTGGTGCAGCACAATAAAGAATAATTGCTATCAGGACTGACTTTGAGGGTCAGAAATGTAAAGGTAGATGCTTTGTAACTAAAGGAGGGGAATGACTGGGACTATCAAGTGAGAAGAGCAGAGTGCAAGACCCTACCCAAAGAAGCAGTGACCCCAGAAATGGAGGCAGAGACAATGACGTGGACTGATGGAGTGGCTGGGGACACTGGACTCAGGGAGGGAGAGGGGCTGTGTGCTGACGGCCAGGGGGTGGGGGTCAGGCTGTGGGGTGTACCCTTTGGTTGTTTGATGATGCATGGATGGGATGGTGATCATTGCAATGAAAGGAAATATGATAGGATGAATATAAAACTGATGGTCTCCCATATAAACCCACATAATTCACAATAAAAACTTAAAAAAAAAAAAAAGTAAGACAATCAGGTCTGTAAAATAGAACACATGGTCTCCAAATCCCTCCTGGTTCCCCGCTCCTGTCATGGTCTCTCATTGCTGCTGAGGTTTTATCCAGATTATTTCTTATGCTTGAATTTTGATTATTTTAGACAATTATAGATGGCTCACTGATTTGTCATTTTTCCAGTGGTCTTTCTCTCATGAGACTGTGAGCTTCTTAAGGACAAGAAATATTTATCTTGATACACTTAGTGTCTCATTAGTTGATCTACAAAAGTCTGTTGAGAGTAATGGCATAAATTAATGTTTGAATAAATACTCAATGGCAAACTCATTACCCAGACACAGAGACCCTGCTTCTCCTCCTGTTTCCTCATCCCAAATAATAATGCCAGCGCCCACTCAATCGTCTAAATCAGAAACCTCTCATTCATGCTTCCTAGTGCATTGGTCACCAAGCCCTAACAATTCTAGATATCTTTCACATCTGTCCCCTTCCCATCTCTCTCTCTTCACTGCCTCTGCCTTGCCTTAGGTGCTCATCATCATTGCCCTGCAGATTGTTATGCCTTTCTGAGTGATGGCCCAACCCCCAGGATCTTTCCACTGACGCTTAGTTAGCTTACTGTAACCACAATTCAACAGTATCATTTTCATGCTTATACTTCCCATTGGTCCTATATGCACTATTAATTAAAGGAAGATTTATTAATATAGCACAAGATGTCCTTCCTAACACCTCCCTTGTGACAGCACAAGGTGTGGCTCTGTGGATTAATGCTCTGGACTGCAAGGTCAGTTTGAACCACAAGGTTGGTGGCTCAAGCTCACCAGTTGCTCCTCAGAAACCATGCACAGGGTCGCTCTGAGTTGGAACCAAGCATGATGTCCTTCTCCAGGGACTGGTCCCTCCTGATAATATGTCCAAAGTATGAGAGATAACATATGACTTTCCTAGATTCTAAGGCACATTTAATTTGACGGCACTTAACAACAACGACTCCTTACTTATCCTTAGTTATAACTTCTGAGTATGTATTAGTCTTCTCCAAACATGCCTTCTATTTCATGCCTTCATTCATGAACAAATATTAAATGAGTACCACTTCTGCCTCACCGCATGCTAGATTCTAGAGATGCATCAGTGAATACGATAATGTCCCAGCCTTTATACGACTTTTCTTTTAGAGCAGTGACACTGTTTACATTTGAGGTGGATGATTCTTTTTCAGGAGCCTTGGTGATGCAGTGGTTAAGCATTAGACTGCTAAATGAAAAGTCGACATTTTGAACCCACCAGTCACTCCCAAGGGGAAGATGAAGTCTGTTTCTGCAAAGATTGTTGTTGTTGTTTGCTAAGTACTGTCAAGTGAGTTCTGACTCATAGCGACCCTGTATGGGGTTTCTGAGGAGTGCCTGGTGAGCTTGAACCACTGACCTTGCATTTCAAACCAACTTTGCAGTCCAGTGCATTAACCTGGAGCACCACACCAGGATTTTGGAAACCATATGGGGCAGTTCTATTCTGTCTTATAGAGTTACTGTGGTTGGAATGGACTTGATGTTGTTGTTGTTGTAAAGTGGTGTGGAGTCGTTTCCGACCCATAGTGACCCTGTATAGGGTTTCCGAGGAGCAGCTGATGAGCCTGAACTGCCGACCTTGAAGTTCAAACGGCTTTGCAGTCTGGCACATTAACCCACAGCGCCACGCCAGAACTCACAAGAATTTTAGTCCCTGTTTTATATAAGAATTATGAGTTACTCCTGTTGAGGATAATTAGGAAAGGAGGCAATTGGATGCTGGGAATAAAAAAGTAAAGTAGAGCAGATGGTATAGCAGCAGCAAAGCCTTTGCCTTGAGGCTTTAGGAAATAGGCGAAATGGAGGAGCTGTAAACCAAGACCTTAAAATGGCACTTTCACAGCTGCAAGGAAGGAGGGAAGTGATGTTTGTGTAAGAAGGGCCGAAAGGCATGTGCTTTGGGAGTTATCGCTGGGATTGAAGATGCAAGAGTAAACAATTCCACATCATGAAACCAGAAAGGCCTTAGTATTGCACATTTGGATCGAGAACTAGATATAAGGGGAAATAACTTTTCATACTCATATTATATTCAACAAAGAAAATTTATGGGCATCTCATTGAAATGGCAGTAGAGAAAGATCCAGAGAAATTGTTATTGAAGAAGAAATGGTAAATGGAAATCAATTATATCATAACCATTATTAGTAATTTAAGATGTGAAAAATGTCACAGATACTCTATTTAGCTATTTTAAAGATAATGCAAAGAAGATTCATAAGGGCTCACATATAGTCCTATAAATTTATTTTCCCCTTAATTAAGTACTTCAAACCGAAAAAAAAAAAAAATCTCCTTGTCCTCACAATTGTGTCACAGTTGTGATGGTCTCCAGAGACTGGAACAATCCTTAGCATCTATACTTATTATGTAAGAATTTCATTGTTATTTGTTGAACATAACTTAATTCAAAACAAGATGTGACCACAGGAACTGGAAAAAAAATCAACCATCTTCTGTCAGATAGAAAATCTGAGAGAAAAGTAGAGATTCTGTAATGCCTCAGTAGAAATGGACTTGGTTGAAGGCAAGAGTTGGAAGTGAATCAAGTGGGGAAACACAGAGATGCTGAGCCAAGCCAGTATGTAATCAGTGAAGTCCTGTAAGAAGGGATGCAGGTGTTGCTAACAAGCCCTGGAATATGAAGCGCTGGGGAAGAACTGGTGGATTTGCAGGCAGGTAGATGTTGAACAGTAACAGACATGAACATAGAGACAAGGCACCAAAATTTAGGGACAGGACTCAGCCTCAAGGGTGTAGGGAAATGGTGTTGAAGAAAGGGTTACCAAGATCATGTTTCAGGCCCCATACACAAACAGTAGTGGATTTGTTGATTGGATGTGTGGATGGAGGGAATAAACCAAGCAGATTTTCACAGGCAACAAACAATAATTACTCCAATTGTTTTATTACAACATCTTACACATTCTGGAATTCTGAATAGGGCTCTGAGGTGCCATTTTTATTTAAGGATGAAAACTTGATATGGGTACTGGAGAGAATGGAAGCATATGTCTGTGATGCCAATGTATACATAAAATGTTTCACAACGTCGCCTGTGTCTTGGTGGTATTTTCTAGTGTGAGTAATGGATTTGCAGTAAACCATGAATCCTTCTTGTATTACCTGCTTTGTTTAATTCCCAAGAGAATTGTACTCCAGCTCCAAAGCAAGGTGAAGTTCAAGGCACTGTTTCAGGTAGAAGTTAATTAGTTTAAACCTACCTTGTAATCCAGCGCTTATCCTCCAATGCCACAGAGAGAGATATGAAAGGACTGAAAGAGAGGGAGAGAAGAAGAGCTGAGAAACAACTCTTCTTAACCAGACTCTCCCATTTTTTCATCTTGACCTGTTCAAATCTATTCTTCATAATGCAATTAGATATATGTATCTAAATTTGGGCTTAATCATGGCAGTCATATGCTTGTAAGTTGTGGTTCTCAAACTTTGGCATAATCAAAATAACCTGAAAGACTTGTTAAGTTTGTTAAGGACATCTCATATCCAGATTCTCTGATGCAGTGGGTCTGAGGCAGAAGTGGAAATTTGTATTTCTAACAAATCTGAAGTGATGCTGATATTACTAGTTCAGGGACCACACTTTGAGAACCACTGACCTATAGAAAACCTTTTACTTTGTTGAGGCTCAATTTTATGCTCTGTAAATTAATAACTCTTCAGATTGTTGTAAAGATTAAATATGACAAAATATTCCAGACACATACTGCTGCAGTTGCTGTTAGGGCAGTCCGTTCTGACTCATGGTGACACTACATGCAACAGACCACAACTTGCTCGGCCTCACACCATCCTCATAGTTGTTGCTATGTTTGAGCATACGGTTGTAGCCACTGCGTCAATTATCTCTTTGAGAATCTTCCCATCTTTCACTAACCTTCGACTTTATTAAGCATGATGTCCTTCTCCAGAGACTGGTGCCTCCTGATAAAATATTCAAAGTCTCACTATCCTTATGTCTAAGAAGCATTCTGGCTATACTTCTTCCAAGACAGATTCCTGGCAGTTCATGATATAGCCAGTATTCTTCACCAACACTATAATTCAAATACACCAATTGTTCTTCAGTCTTCTTTACTCATTGTTCAGCTTTCACATGCACAGGAAGGAATTGAAAACACTATGGGTTAAGTCAGGCGTACTTTAGTCCTCAAAGCAACATCTTTACTTTTAACACTTTGCTGTTGTTATTGTTGTTAAGTGTCATCCAGTCAGTTCCGACTCATAGCGACCCTGTTTAGGGTGTCCGAGAAGTGGCTGGTGAGTTTGAACTGCTGGCCTTGTGATTCAAATCAACCTCTCAGTACAGTGCTTATCCTACAGCACTAAGAGGTCTTTTACCACAGATTTGCCCAATGTAATATATGTCCTTTGATTTCTTGACTGCTGCTTCCATGGGTGTTGATTGTATGTTGTTGTTGAGTGCCATAGAGTAGTGATTGTATATCTAAATAAAATTAAATCCTTGATAACTTCAATCATTTAGCATGATATTGCTTATTTGTTTAGTATTGAGATTTCTTCTATTTTCTTTATGTTGAAGTGCAATCTGTACTTAAGGTTTACTCTTTGATCTTCATCAGTAATTACTTTAAATCCTCTTCACCTTCAACAAGCAAGGTTCCATCAGCTACATATCACAGGTTGTTAATGAGTCTTCCTTCTTCATATAATCCACTTTCTCAGATTATTTTCTCAGCACATAGATTGAATAAATATGGTGAAAGGATACAACCCAAACACACACCTTTCCTGATTTTAAACCATTCGGTATCCTCCTGTTCTGATTAAACCATCGCCTCTTGGTCTGTGTATAGGTTCGATACGAGCGCCATTAAGTGTTCTGGAATTCCCATTCTTTGCAATGTTGTGCATAATTTGTTATCATCCACACAGTTGAATGCCTTTGTATAGTCAATAATGCATAGGTAAACAAACATCTTTCTGGTATTTTCTGCTTTCCACCAAGATCTGTCTCATATCAACAGTAATATCTCTCATTCCACATCATTCTTCTGAATTGGTTTTGAATTTCTGGCAGTTCCCTGTTAGTGTACTGCAGCAACCATTTTTGGATCATCTTCAGCAACAGTTTACTTACATGTGGTATTAATATTAACGATATTGTCCAATAATTGCTGCATTCTGTTGGAGCTCCTTTCTTTAGAATGGTCATGAATATGGATCTCTTCTAGTCAGTTGGCTCTTTTCTAAATTTCTTGGCATAGATACCTGAACACCACCAGTGCTTTATCCATTTATTGAAACATTTCAATTAGTATTCCATTAATTTCTGGAGCCTTGTTTTTTTGCTAATGCTTTCAGAGCATCCTGGACTTCTTCATTCAATACCATCAATTCTTGATTATGTGCTACCTCCTGAAATGGTTGGACATCAAGTTCTTTCAGGTACAGTGATTTCAGATTTTCCTTCCATCTTCTTTTGATGCTTCAAAATATTGTTTAATATTTTGCCCATATTGTTGTTAAGAAATGTCCAGTCATTTCCAACTCATAGCAACTCTGTTTAGGGTTTCCAAGAATTAGCTGGTGAGTTTGAATCGCCAACCTTGCAATCAGCAATCCAGTACTTATCCAACAGTATCAGAACTCTATAGAATTTTGCCCATAGAATCTCTTCATATTGCAACTGGGTGCTTGAATTTTTTCTTCAGTTCTATCAGCTTGAGCAATGCTAAGCATATTCTTTCCTTTTGCTTTCTTCTAACTCTATTTCTAAAGTACATTTCATTATAATACTGTACTTTGTCTTCTTGAGCCACCCTTTGAAATTTTCTGTTCAGTTTTTTCATCATTTCTTCCTTTCTCTTTAGCTTCCCTACAGTATAGAGTACGTTTCAAAGTCCCTTCTGACATCCATTTTTTTTTCTTTCTTTCCTTTTTGCCTTTTAAATGACCTTTTGATTTCCTCATGTATGACGTCCTTGGTGTCATCCTTCAACTCTTCTGGTCTTTGGTCATTAGCATTCATTAGATTTAATGTATCAAATCTATTCTTCAGATTATCTCTAAATTAATAACCTCATATGCATGCAAAAGCCAGACAGTGAATAAGGAAGACCGTAGAAGAATTGATGCTTTTGAGTTATGGTGTTGGAGGAGAATATTGAACGCACCATGGATTGCCAAAAGAACCAATAGATCTGTGTTGGAAGAAGTGCAACCAGAGTGCTTCTTGGAGGCCAGGATAGCCAAACTTCGTCTCTCATACTTCGGACATATTGTCAGGAGGGACTAGTCGGTGGAGGAGGGTCAGAGAAAAAGAGGAAGACCCCCAGTGAGATGGATTAGCAAAGTGACAGCATCAGTGGGCTCAAGCGTGGCAACAATTGTGAGGTTGGTGCAAGATCGGGCAGCGTTTCGTTCTGTTGTGCATAGGGTCGCTGTGTGTCGGTACTGACTCGATGGCACCTAAGAACAACATACTCAGCCAATGGAGTCCTGGTGTGGCGCTGAGGGTTAATGCGCTGGACGACAAAGTCGGTTTGAACAGCAAGGTCAGTGGTTCAAGTTCACCAGCTGCTCCTCAGAAACCCTATTCAGTGTCACTATGAGTCAGAACCGACATGATAGAACTTAACAACAACAACAACATTCAGTCATGGTCGGATTCCTGGTGAGGCACTGCTGGATAAGTACTGGTCGACTAGCCACAAGGCTGATGGTTCAAATCCACCAGTCCCTCCTCAAAAACTATACAGAATCACTGAGTCAGAACTGACTCTATGGTATTTAACAACAATAACAACAACATACTCAAGGTTTTATTTTGGCTCTCAAGGATTTTTCTTCAACTTCAACTTGAAATTGCATCTGAGCAATTGATGATGTATTTCTGAAAGATGATATTGAACGTCTCCTTCGTCTCATTCTATAAATGTAGTCTATTTGATTCCTGTGTATTCTATCTGGTGAGATCCACACGTATTGTTGCTGTTTATATTGTTGGAAAACATATTTTCAATGAATAAGTCATGTCATTGTTGTTAAGTGCCATCAAGTCAGTTCTGAATCATAGCAATAGCATAATGTTTCTAAGGAGTTTGTTGTTGTTGTTGTTGTTGTTAAGTGCCGTCGAGTCGTTTCCGACCCATAGCGACCCTGTACAGGGTTTCCGAGGCTGTAAATCTTTAAGGGAGCAGAATGCCTCATCTGTCTCCTGCGGAACAGCTGGTAGTTTTGAACTGCTGGCCTTAAGGTTCACAGCCCAATTTGTAACCACTATGCTACCAGACCTCCGTTTCTAAGGAGTGGCTGGTGGATTTGAACCATTGACCTTTCAGTTAACAGTCCAGTACTTATCCTACAATGCCATACCTTGCAGAATTCTTTCATGTGATTCCCAACATTGTTTCTATCACAAAGACCATGTTTTCCAACTGTTAATACTTCTTAGTTACCAATTTCCATATTCCAATCACCAGTAATTTTCAGTGCATACATGTTTGATCAATCTCAGACTGTAGAAGTTGGTTAAAAAATATTAATTTCTTCACCTTTGGCATTAGTAGCTGGTACATAAATTTATATGCATGTTAGAAATTATTTTAATTCAAAGAAAAGATCAGGAGATCAGACTCCTGGTAACAGGTCTACCATGCATTCACTTGTCACATAATCTGGTCATATTTTCTCATTTATAAAATGCATTAATGCAGAAAATACATCAATTCATATAACTAACACACTTTTTGAACATCTGTTATATATCAGGAACTTGTATTAAGAATGTGATAGGAAAAAAATCTTGATTCCATATATTTGTGATTATGAATTGGATAATATCTAAGTTGCCTTTCAACTCTAAAATTTAATGGCTTTATAATTTATAAAATTAGAGTTTTCCTATTCTTCAAACAATTTTCTCTTTAGAAGTTTGACCTAATAAAATTAAATGTTTATGATGTACTTGGATGAATTGGTTAAAATACATGTACATACTATTCAAGTAAGTGTTGTTCATTGATCACCACTCTACCAATAAAAATTAAATGGATTAGATAGTAAACCACCAATGAGGAAAATAAACGTTACTTACCATATTTATCAATCATGTCTTGCCAAATCAGTCTTCATTTATTGAGTGAATATGAGTTGTTGTTGTTGTTAAGTGCTGTCCAGTTGATTCTGACTCATAGTGACCCTGTATAAGTGGCTGGTGGGTTTGAACCACTGACCTTGTAGTTACCAGTACAGTGCTTATCCTACAGCACCACACCAGGATTCTCAATATAAGTAGTAGTTGTTGTTGTTAAGTGCCATCAAGCCAGTTCCCACTCATATCGATCCTGTACAGGGTTTCCGAGGAACAGCTGGTGGGTTTGAACTGCCAACATTGTGGTTCACAGTCCAGTGCTGATCTTACAGCGCTACACCAGGAGCACCTATTATTCAGTAAGCACTGTACTAGGCTCTAGGGGAGTAGGAGTAAATAAAATAGACATTGTCTCTGCTACACAAGACCTCATACTCAAATGAAGCCCATCAATAAACAATGAATGTCTTTAGTTAATTAAACAATCATAGTCATGATTGATGTTGTTAAGTATCCTGGAGTTAGTTCCAACTCATAGAACCCTATTCACAACAGAACAAAACACTCCTTGCACCATTCTCACAATTGTTGCTATGTTCAAACCCATTGTTGTTGCCACTGTGTCAAGCCATCTTGTTGGGAGTCTTCCTCTTTTTTGCTGACTCTCCTCTTTTCCAAACATAATGTCCTTCTCCAGGAACTGCTCCCTCCTGATAATATGTCCCATGGAGAAGAGACAAAGTCTTGTCATTCTAATTTCTAAAGAGCCTTGTCATCCTCATTTCTAAAGAGCATGCTAGTTGGGCTTCTTTCAAAACATATTTGTTTGTTCTTCTAGAAGCCCGTGGTACTTTTAATATTCTTCTCCAACATCCCAATTCAAATACATTGATTCTTCTATGGTCTTCCTTATTCCTTGTCCAACTTTCACATACAAGTGAAAATACCTTGGCTTGGGTCAGGCACACCTTAGTCCTAAAGCTAGTATATTTTCTCTTGAACACTTTAAAGATCTGCCTAATGCAATACATTGTTTGATTTCTTAACTGCTGTTTCCATGAGGATTGATTGTCAGTCTAAGAAAATTGAAGTCTTTTCTTCATATACATTGATGCTATTTATTGATCCATTTGTGAGGATTTTTTTTTACATTGTGGTGCAGTCTATACTGAAAGCTATAATCTTTGATCTTCATGAATAAGTATTTCAAGTCCTCTTTGCTTTCAGAAAGTAAGGTTGTGCCATCTGCATATTACATATTGTTAATGGCTCCTCCTCTTCTTGAAGTCACATTCTTCTTCATATAACCCAGCTTCTAGGATATTTGCTCAGCATACAGATTAAATAAATGTAGTGAAAGGAAATAACCTTGATGCACATCTTTCCTGATCGTAAACAATTCAGTTTCACTTGTTCTGTTGAAAGGACTGCCTCTTGTCTATGTACAGGTTCCTCATGAGCACAATTAAGTGTTCCGAAATACTCATTCTTCACAATGTTGTTGAAAGCTTGTCACAATACACACAACTGAAAGCTGTTGCATAGTCAATAAAGTACAGGTAAATATCTTTCTGGTATTCTCTGCTTTCAGCCAAGATCCATCGGACATCAATGATGATATCCCTCATTCCGTGGCCTCTTCTGAATCTGGCTTGAACCTCTGGAAGTTCTCTGTCAACGTATGCTTGCAGCCATTTTTTGTATTATCTTTAGCAAAATTTTATTTACATGCTGTATTGATGATACTGTCCAGTGATTTCCATATTCTATTGGATCATCTCTCTTTGGAATGTGCACAAATATGGATCTCTTCAAGTTAGTTGGCCAGACAGTTGTCTTCCAAATTTCTTGGCATAAATGACTGAGTGCCTTCAGTGCTACATCAGTTTGTTGGAAGAATTCAGTTTGTATTCCATCAATTCCTGGTGCCTTGTTCTTTGCCAATTCCTTCAATGCACCTTGGACTTCCTTCTTCGGTATCATTGGCTTTTGATCACATGCTATCTCTTGAAATGGTTTTAGCATCAACCATTTCTTGTTGGTACAATAACTGTGAATTCCTTCCATCTTCCTTTAATGCTTTCTGCATCATTCAATATTTTGCCCATAGAATCCTTCAATACTGCAAGTAGAGGATTGATTTATTTTCCTCAGTGCTCTCATCTTGAGAAATGCTGAGCGTGTTCTTCCCTTTTGGTTTTGTAACTCCAGGTCTTTGCACATTTTTGTTATAATATAGTGCATAATATAATATTTAATTCACACAGAATTATTTATAATTTTTATTCGGTATGTAATTTTATTCTGTATGAGCCAAAAAAGTGCATATATCAATTCTACTTACTTAATTACCAACATTCAGAATCTTTCTCTCAGCTGAAGTAAAAGTCTGCTTGTTTTTTCCAGTCACTTGAAAAGAAATGAAAAATATGAGCCTAGAAAGCAAACCAATCAGAGTTTTAATAAGCCACAGTGGACTTTTGGAATGCATCAGCATTTTGGTGCTCTTCGATTTAAGGATGTATTTGGAATTGACTAAGGAAATATAATCAGTCTCATCTCAAAGGAAAAAAATGGACTTACTGAAAACTGAAATTTGGGTGCCCTAAGTGGCGTTGTGGGCTAAAGTTCCAGACTGCAGAGTCATTTGAACTGCAAGGTCAGTGGTTCAAGCTCACCAGCTGCTCTTTGGAAATGCTGTACATGGTCGCTGTGGGTCAGAATAAACTTGATGGCACTTAATAACAATACATCCTCTGGAGTCCTAGGGTGGCACTGTAGAGCAAGCATTAGGTTGCTAACCACAAGAGCGATGGTTCAAACCCACCAGCTGCTCTCAGAAACTCTATACAGGGTTGCTATGAGTCTGTACAGACACTCCAACATTTAACATTAACAATACAACTTCGGAATTAGGGGCCTGGAATAGTAAATAGCAAGATACCATAAAACAACTATGTCCATACAATTTGTACACAAGAATATTCAGAATCATGTAAAAGTAGAGAAGAGGTTGTCTAATTTTCTGAACTTAAAGAATGGGATACTTTGATTGCATTGGGATTCATAAAATATGAGATGAATTGACTGTGTCTACACTTTTTAAAGAGCACGCCAAAAAAATTGATCATTCATTGCCAAGCAGGCAAAACCAAACAAACAAAATCCCTGCAATAATGTACATGCTCAATAGCAAGAGCAAATAAAAGGCATAATGTAGGAAATCCAAAGAGGGAAGCAAACATTTCAATGGAAGACTTTAGTTTTAATTAAATGGGGTCTGGTGTGAAAATTAAACATCTGCTTCAGACTATCTTACTTTGCTATTGTTGCTGTTAGATGCCATTGAGTCAGTTCTGACTCATAACGGCTCTATGTACAACAGAACAAAACACTTCCTGTTTCTGCACCATCCTCACAATTGTTGTTAGGTTTAAGCCCATTGTTGCTGCCACACTGTGTCATCGTGTTGGAGCTATGTTACTCTTAATATGCATAATTCACCTCATGTTAATCTTAGGATCATTCTAGCTCTTCCCACTATTGTTTGAACTAAAATTCTACTCTAGATGTGTTTGTTACCTCACCTCCCAATCTTAAACTCTATCAGCTGGACTCCAGTTCATTCAAACCACTTTCATTTAGTTGACCAATGATCTCCAAGTTGCTTTTGAGCCTTTATTTGACTTCTCAGAAAAATATTAAACTTTTAGTACCCCAAAAGTCTATTCTCTCTTTTCCAAATAATCTAGTCTCTTGCTTCATGATGAACACACTGATTTTTCCTTCATTCAATGTGGCTACTCCTTCTCCTTTGCCTTCATGGTTTCTTCTTCTGTCCATTCCTTAAATATTGTAGATTTTCAGATTTTTCTCCCATGTTTTATTATTTTCTGCTTCCATATATATTAGAAGATTTCAACCTGATGAGTCTTAATTGTCTCTAAATTCAGGCCAAATATGTATATTGGACTCTATGTCTTCATTTCTGTTTATCCCCAAGACTTATCAATTTGGATTATCCACAATTACCCAAAACTGAACATATCCAGAATTAAACTTTGTATTCTCCATTCTTCAATCCAAACTTTCTCCTCCTCAAATGCTTTCCAATTCAGTGGATGAGCCCTCTAGTCAGCCACTTGCCAAAGCCAGAAACAATCCTTGAATTTTCTCTTTCCCTTGCTTCTCACAACAAACATCAGAATCTTTTTCTCCTGCTTCCAAAATATTCCTAACTCCCACCAACTTCCCTTGAACTCTACCACGATTCACTACCCTACTACAAGTGACCAAGAATTATGTTACAATCTCCTAACCAGATTTTTTTTACCTCTACTTTGTTTCCCTTCTAATGATCTCGCCACACTACAGCCAAAGGCATCCTCTTAGAAGCATTCTTTAATTAATTTCTCTGCTTCAAAGCATTCAAATATTCCCCCATGGAATGACTAAAATAATATAAACACCATAAAATTGTTGGAAAGGTCCTTTTTGATCTGTTGTTATTATCACTGAGTTGGTTCTGACTCACAGTGATCACTCTCACAATCAATGCTGTGTTTGAGTTCATTGTTGTAGCCACTGTGTTAATCCGTTTCATTAAGGGTTGTCCTCTCTTTTGCTTACCCTCTACTAAGCACCAAGACATATTTATTCATCCTTGTGACAATTCATGATATATTCAATATTCTTCAACAACACCATAATTCTATTCTTCTTTGGTCTTCCTTATTCATTGTTCAGCTTTTGCATGCATATGAGGCCACTGAAAATGTTATGGCTTCAATCAGGAACACTATAGTCCTCTAAGAAGCATCTTTGTCATTTAATACTTTTTAAAGAATTTTTGCAGTAGATTGCCCAATGTTATATATCACATGATTTCTTGGTTTTTGCTTCCGTGGGTTTGACTGTGGATTCAAATAAAATGAAATCTTTGACAACTTCAGTCTTTTTCCTTTTCCCTTAATCATGATGTTGCTTATTAAACCAGTTGTGAGGATTACTTTTCTTTATGTTGTAATGTAATGCATACTAAAAGCTGTAGTCTCTGATCTTGCAAAGATCTTGTCTCTGTTAAATCCACTAGTCTCATCTATTCTTCTTTCCTACGTTCTCCCCTTCCAAAACCTTCCCCATGCACATTCCTACCATGTTGAATTGCTTTCCATTCCTCAGACTAACAAATTTTCTAATGCCACTGAGCCTAGATCACTCTTCACCTCTTTTTCCTCTGTAAGGCTTGAAAAAAGATATTGCATTCTCCTAGAAGTCCTTCATCCACCTAAATCTAGTTTAGGTATTCATCCTAAATCTTCAGGAAACACATAAGCACTCTGTACCATCCCCCATCACAGCACTTGCTGCACACTCTCTTCTACCCTCCAACACATTACAAGCCCCTGGAAAACAATGACCATCTCATTATCTTGCACAATCATACGCCTGAAAACTAGTACAGTGTCTGATACAACACTAAATATTACTTGAGTGAATATACATCTGGTCTTTGTTAAATAACTGAATAACTCAATTGGTAAGATGAAGGTCCATGCCTTCCAAACAAACATCCCAGAAAGAAGTCAGCCCTCAAAAACCTTTTGAGCTACCAACTTCATATCAAAGATACCCTCTTAGAGATTATTTGACAACCAACTCAAACTAAAGCAGGAATGAGATAGTACAATGTTGGTGGATCCTTAATAAAGGTTTGAATGAGATGTCAACCAGAGTTTACTTTGATGAAAGAATAGAAAGGAATAAGAGCATAAGACAGCCTGGCATTAAAAGGCTGTGCTGCATTCCTTTGTCAGACTCTCAACTGTTCCCTTTAAGGTGTGACCACATTCACATACTGGTTGTTGTTGTTAAGTGACGTTGAGTCGGTTCCAACCCATAGTGACCCTGTATAGGGCTTCCAAGGAGCAGCTGGTGAGCTTGAACTACCGACCTTGTGGTTCAAACTGACTTTGCAGTCCAGTGCATTAGCCCACAGTGCCACCCCAGGACTCCTCACTTACTGGTTGTAGGGAGCTAAAGTAATAGTTGTGTTTCTTCTGAGAGTGATTTGGGAATAGGGTCCCTGGTGTTAACTGTCTAGCAGTTAAATGTAGAAGACTTTCATCTCCTGTTTCCCTTTTCCCAGACCTCCACTCTCAGCCTCCACCCAATCCTACTCTCATGCCCTTTTCCTCTCTTACTCAGCCGCCACTTCCCACCCAACCCCTTCCATATGCACACTTGCCCTCACAACCTTCACCAAAACACTCAGGTCAGTCTGTGGGTCAGCTCTCCTCACACAAAACGCTTCTTGTTTGGAAGCACAAAACATTTAGCAGAGATCTAAATGGAAGCATTTTTAAAAATTCTCCCATAAGGAATATAAAATAATTCCTCCTCTAAAATAAATATTTAATAGTTATGTTCCCCAATAAGTGATACTCAGTAAGAAAAAGAGGTCAAAATTGTATGTAAAAACTTCTGGAATTGAAATCTGCCTCCCACTTTTTTAAAAAAATTGTATATGTATATCCCCTTCAGTTATCTTCATTTTCATTGTGCAGCCCAGATCCAGGGCCTCCCACCAAGTGCTGACGACTGCCTGCTTCCAGCCCTGCCACATCAGCAGAGAGGAAACCCAGCAACATTTGGTATTTGCATCAGTTTCCAAGAATGCTTTTAAAGTTATCAGTTCACTCTGCTGCCTATAACAGAGAGATTTTTCCTTTAAGTTTGTAAATATGTGCTTAAACTTATACTCTCTATTTCTCAAAAAAGAGCTCTTGTTTCTTTTTATGCTAAAAAGAAAATTCTTATCACATTTCCCCATAAGTTCTACCTTTTTAACTATTTTGACAGCAACAAAGCTCACAGTTAAACCTTCAAGATCTGGGGCAGTTGTTTCAAGTTCTACTATTTGCAGGTTTTGACCAGAAGATAAACTCATAGAATTATTTGGAGAGGGGGCTCTTTCATAAATCTGTTACCTTACATGCAAGTTATTCTGTTGACAATTTATCTTTGACTTTCAAAAAATAAGGCAAATGCACAAATGATGTTCTGTAACAAAAATTCAGCAGAGAGGTTATTTTAAAAGTTGTTGCTCAGTCTTCTGATTCATGCAGAAAAAGCATTTGACTATGTAATATATTAGCATTTTACTTAACTAAGAAGAGTGATTTTCACTTTTAAAGCCCTTGGATCATGCTTTAGCAACGATGCTTTGGAGAAAGAAAGACATGTTGTTAGGTTATGCAAGTCTTCGGTCTTTTGTTGAGGTTACTAGAATTTATAAACCTTAAACGTTGTTGCCTGTCAGAAACAAATTTAACTATGGATTCCTCCTAGAGCTAACCAGACACACTTTCAAATTCCTTCACTGATATTCCAAAGTTATCTGTCTTCCAAAGTTATCTTTCTAAGTAGTACCCTTAATCAGAATAAAACAAGATTTATTAAAGTTGTGCTTACTCTATCTTATATCCACCACCCTTTTTCTCTTACATTTAGAAGGAACAGTTAAAGAATATTAGAATATTGAATCCCTTTGATTTATAGCAGCTGCTGCAGAAATTTTTCCTCCTTCAAACAAAGCAAATAAGGAGAATGAAAGAGAGACAAGAAAAGAATTAGCAAGGAACTACAGTCCACTATAGTTTCTCATAGTTTGTTTCAGAGACAGACTTGACCTAAAGATGTTCCTTTTGCATTGACTTTGGAGTAGGATGGCACTTGACTAGTTCATCACTTCCCCATGGGGTACCAGAGAAGCAAAGGCACATCTTAGGCACCGTGACAACTCAAGAGGAAAGATTGTAGTCACTGAAGTTGACTACAGTCAGTACTTCACATGTCTTAGGAACCCTGGCCTCTCGTCTTCAGTACCTCCCGGTGGAGGTCTCAGAACCTCCTATCCTTGGTGACAAGTGGGTGATGGCCGCAAGGACAGAGAAAAGTTAGATGTTGGGAGAGGGCTAACATCTACGTGGGCAGGGGTGCTGCTTTGGATGTTACCAGAAAAGACTACGGGAGAACCCCCAACCTAGAATTACAAACCCCTCTAGATGGGCGGGGCGCTTTATCCCAGGTGGGAAGGGGAACTGAAACCAAGGCAGGAAGGTTCCAAAACACTAACTGTAATCATGTCAGTGAGTGGACAATGAGTTCAAGTGGAATTGGAGGTTCGTTGAAGGATTATCTAGGTCCAGGCTCCGAGAGTAGCTGGCAAATTCAAACAAGTAGTCTTTGGAGAGAGGAAGGAGGTCCTAAGTAAATGAAGGATTTTCCACCTGATTCTCAGAAAGGAGATCCTGGAAAAAGAAGTGGCAGACCCCCCTGTCTCCAAAGCTTCCTTTTAGAATCGGCCTGGGAAGAGCCATCAAAGAGGCCAAAAGACTTCCCCACTGCTTAAACTAACCTAATGTGAGTAAAGTGCCTGGTGCCACCACACCCGGGTCCCCTCTCTCCACTCCCACAGTAGGCGTCCTCACACTCCAACTCAACTCTCCACAGACTGGAGACCTTCTCTCCTTCTCCCAGAACCAGATGAGCGAGAGGGCGTACACCACGCCCCCAATCTGGAGAAAAGATGGGCTGGGGCGGAGGGCGTGGTGGAGGGCGGCGGGCAACCGGCCCGCGCCACGCTGTCGAAGCTACCCCACTCCTCCCTGCCCCTCAAGAGCCCGGGCCCCTCCATTCTGCCCGTCCGTGACCGTCCAGGGCACAAGGTGAGGCAGAACTGAACAGCTCTTGCTTTGATGCCCGGGCTCCGGCCCTTCCTGGCTGTCCCGCGACCCCGAAGTCTGCACGCTTGCAGGGAGGCTGCACAGGTCGTTGTCTGCCGAGCGCCTCGACGTGTCCGAAAAAATTTCCAAACTTGGAAAGGAAGGGGGAGGGAGGGTGGATGGGGAGGGCGGAGGTATGCAGACAGAGAGTCAGAGTTTCCCTTGAAAGCCTCAAAAGTGTCCACGTCCTCAAAAAGAATGGAACCAATTTTAGAAGACAGCCCCTTGACCACGTCCCTCTCCCCACCCCCTTCGCTCCCTCCTTTGCGCCCCCGCAGTCTCCTCCCAGATGTGGCTACCCCGGGCCCCCAGCCCCAGCCCTCTCATTGGTGGATGCGCTTTTAGAAGCACCCTCGGGCCAGAGAAACTTTTGCCGTATAAATAGGGCAGATCCGGGCTCTATTATTTTAGCGGCAGGAGGTTTCGGCTAAGTTGGAGGTACTGGCCACGACTGCATGCCTGCGCCCGCCAGGTGATACCTCCACCGGTGACCCAGGGGCTCTGCGACACAAGGAGTCTGCATGTCTAAGTGGTAGACATGCTCAGCTTTGTGGATACGCGGACTTTGTTGCTGCTTGCAGTAACTTCGTGCCTAGCAACATGCCAATGTAAGTGCCTTCCACTTATTCCGGGGAGACGGGGGAGAGAGAGGTTAGATGGGTGGGCCCCCTGGCTACAACTTGGAGTAAAGGAAGGCTCTGGCATGTTGAAAAACGCAGGAATTGATGATAAACATGGACATTAAAAATGGCAGCACAGAAAAGGCTCAACCCTGGCCAAAAGTTAGGGAACTTTTTCTCTCAAGTCAGAGGAAAAGAGTAACATGATCTGATCCTCCAGTTAGCGAAGTTAAAAGGGAGCCAAAGGCCTCTTCCCTAAAGATGAAATATTAACAACTTAGTCCTGGGGTGAGAAGGAGTCCTGGTGTGGCGCTGTGGGTTAATGCGCTGGACTGCAAAGTTGGTTTGAACCGCAAGGTTAAAGGTTCAAACTCACCATCCCTTTCTCAGAAACCCTATACAAGGTCACTATGGGTCAGAACCGGCTCAACAGCACTTAACAATAACCACAATAATGGGTGAGGAAGGTCCAAGGCCTCCGCCTAACAAGGCTAATAATGGCAAAGTGATGCCCGATTTGTAAAATTTAGGCCTGATTTAGAAAGCCTTTTAATTTAGTAATATAAACTAAATTCCTAAGAGGTTTGATCTTATGGGCGTTGTAAAGCTTGTCTGGATGGGTTGATGATTTTATAGCGCCCTCTGCAGGGAGGAAAATAAAAGCACATGAGACCAGGCCTTAAGTTAATGGTGTCTCCATTAAAGACTCTCCAGGAGATTCTCTGCATTTCTGATTGGAGTCAAGCCATTCTCGATGGCCAGTCATTGTATTCTAGGAAGGAAAATGGTTGCTACTTGCAATTCAAACAATCCGAAAAGTAAAATTAACTTCTCAACGCATCATATGGAAATGGAAATTTAACTAAAATGTACTGTGCCTTTGTTGAGTCTGAGAGTTATCTCCTCAACGTCTTCCCAGTGATAATCAGACACTCTTGACCACAGCAAATTGGGAAATACCAACACTGGTCTGAGATTCAATAGACTCCTGTGTGTCAAGACCGCCACTACTTTACCATTGTACCCATTCACCCTAGACTGCAAACCACAAGGTAGGTAATTCAAGTCCACCAGCCACTCCACAGGGGAAAGATGAGGCTTTCTGCTACTGCAAAGATTTTTAAAGCCTGGGAAACTATTCAGGATTGCTGTGAGTCGGAATTCACTCAATGGCGCTTAACAACAACAGTCCATTTACCCAAGACCTTTGGTAAATCCAACTGGGCCTTTTCTAAAAGGGGATTAAATTAACTCTTCTTTTCAGGTCCACATTTTGTGAGCAGGCTTCTATTATCAAGGCAGAATGAAGAAAATGATTCTGTTTGTCTGCCTAATTGCTAGGCAGAGATACTGACTTGATAGGCTGTGAAGGATATCTGACCACACCCAACTCTCCAAAATGATACACGATTACTATTACATCATTCCTGATGCATTTTTTGGAGTGTTTTTCTCCCACGCCCCTTAGCCCCCATTCCATGCACTTTTAGTATCCTCAAGGGATAGTTGCATCTGAAAAATTCACATTTTAATGTTCACTTTTTATGAGATCTGAAGGTAGGGGGAAAGGGTTGACACAAAGAGAAAAATAGGAAACAGACCTAGGAAGTTTGGAAGTACAAAGGACAATCTCACCTTTTAATCAGCAGCCAACCATGGCATGGAATAAACGTTACCCAACACAAATTCTTCAGAATGGCTTGTTTCTGAATAATTAAAAGGCAAGTTTCCAAAATCATAAGGATTTCTGCTAATCAAGTTCAGGCATAATTTACTACTGATATATATATATATACAAGGAGCTCTGGTAGCGTAGTGGTTACGAATCGGGCTGTGAACCTTAAGGTCAGCGGTTCGAAACTACCAGCCGCTCCGTGGGAGAAAGATGAGGCTTTCTACTCCTGTAAAGATTTACACCCTCGGAAACCCTGTACAGGGTCGGAACCAACTCAATGGCACTTAACAACAACAACTGATATATATACAATGAAGTAAACATATAATTTTTCTAATTTAAAAGTAATTCTCATAAATTGTCTCTAAATGCTAGCTCTGGATATTGTTCACTTTCCTGGACTGGGACTGTTGCAACAGATATTTTCACTCTAAATGACATACTTCGTGGTTGCCCAATTAAAGCAATTTTTAGGGGAGATTGATCTTATTATAAGACTGGCCACACTTGTGTCCCTTGTTAACCTGTAATTTTTATATAGTAGGAAAGGTATTCAATCATGAAGGATTTATAGCAATTATGGCAAAGGGGAGATATATTTACTTTAGCTGATTTTTTACCATTATTTTTCAAATTCTTTAAAGTAGCTTTTTTCTGTTTATACAGAGCAAATCCTTTCTCTGGAACAAAAGTGATAATTATTGGTAAAATGACTTTACCTAATATCAATATGTCAATTTAAAGCAACAATTCAGGTATCTGAATTAATTCATTTTCATAGTTAACAATTTGCAAAGTATACCTTTTGAAAGGCACATTAAGAATAATGCTGAAGTACTAAGGAACTTCACTATACTTTTTTGGTGCCATGCTTTCCTAAAAGTTCCCCTTTTTAGATTTTTAAGTATTAAAAGTGATCTACACCATAAATTAAAAACTATTTCATCATCAATCTACTAGTCTTCTGTCACATCCAGCAATTTATCTGTGCAATTTACCAGCTTAATTACTAAGCATTAGCAATATCCTTCAGACACATTAATATTTCAAAGCATTTATAAAATAGTAAATAATTAACAATTTAATTCAAATATATTTACATATTAATATTGCAAACAAATCACCCTGCTGTTCCCTGACATACTTTTGACCTGCATAATTTCCAAATCATTAGAAGAGTCTTAATAAAAAATATGCTTGGCCCTTTAATTAGTAAATCAATAGTATGAACTAGTGTATGTACCTGTTAATTACTGCTACTGATCAATGAAATATTACTGCAATCTTTAATAATTATTTTCTACTTTTCCCTTTTCTCTACAGCTTTACAAGAGGTGAGTAAAATTATTTTTAAATATATGTATATATCAGTATATACATACATAGATTTTTTTTTTTTTAATCTTTTTGGTCCCAGTAATGTCTTCTCTGTGGAAAATCAGAGATGAATTGGTATTAACCAATCTCGATTTGCAAGAAAATCAGGAAGTGTCATGATGCTGCAAATCCTTTTGACTGCCTCAGAAGGTAACCACCCCAATTTCTAAAATGGGTGGGGCTATCGAATAAGACTACCTTCATAAGAAGCACAGAACTAGAGAGTAATTCCAGAGGAAGTTTGAATTTTAGCATCAGTTACTACAAGTCATGGGAAGAAGGAGAGGCAGATTACTTCTGAACTAAGCAGCCACTGAAAACCTTAAGAAAAGTATATAGGGTCACTGTGAATCAAACAGACTTCATGGGACCTAACAACAACACTACAAAGCAAAACACTTTTCTGAGCTAGAGAATTTGTAACTTTATTGGAACTTCTTAGTTCATCATTTGAATTGGAAGCATAATTCCAGATAAGTATATATATTCTGTTCTATACATAACATATTTAATTTATTGCCAAATTTTTATTTTTACTTTGAAATATTATATTAAGATAATAATAAATGCAATATATACTACACAGAAAAGAAAGGTATGTATTATATGTATATACATATGTAATTATAAAAAGTGCATGGAAAAATTCCATTATCTTTTTTTCCATTTCTCCTTGAACTTTTGAAACCCCCACATATATATTTTTTTTTTCCTCATAATAATCTTTTATTTATTCTTTTCTAGGCAACTGCAAGAAAGGTAAGAGTTCAATACTTTTTTCATATACATTGAGTAATTTGAAAGTATCAGAAATGCCTTTTAATTTAAAGTTATAAGAGATTATAAAAGACGAATATTTGTCAATGTTATGCCCAAACTAAAATAAGAGCAGACCCTAATGAAAAGTAATTTTGATGTTTAAGATGATATTTTATCATCTCCCAGAACCACTTCTTCTTGTTGTTGTTGTTAGGTGCCAATGAGTCGGTACCGACCCATAGCAACCTATGCACAGCAGAACCACTTCTAACTACATCTATATCCCGTAAACTAGTGACATACATACTAAGAGGGAGAAAGATTTGGTTTTACTCTGAAAATGGGCTGAAATTTATGTTCATTAAAGGTAGTAAAAGAAGCTTTTTAGAAAAGGGTTTTAATTATATAAACATTCTGTTATATATGTAACAAAATTGTCATTCTTATCTCTAAAGTATTAGGCCTAATGACTGCAGGTTCTAGCAGCTTCCAGTATTTTAAAAATACATACAATTACAATGGAAACAATATACTGCCAGCTAGTGTTTTGTGCCATTTTTAATAGGGTCCTATGACAGAGCTCTGGTAGCATAGTGGTTACGAATCGGGCTTCAAACTGCAAGGTCAGCAGTTCGAAACTACCAGCTGCTCCACAGGAGAAAGAGGAGGCTTTCTGCTCCTGTAAAGATTTACAGCTTCAGAAACCCTGTCCAGGGTCTCCATGAGTGGAACTGACTCCACGGCACATAGCCACCAACATGTAGTAACATGGCATCCTGGTGTGGTGCTGTAAAATAAGCACTGAACTGGTAAGCACAAAGTTGGCAGTTCAAACCCACCAGTTGCTCCTTGGAAACCCCATGTGGGATCACTACAAATTGGAACGAACTCAATGACACTTAACAACAACAACATCTAATAACACTGTGGTTGAACGTTGTGTTTAGATCACGCCTGACCATTACTATCAGGAATGGTTTGTTTGTTCACTAGAAATCGTTTAAACATTCTTACTGTACCACTTACATCTTTGTTATAGGGCCCAACCGGAGATAGAGGACCACGTGGAGACAAGGTGTGTACCTAAGAACTTTGACCCAAATTTGAATAACAACATACTAGAAACTATAGGAGACTGACTATTTTATAAGAATATTTTGTATCCAGATAGTGCACCACCTTTTAAACAGAATGAACATTGTTATAGATCATCAATATTCTTCTTAGGACAAGATTTTTCTTTAGAAAAGAAACTGTTACAGAACAGTCATGTTCTGTGCATGATCTAGTCACATTTTGGTTTTGACTTGACCCGCCTAACACATATGCACACATATAATGAAAATATATCTACTTATCACTACATAATCTTTATCTTTTTGACATTTTGTTTGCAATTGAGATAAGATTTTTTATATAGCTTGAAAATAATAATAAAACAGTCATCAACAACATGTTTATTTGTCTAAATTAATAAACAAATCAGGCTTACGTTTTATTTTTACTTATAGTATTTAGATTATGCTTTTATAGTTGTTATATATAACATAATGATATTTATCTCTGCTGTGACCACTTAACATTTATAAGTAGATGGATCTGCATTGTATAGCACTTTTGCCTGTTTTTAAATACCTGCATCTGTGCATAGTGGGAGGAGTCCTGGTGGTGCAGTGGTTAAGCACTCAGCTACTAGCTTGAAAGGTTAGTGGTTCAAGCCCACTAGCTGCTCCAAGGGATAAGGACATGGCCATCTGTTTGCATAAAGAGTACAGCTTTGGAACCCCGATAGGTCTGCACTACCCTAGCCTATAAGGTCAATACAACAACACACAACACCAGCCACAGCTTATTCATTGGGAAGTATGTAGTATATGTATTCCTTATCTGTATTACACTCAAGTAATTTAGTAGAGGTAGAATTATGTTGCTGAATTCTTTTAATAATACAAATAGTGTTAATGGTAGGAAATCTGCACTATTTTCTAACCTTATAATAGAATGATTTTATTAATTATCATGTCAATGATTTTGCTATTTATGCATAATATACCAAAATAGTTTAATACGCTCTCATCAAAGTCTGAAACTGGCAATTAATAACATGGTACACTACCCTGCAGTTAAACATACAGAATTCACAGAATCATAAATGTTATCTATAATTTTGATTTTTATTTGAATACTGAAGCTCCATTATGAATTAATACTCAATAGCTGAGAAACTCCTCAAGAAGAATGTGTCTTATTCTGACATCAGTTGCTAATCCTCCTAAAATAGACCCATGTCATAAATTAATCTGAATCATTTTCAGCCTTCTTGCCTCATTGAAAGGTCTGAACAATTGATAATACCTTTAGCATTCTTAGGTTACCTTTACCTTTTCCTTGTCCATGTTTCTATAGGGCCTGTCTAGCCTGAATCTAATTATTCCTTTTTCATATAACAGGGTCCAGTAGGCCCACCAGGCAAAGATGGTGATGATGGAATCCCAGGCCCCCCTGGCCCACCTGGTCCTCCTGGACCCCCTGGTCTTGGCGGGGTAAGGTTTCTTAAATATTGTTCACTTTTTGCTAACTTTTAGTTTCTTAAATTTCTATTGGAAGAAGGATCATTGTGGAATTTTCTTATAACAATTAAAGAAGAAATCTGCTATTTAGAAATTAGTATATTTTATTTCATTTCTTTGGTTTCTTTATTTAAGGGTCTGGTTTGCCCATTTTCTTTGTGAGCATTGTCAATTACAGGACTGGTCTTTGTGTTCATTGGAGGTAGCTGCAGCCTTGACAATCATTATTTAATTTGGGGATTTAATATCTTTTATCAGTAGGACACAAATAAGAACTGTTGCATTATTAAAGAGTTTGATTAGATTGAATTAGTGAAATCCCTGATCTTAAGCAATTTTGCAAACACCCCTATCGTTTTATTCTCCTTGGCTTGAAGTCTGCTGAACCAACATTCAAATTTAGGTTTAATTTTCTTGAAACTAATTTGAGAAAAGTACATTTCCTTTTTTCATTAATATCTTCTTTTAGCTTTATGTCTTTAACAATAGTATGAGTGCCAAATGGCCTCATTGCAGGAAGGAAAACATATTTGCTTAATTGGTTAGCTCTATGAATCAGAAACTTGATTCTAATATTCAACCGTATGCCAGTAAAATAAGACCTTTCTCCATCAAAGATCTTATTATGATTGCGTCTGCTGAGTACATTAAAAAGCACCTTCTTTAATAGATCTACCACTACAAGAGAGTTTTAGCAGTAAAGTTATTACCGTGAACTACTTTTACTTTTTTTCCTAAGCTTAATCTTCCAAAGGGCATTTTAATTTTCCTCTAAATGTGAAAGCTCTTTATATTCTTTTGTAAACTCCAGGTTTTAAAAAAAAAATATCCCCTAGTCATTTTGTAAAGAGGCCTGGTAGCAAAGTGGGTTATGCATTGGACTGCTAGCTGTTATTTTGTGAGGCCCTGGAGGAGACGGACAACAGGTGGAAATGTAAGGTCATCCTCTTGACTGCTGCTTACTTTACAAGGGGCTTTCATTTGACTTTTAAAGTTTAGAAAGTTCCTCTCTGCAATGTGGAGGTAGAGAGTGAGGTGTAAAGATGCAGAGTAACAGGTGAGAAGAAAGCTTTGAAAAATAAGGTAGGAAAGCTTCCACTTCAAACTGAGTGTAGAGTAAGATTTGAATTTGTGTTTTCTCCTGACTTTGTAGGAATTTGATTCAATAAATAGTTCCAAATTCATAACCGTAAACCCATACATCAAAACATGCCTCCCTTTTAGACAACTACAACATATTGTTACAAATAGAATGAGAAAATAAAGTACTTCTGAGTTGGTAACTAAGTTGTGGTTTGTTCTTTTTTTTTTTTTTCTCCCTCTAGAACTTTGCTGCTCAGTATGACGGAAAAGGTGTTGGACTTGGCCCTGGACCAATGGTATGCTCATATCTTGTTATCTTAGCCAAAGAATATATTGAATAGAGAATGCAGTCTGTTTAATTTTATATCGCTGTTAATTAACTGCATGGGTTAACCCTAAAAACTGAGAAGAGATAAAAGGAGCAACTCTTTTTGTATTCAAAAACTATAGCAGTTAGATGTTCAACTTGCCTCATGAGTTGTTTATATTTAAATCGGGTATTTATGTCCAAGAGATAGACTTAGGTATAGCTTCTAGTAACCATAACTTGTTGTTGTTGTTGTTAAGTGCCGTCGAGTCGGTTCCGACCCATAGCGACCCTGTACAGGGTTTCCGAGGGTGTAAATCCTTACGGGAGTAGAAAGCCTCATCTTTCTCCCGCGGAGCGGCTGGTAGTTTCGAACCGCTGACCTTAACCATAACTTAGACAAGTGAATTTCATTTACAACAGTGACAGCTCAGTTGTGTTTACATCCTTTAGCACTGTGTAGAATTTTAAACAACCTTTAAATACATAACTATTAAGTTCTATTAACTTGTTTGGCAGGATCAATATGTTGTACATCAGCCTGTTAATTTCATAAGCAGTGTTTAGCCCCTTTTCCCAAAGGCATTCAGGTGGTTAATTTATAGAACTAGCATTAACCACTAGGCAAGGTTTCTGGATATTTGACATGGAGGCTCATGTAGTTAGTCCTTGAGTAAAACATTCATTTATTTGACAAATAGGAATTAATGCCTAATTTAGTGGGCTCCAACATGTATTGTGCATTTGAAATATAGCAATGAATGTGATTGATTCTAACCCACTCTCAACAATATAGGAAATGTTTCATTTTATCTATTTAAATAAGAATTCTGTTTTTAGTCTATTAATTTAAAATAAATATATAATAACAAAACCTGCGTAATATATAGCACTTATATCATTCTGCAGAAAGATTCAGCAATATAGCCCATAATCTGAGAAACATTTAGAAAAGATCCCAAGATGATTATGACAATGATGTCTAATTGTCCCTCTATAACTTTGCTGCTAGTATGATGGAATGATGTCCAAGGAAGTAAATCTTATAATAAGCATTAATGGGTATGTTAAGGGAAAAAAGTCATATGAGCATGTAAAATGTATACCAATATATGTGAAACAGAGGGGGCAAACTATTAAAGATAAAAGCATTAGGTTGATTAAACACTATAGATTCATACCCACACAGTGGTTTAGACAAAGTCTTTGAATTATTATTTTTACCTCGACAATGCATTCAGTACTCTGTCTTAAAAATAAAACTTTTTTTTTTTCTGGAACTAATGGCACTCAATAAGCTAATAAGTATGCTAAAGAGCGAGATGATCATTTCTGTAACTAAAAATTCTCATTTGAGAAATAACGTACCTTTAATTGATGTTTTTCAAATTACTGATTTTTTTTCTGTTAAGATGTTTATATATGAGGCTTTCTGCTCCCATAAAGATATACAGCCTCAGAAACCCTGTTCAAGGTCGTTATAATTCAGAACCACTCCACGGCACATAACCAATAACAACAACATACCTGAAATGAAGTAGAGTTTGGGTCATTTTGGGTTGTCTTCCTTTTTTTCCCCTTGGCTTTGTTCATATTAGACATTTGCAGTTAGCCATTTCTGGACGTTAGTCAGACTTAAAGCAGTAACTATGGCTGAAATAGAAGCAACAGGGGGAAAAGTAAAACGCTGATTAATTTAAAAAATAACTGCCTATATAAGCTTAGAAAATGAATATGCATTTTAAATTCCCCTGACTTTGCTACATCTCCCTGGGGAGCATAAAGCAGAGTATTATGCTACTAAATATCCATGAAATATAGTTTGTTTGCATACCCACACACATGTGTAATCAACAGATATGTGTTTCACAAACAGAAAAGATTGGCTACAGTAAAATATTAAAATAATTTTCCATGGTGGAAAATCAATATAAAACCCCACAGGGTTCTTCTCTATATTAATGCATTATCTTCTGTTCTTATAGCCTCCACAAAATAAACTACCTCTTAGGTAAATGAAATTGAGCAGACACATGGGAAAATTAATAAATACAATTTAAAATGTATGGTGACAAAGAAAATTATTTTTAATGTATACCTAAAAATTATTATTTTACTTGAAAAGTGACAGTTTCTTTTAATGGTGAGGCCATTTCTAAAACCAAATAAATAAAATTTGTAATTAAGATGATGTGGTTATTAGATAAAATTCATGTTATTTCAATATATGCATTAATGCAGTGGGACAACCCTGATTAGAGAGTTCCCGTGGTTGATGTATCATGAACAAGTTAGTCCAGATTTGTAAATGAAACATTTTCAGCATGACAGGGACAGACTGCCACAAAATGAGTTAACATAAAGGGAAGGTTATTATGGCAAACGGGAGTCAAGAATGTGTATTAAGAACACTAACAAGTACTCTCTGTTTTACTTTACTTGTATAGTACAGAATGAAGAACAAAAAGGAAAACAAAACAGTCTGCTGCCGTTTTTTTTACTATAATTTCATATAATACACTCTTCTAGGGTGCTGGTTCAGTAATTTTTTGTTTTCCCTTCCTCTCTCATTACGTTAGTTTTTGTTTGACATTTTCCCTAGTCACCAGTAGCCTTTAAAGGAGCTATAAGGTTATAACAAACTTCCATTTAAACATTAAGAAAGACTTTTGATCCTTTTCTATTTATTCCCCTTGTGGCAATAAAAGTATCAATTTCTCAGCTAAACATGGCATGGGGAGATGCCGTATGAACAAGGGAATCCAAATAGAAATACTTTATCAACTGTATGGAAGGCAGGTGCATATTCTATACTTGTGCAAAAACAGAGATTCACTTCTTTGCATTAGAGCCATCTCAATAGCCTCAATTGGACACGACTTTAGGGAAAAGGAACCTGTGACTAACCCCCATCCAGTTCACAGTGAGTTCTACTGATCTGAGTTAGGCAAGAAAGAGAAGCAAAGGGAAAGAAAGCAGGGAGGCAAGTTGCGTCCTTGAATACTTTCTTGGGAGGGACAAAAAGTATAAAATAAAACCAAAGCATGTCCATACGATTGTCCATCACAAAATGTCTATGGTACTGCTAAACTAGTCCTACTGACCGTAACCAAAACCATGACAGCATGTCACTGTTAACTATGTCTGTCCTGTTTACAGGGTTTGATGGGACCTAGAGGCCCTCCAGGTGCAGTTGGACCCCCTGTAAGTATCAAAGGCTTGTATCCTGCTACAAAACAAATATAATTAAGTAAGGGCTTGAAGTATGATGTTTTATGTCTATATGTGATTTTTCCTTCTATCAGGGTCCTCCAGGTTTCAGTGGAGCTGTTGGTGAGCCTGGTGAACCTGGTCAGACTGTGAGTATATTGTTTTCCATTTGTGATAAATATTTTTTAAGAATGCTTATTAACACTGCCTTAACCAAATGATGGGTCTCCCATTTCTTTAGGGTCCTGCAGGTTCTCGTGGTCCAGCTGGCCCTCCTGGCAAGGCTGGTGAGGATGTAAGTATTTATTTCTAAGCCCTTCCAAAATGCTATTTAAATATTCCTGCCGTAGAATCTTTAGATTCAAATTAAGGATCTTGCCAAAAGCTGAATAAGCTTGGCATAACTTTCCCCATATGGAAAGTATTGTTGTAATTAAATATTAATTAGAGGCACTATTAATGTAAATTAACTATATATTGGGATCTACATTTTTATGTGGTGCTTTGTCCCATATTGTAAAAACCAAGATGCCTCACTTTTATCAGATAGTTTATGAAGAAAAGGTTTATCCTACAATGCTTTCATGTTTTAGGGTCACCCTGGAAAACCTGGACGACCTGGTGAGAGAGGAGTGGTTGGACCACAGGTGAGACTTTTATCATTTTAAAGAGACTTTATATGGTCCAGTCATCAGGGGGTTTGCAGCTAGAGATAGTCTCTAAAACTAGAATCAGTCTACATGACAACATGAATATCACACATATTGATGGTGTTTCATAAGTCCAAGGAGCCTAGTAAAGTATGCATGTGTCTTTTACTACTGCAAATAACGTAATATTAACCACAGCATGCATACTGCTTGTTGTTGTTAAGTGCCGTCAAGTCAATTCTGACCCATAGTGACCCTGTATAGGGTTTCCAAGGAGCAGCTGTTGAGCTTGAACTGCCAACCTTTAGGTTAAACCAACATTGCCATCCAGTGCATTAACCCACAGCGCCACACCAAAACTCCTATAAGCTATTAAATTATGTTTTCTACGATACCAAAATTTAAGGAGCTCTGGTAGCGTAGTGGTTACGAATCAGGCTGTGAACCGCAAAGTCAGCAGTTTGAAACTACCAGCTGCTCCATGGGAGGAAGATGAGGCTTTCTGCTCCTGTAAAGATTCCAACAGCCTTGGAAACCCTGTTCAGGGTCGCTATGAGTCGGAACCGACTCCACGACACATAACCACCACCACGATACCATGATCGTTTAGTTACTTACATGAGAGCATTAAGTTCCTCTGTGCTGAAAAATACATTAAGTTTTTATTCCAGAATTAACTATGATAAGAAAATCTTTAGAGGGAAGCAGTCTTTTCATTCATAAGAAAAGCGTTATTCATCTTTTGTTTCTTTCTAAGGGTGCTCGTGGTTTCCCTGGAACCCCTGGACTGCCTGGCTTCAAGGGCATTCGAGTAAGCACATTTTTTTATCAAAACAAGAGACAATGCTGGTTATTTGGGAGGTGGGGGTACTCAACTAAAACTTCTGGATAATGCATACTTGCTTTCAAATTCTTAGAGTTAGTGAAAGACTAGGTTGTTTGAAAGTAAAATAGGGAACAGTTTTCCATTTTGTCCAGAGCTACCATCAAAAGCATCACCTCTGAGAAAGCTGTATAGAATGCATGTGACTTGTTGGCAACTGCCTTCTAACTGAAATCTGATAAAAGTAGACGGGATGCAAAAGATGTCTTATATCCTTACCTTCTTCTGAGAGCAGGAAAGATAAGAATTTATCTAGGACAACTGAATCTAGCTCACCTAGAGTTAGAAGGCTGGAACTTCTTACACTGGGGCAGCCATGAGAGCCACCACAGAAGAGATTGATTGCAAAGCTAACAAGTGTTTGATTTGACCAAGCACTACAGTGGGACTTCATGTTAATAATAAGAATTTGCCTTTCAGGGACACAATGGTCTGGATGGACTGAAGGGACAGCCTGGTGCTCCAGGTATCAAGGTAAATGCCCCACACCACACCACCAAAGAAGTGTATGTTTGCTAAGAACTACCTGTATTCTAAAAGTATCCTCTTCTACACTGCCAATCTCTCAGTAATGAGAACTATGAAATTCTGTGCCAAAGGGCCAATTACTAACAACATTTGTGTAATTCAATGTTTATTAAACAATTGACATTAAAAATAATACCAATCTTTTTTTTCCTCTGTTTACTTTTCTCCTTTGTGATTTCAATCAATCTCTGCAGCCAAAATAAAAGTAAATTAGAACATGCTGTGTTATTTTTAACTATAAACTCTCCTTTGCCATGCACTAAATAGATAGGTACATTCATGTCACAATACTCTCTTCAACCTCTTTCCTGTGATTTATCTGTGCACACACACACACACACACACATTTTTAATTAGGTAATTAAAGTCTCAGAAGTGTGTTATCTCTTGGCTAGGCTCTTCTACGACAGAATTTTCAACTATAAAATGTTCCCTTTCCTATTAAGGAGATAATGTGATATTAAAGTGAATACCAACGTAATTACAAATTAATGAGTAGCGAATACTAGTGGGACCAGAAATGAACATGAATATGAAGAATCTGTTCTAACTTTCCAGCTGCCACACAAATGGATAAGGTCAAACTCATTCTCCCAGGAGCCTAATATAATAGTGAAGACTACTAATCATAGCATCATAAAATGTTAGAGCCGTAAGGAGCTTTGGAAACTCCTTCACTTTGCAAATGAGGAAAACGGAGGCTCGGAGAAGGCTAGTGACTTGCCCAACACCACACATCTTGTAGTTAGAAGAGGACAGGCTAGAATTCCTGACTGCTGTAACCGGGCCTCTTCCCAAAGAACACTAGAAATGAAGAACCCTTAAAAATTGGTCTCTCAAGTCATGTTTCTTCTATATCAAAATCAGATCGTCCTGAAGGAAGTTCTTTCATGTGTGCCATAGTGTAAGCTGCCCCGCCTCCCCACCACCACCACAGTTGTTTTCTCAGTAAAGCAGTATAGACAGTAAATATGATAGTTCAGAATACTATGAAACTTCCGATTTTTATGCATGTTTTTTAAAAGTGAAAATGCTGAATGTTCAAAATAATTTTAAAGAGGGTATATGTGGTTATATTGAATGCACATTCACCCTTTGCCATCTGCTTTTGTATCATTTCTAGCACATAAGCTTCATCTAAATGATATGCAAAATCTGAGAGGTAAACTAGGGACGGAGAAGTAACTCTCAAATAATCACAGCTTCCATTTAGTGTTATCTAGGTTAAAGTTCAGACTTTAGCTGATAAAAGATTTTTATTTGCATTTGGTGTAGTTGATAAACAGTTTATAGCTATAAGAGATGTTGCAGAATGTATGTCTAGTTCAAATTGTAATAATTAGGGTAAAAAATACAGTGGAGAAAAAAAAAATCAATGTATATAGTGAACAAAAACTTCAATCCATCTTTTCCATGTAGGGTGAGCCTGGTGCTCCTGGTGAAAATGGAACTCCAGGTCAAACAGTAAGTATTGATTACTTTATTGAAAAGCAGAATGTGTACACTCTGCTAGCTGGAACCTCTTTAATGTATTTTACTAATTACCATTTCCCTTGGCATTGTATTCTTTGATATTTTCTAATGGCCTTCTGCATACTTAATTGAAATCCATTACTTTTAGTTGGAATTAGAAGGAGACCTATTTATTTCTAGTGGATTCTAGTACATATTGGAAATTGGACAAACCAAATGATGTCTGTGACTTTTTATTTCATTGAAAATGTTTCTGCTTCTAGGGAGCCCGTGGGCTTCCTGGTGAGAGAGGACGTGTCGGTGGTTCTGGTCCAGCTGTAAGTTGCTTCTATTTTCACTCATTTTTATCCCTTTTAATATGTCCTAGTAACTGCCATTTAATTCCTTTGACTCTTCCCCTTTGTTTGTAATATAGGGTGCCCGTGGAAGTGATGGAAGTGTGGGTCCTGTGGGTCCTGCTGTAAGTCTTGGCACTGGGTAATTTAGAAGTTGAGCACGCATGGGATGGGAGCTATCCTCTTTATAAATTTCTCACAAAATACATCTTTTCAATATCTTACCAAGTGTTCTATGAGGTCTTATGAAATATTCCATTTATAAGTTCCACTACCAGGGTTTCTGATTGATAAATAAAGTAAAATCTACCCTATCTTTGATACCCTGGGTATCTTGCTTTTGATAGAATCCTAGTAACAAAACTGCCAGTTTTCTCTTTGCCAATATTTAATAAGACCAGGGCACTCTAAACCATTTCAGTTCCTTGTTGTTGTTCTTAATTTGTGGGGGGAAAATGTCTTACCACCTTCTCCTTTGGTTTCAGGGTCCCATTGGCTCTGCTGGCCCTCCAGGCTTCCCTGGTGCTCCTGGTCCCAAGGTAAAGACACTGGTGACCATTGTCACTACCTTTGGTAAATGTCTTATTATGATGTGAACTATTGCATTTGTGCTTGTAGATAGAGAAATAATTACAGAAGAGTCACCTTCACTAGTCCCTCTCTTCAAAAGTGGGTCTAGAATAACCAATGTCACACACTCCGCTTGGTGTAGACCATCTGTCTGCACTTGCGCTCTGTGAGCTCCCGGTAGATAGAGATATTGTCGTTAAGTTCAAACTAGTCAAGACTGACAGAGCCTCAGAGTCTCTGCCTATCTCATATGCATTCCAGAAACTTGAGTAGAGCAGTGGTACCCACAATGGTAGAACCAGACTAGGAAAGCAGGAAATCAAGCCCAGATCTTGTGGCACCAAGCCAGAGGAAGGTTTGACTGCAATCCTAAAGGTTTTTCCTAAGACAGGATATCCTAAAAACAGATATAAGCTATTTCACTATTTATTGGGTGATTCCTCTGTGTCATTTCCTCATTTAGGGTGAACTTGGACCTGTTGGTAACCCTGGTCCTTCTGGTCCTGCGGGCCCTCGTGGTGAAGTTGGTCTTCCAGGTGTTTCTGGTCCCGTTGGACCTCCTGTAAGTAGCTGTTACATCCTTAAAACCTCGTTAAGTAGAAGAAAGCCAAAGAAAAAAGAAAAGAATATGAAGTCGAGGTCAGAGAACAGAAATACTTCTGTCGGTTCATTTCTTTCCTCTTCTTTTCCTCACAGGGTAACCCTGGAGCCAATGGTCTTGCTGGTGCTAAAGGTGCCGCTGTGAGTATATGGGGCTGCTGAAATGTGCTGCTGTGGTTTTAAAGACATTTATGGGAGAGCTGCCTTGGTCCCAGGTTGCATAATGATGGATGCATCTTTTTCTTCACAGGGCCTGCCTGGTGTTGCTGGGGCACCTGGTCTCCCTGGACCCCGTGGGATTCCTGGCCCTGTTGGTGCGGCTGGTGCCGCTGGTGCCAGAGGACTTGTTGTAAGTGTTCATGGCTGTGGCTCTCGTCATCCTGAAATACCACCTCTGCTGTCATCTTATCACCATCTAGACTTCCTCTGGTTTTGATGTGTATTTTTCTTTTGTGTTTTTATTTTGTATTTCTTTTACAACTGTACATGATACACTTGCCTCTCACCCACGCACACAGACATATTCCTCATGCTATATCTTAGAGTGTTGTCCAGAGGTCAACGATGCAAAGTTCTACAATATCAGTGTTGTCCTTTCATTCAAGACCATCCTCCAGTAAATCATTTAAATAGTAACTGACATGTTAATTGTAGAACTTGAGTTTCTCTCTACTTTGATCTATCAACATCACCAAGATACTTGTCTGCCAGAGAGTTTTGACAAATATTTGTCCCTTGAGCACTACTTTGTTTTGGATCCTAGGGTGAGCCTGGTCCAGCTGGTTCCAAAGGAGAGAGCGGCAACAAGGGTGAACCTGTAAGTAGTTCTGTAACCACAATTTTATGGAGTTATTATTTCTTAACCGTTTGTTTAGTTGGAGATGTATTAAAATTAATGACTTTTACTTCCCCTTTGTTTTTGTTTTTTCATTAAACAGGGTTCTGCTGGTCCCCAAGGTCCTCCTGGGCCCAGTGGTGAAGAAGGAAAGAGAGGTTCCAATGGTGAAGCGGGATCCGCTGGCCCTGCAGGACCTCCTGGACTGAGGGTATGTTCCAAACATTTCTGAAACCCCAGATACAACAGAAGCAGATGATGGAACCCCTTCACTGGGAATTGCTCAGAATTACTAAGTGTCTTTTCTAGACTAAGGAACCATCTGCTTCCCATCTGCTCGATTAAATCAGTAACTGTCAGTTTGGTATGTTATAAAATTGGTCTGGAAACAGCATGACCTGCTTTTGCAGAATGCTCATCCACACATTCCTCTGGGATTTGGGTGAAGTACTTTTCTTTATTCCTTACAGAGACCCCTTAGGGAACAAGATTGATTACATGCTTGCCGTGTTTTAATAAACTCTGCCGTATGTGAGTCAAGGGTGTTCTGTAATTCTTAGTTGTGTTGTGTCCTTTCTTACAGGGCAGTCCTGGTTCTCGTGGTCTCCCAGGAGCTGATGGGAGAGCTGGTGTCATGGTAAATTATCCATCACTCATTTCCCAAAAAGGAACTTGATCCTTGTGGTGGTGGGTGTGTTACTAGCTTCAGCACCCTCACCCCTTCCTTGTGTCAATAGGGCCCTCCTGGTAACCGTGGTGCAAGTGGCCCTGCTGGTGTCCGAGGCCCCAGTGGAGATTCTGGTCGCCCTGGGGAGCCTGGTCTCATGGGACCCCGAGTAAGTTGCAGATGATTCTGAGCAAGTGCCATCTGACATTGTTTCCTTTTTTTAAAGAGCTGGTTAATATTTGAAGATAATTTTAAAAACATCAAAAGGTAAATTTATTAGTGGGCTTGCTAATGGCTACATTTAAAATTTTAACTTTATCAAAGCTCAGTAGATATATTTATGTATTTGCTTACTTCATAAATTTTCTATTACTGATGATTCAATGGCTATGAGGTTTTCAGAAGAATAGGTCTATTTTAATATATCCAAATTAGGGTGGCTCTCCTGTCAGCATGAATCTTTCATCATAATTTGTGAACTTTATATAAGGTGTTCATGAAATGTATTAGGACTATACATTATTAGTTTATTAGATTCATAAGCGAAATCATTTTTCCAACAATCAGAAAGTGCTATAATGTATTCAGCATCACACAAGCTATGGAGAAATGACCTTTAGATCTGTAGACACTCCATTCCATAGCAATAGAGTAATTTTTTTGCTTCCATTATTTCTTATGGATGAATATCAACTGTAATTGCATCATAAACAAGTAATATAGACACCAAGACATAGCAATAAAAATTCACTTTGAAAATTATTTATTAGAAGTGTATTAGTTTTTGTATTATGGGGTAAATAACATAATACATTTGGCCCATAGAGTATGTTGCTTAACAGTTTTTGAGATATCTATAAACAGATCTTGTGCTAAAATCCAATATAATAGAAGGCACACACAAAATACTAGAAATACATATTTTGGGACTCTTTTTCACACCTCCTAGCTAGTGACTAATATCCCTACTGATTTATCCTAAATAACAAACAAAAGGGGGGGAAAGATGCTTTTCTGCTCTTTCAATTAATTTCAGCCTATAGCATGTGAATTAAAATGCCTGTATGAAAGCATCTTCATTTGTCTTGTAGGGTCTTCCTGGTTCCCCTGGAAATACTGGCCCAGCTGGTAAAGAAGGTCTTGGAGTAAGTACTGCTCATTTTCCATTATATTTTCAAGGACACTTACTGCACCCTTATCAAGTCTAGTTCATGTGGCTTATTTATACATGAATACATTGAAAGTAAATATCAGCCACATACATCATCTGGGAATGCAAAGTAATGGATTGTAATTATGTAGTCCAAATGAATGCAGGACTGAAAGGAGAGAAGGAAAAAGAAAAACACGGCAGAGAAAATTGAAACTGGTGACAAAGGCATGGAAAAAGGAAAACTATGTACAGATGAGATTGAATTGACTATGTGTCTGCCAACATCCTATTTTTAAAAATTGGGTGGATACGCAGCTTATAAGCACTTTGTACAAGAAGTGTTATGTATTCATAAGACGGTCCTATTTCATCCCAAGACAGCACCACAGCCTGAGATGGTGAGGCCATGTTGATGTTGAGTAAACCCTAAATTCTGGTTTCAGGGTCTCCCTGGTATTGATGGCAGGCCTGGCCCAACTGGTCCCGCTGGAGCAAGAGGAGAGCCTGGTAACATTGGATTCCCCGGACCCAAAGGCCCCACTGTAAGAATCATTATAACTTCTCTCTTTGTTACTTCATTTCACCAATACTCTTAATACTTCCCTATGACTGCAGTCCAGTCTGTCTTGAGGTGGGTTTCTTGCAATGCAGGAAAATTGTAGACTTCTTATCACCTTAAAAGTTGACCTCTAACATACCATTTTATACCTGCTGACAATGCGTCTCCTGAATAGTGAACTTCTGCAGACAATGGCATAATTTCTACCTTATTTTAATATCTACCTTATTTTATATGGGCTTACCTGATAGTAGGTTATACCTTAGATAACAGAACCCAAGGGCTAGGAATCACAAGAAAACAAAAAGCAAGCAAGAAATGAGCAGTTCAAGATTTTCATGATTAATTTGACATTAAGTGTGTAAATTTATTATTAGTTTTTGCTTCTTTATCATAGGGTGATCCTGGAAAAAGTGGTGAAAAAGGTCATGCTGGTCTTGCTGGCCCTCGGGTAGGTGCTGTCTTCTGTATTTATTCTCATAATTCTTACCTAAGAAATACACATAAGTTGAGGCCATCTGGTATAACTCCATCGCTTTCTTTCCTAGACCAAGGGTCTTTTTACCACCACAAAATATCTTTAAACAAACAACAACAAAATAGATATACTTTCATAAGACAGAATGTTGATAATATTTACAGAAGCACTTGTTTTTAATTACCCATCTCATGATTAAAAGAGTATCATTCTTTGGGTTTTAGAAATTGCCCTCCATTTAGTGGACAATATTTGGTCCTTGACAGGGAACCCACAATGAGTTCTTGCTAAAATGACAAGCTTATTTTAAGGAAGTAATGCCTGAGGCTTTGAGATGTCTTCAACTGTCTGGCTCCCAGGTAACCATGAGACTTTGTTAAATATTTTAGGGTGCTCCAGGTCCTGATGGAAACAATGGTGCTCAGGGACCTCCTGGACAACAAGTGAGTATTTCTCCTTATCCTGTTCTTTTCTGCACTAGAATGTATCAAGTTCCTTAGTCCAAACGTTTTTCCAGTCCAAAAGTTACATACGTAGAAGCAATAGTGCCTATGTCCCTATTTATACTTCTTTGCCTGTTACTTTCAGGGTGTCCAAGGTGGAAAGGGTGAACAGGGTCCTGCTGGACCTCCTGGTTTCCAGGTAAGTCAAATAATGTCCTGAGTCAGACTGTCCATCTGGAAATCACAATCCCAGGCTCCCCTGCACCATGCAGGACATAAACTCAGAACTGAAAAACTAAGCATGTCTTTTGTTTTCAGTGCAAACTTTTGTATAATGCCTTAGTTACTCAAAATAATGATTATGTTGATATTAGATAGTTCTTCCCCAAACCTAATTATTAATCGGTTCTCTGAATATAGCCATAAGGTTATGATTTATATTTCTTTCACCTAGGGTCTGCCTGGCCCAGCAGGAACAACTGGTGAAGTTGGCAAACCAGGAGAAAGAGTGAGTAAAACAAGTGATAGTTAGTTCACCAGAACTTCACATTTTCCCCTTGTGTGATACCCTCTGGGAGTGATATTAAACTTACAAAGGGGAATTTCATGTTTCTTCTGTTAATGATAGTGTTCTACATATGTTGGAGCTATGAAAAAAATGAGCCAAGTTACTTATTTCATGTCAGACCACTTGGTTTTAAGATTGAATGAAACATACCACATTATGAAATTAAAGCCTATTTAATGTCTTTACTTTTTGTATTGTTCTTAGTAATATTAAAACACAGATTATTTCTCTCCCCATAGAAAATAAGAAAATGTACCGGTTTTCCATCACTAGAGCCTGAAATTTTCTTTTCATGTTTTTCTTGGCATTCAGACATGACTCTGCTATTCCACAATCAGAGCAAGAGCTTTGAGTCATTTTCTCTATAATTGTGATGAATGTGCCTCAGTTCAGTTCCATGCTGCGGCCTGGTCTCCTTTGTCAACAGTGGGGCACATTAAGGAGACAGCTGCTCAGTAATAAAGGAGATACACTTGGGTATACAATTAGCTAGGTAATGTGCAGAATATGATCATTTCTATTAAGAAGGCATTCTGTTATATGGTTTTAAAATACACAATGTCTGATATTATTTATTATGATTTATCATATTACCAACTTTTTAAAAAGCTCTAAACTAAATAAGAGTAAACTTAAATCTGCTGATAGTAGGTCTGGAGTACGTATACCTCTATGATCAGTGGGATTCTCCCTTTTTGTGTCTGCATACACAACTGAAAGTTCTCTTGCTCTTAAGAACCAGCAGACTTATGAACTCATGTAGGAAAACCTCCCCAGTTCTGTTTCACTCTTTGAAAATGTTTTTAAATATATGAGCTAAGTGAGTCCACACTTAATTTATTCTCATGTTTTGCCTAGGGTCTGCATGGTGAATTTGGTCTCCCTGGTCCTGCTGGTCCAAGAGTAAGTGCTATTTAACTTCCAGAAACTTCTGGCTATGTAGTTTTAAAAGACGTAGCTCTTTCTCCTCAAAGCCACAAAGTATACAGCACTAAATCACTGATACTCTTCTGTTACCAAAACGTAATCTCTGGAAAGTGTTAGATTTCTAAATTGATAATTGTTAATTATTGTTGTTAAGTGATGTCGAGTTGGTTCTGACTCATAGCGAGCCTGTATAGGATTTCCGAGGAGCAGCTGGTGAGTTTGAACCATCGACCTTGTGGCTCAAACCAACCTTGAGGTCTAGTGCTTATCCTATGGCGACACACCAGGACTCCAAGTTGATAATGAACATATTTATTTAATTGTTCATATTTCCCATTATAAAAATAGCATGTTTATACAAAATGTAAATGTGTGTGATTTTTCACTGATTTATAAAGACATGTATGATGTATAGGGGGCTTCAAAAAGTTCATAAGAAAATTCCATTATCTTTTAATTCCATTTTCCTTTAACATTTTGAAGCCTCCTGTGTTTACAAAAGTGATCAAAAGTCAATTTTTGTAACACTCCTATTCATAGTCTAAAGCTGAAATCATAAGTTTGACTTTATAAAGAAAAATACAATAAATTTATTTATTTTGTTTGTAATCATTAGAATATCTAGAATGACTAGTTTCACCCTAAAGTATTCCTGTATATTACTAGTTTCATAGATCTGTGAAGTCCAAACAAATTTAGTGTCATTATCAGAGAATCAAAGGAGTCCTGGTGGCATCATGGTTAAAGCACTTGGCTGCTAATCACAAGGTTAGTAGTTCAAACACACCAGATGCTCCACAGAAGAAAGATGTAGCAGTCTGCTTCCATAAAGATTGCAGCCTTGGAAATGCTGTGGCTTGGAGTTCTGCTCTGTCCTATAGGGTTGCTAGGAGTTGGAATCGACTCTACAGTAATGGGTTTGGTTGTGGGGGTTTGGATCATAGAGCCAAACTGTATACAATGAGGTCCAGTTGCCATACGGACCAATGTGATAAGTGTTCTGTGCCATAGAATGCTATGTCATAACGATTTGGTTGGTTGGTTATGTGCCGTGGAGTCAATCTGGACTCTTAGCGACCCTTCATAGGGTTTCTGAGGCTGTAAATCATTACGGGAGCTGAGAGCCTCATCTTTCCCCTGCGGAACTGCTGGTAGTTTCGAACTGCTGATCTTGAACTCCTTTGTCATAGTGATACTTAGATGCAAATTTGGATATATATGTAGAGAGAGAGGAACAGCAGCCTATACACACACATATAGACACATGTATGCTCTTGAATATACATGCATATTCTTGAATCGTATGTTACATCATTATTGTATGTGATTGTCAAGAAAGGGGACATAGATATAAGAATACTAATCTTATCTATACATGGCATTGCTATTCGCTAAAAGTCTTTCGCTTTGAATACTGCACATAACTGACATCTGTGTTTATCCTTACATAGATCTATCACAGTAAAGGACAAAAAAAGGAAATGGATATAAAGTTTGAATATTATATACTATGGAAGTAAAAACTTGGAGTTGCAATCACAGAACATTAGAGCTGAATAAGATATTAGAGATTGTTTTATCCTATTCCTTCATTTTATAAGTGTTGGAATTAGAAACAAAAAAATTGAAACAACAAAAAAAGAAAATATAATTTGCTACTAGGTAGCAGAACCAGGCTCAAATCCTTAACAAGTATGAACTCTGGTGTGTAAGATGATATCCCTGAAAGTAATGAATGTTGTAACATTCCTTCCAACCCCTTTATTTCAGGGAGAGCGTGGTCCTCCAGGCCAGAGTGGTGCTGCTGGTCCTACGGGTCCTATTGGAAGCCGTGGTCCTTCTGGACCCCCAGGGCCCGATGGAAACAAGGTGAAAACTTGGTTATATATTGATGGTTTGTGCCATTCTATCCTAAAATAAGTATATTCATTACAGTAGAAATTTTGATTTTTTTAGATTTTTATTAAATTTCTAATTCTGCGATAATTTATATTTCAGTAAACAGTAATCTGATTCCAGTGTGTTTGAGCTAGTCCAAAGGAAAATTAAGGGGAGGGAAAGGAAGAAGTATCACAGTTTCTACAAACATAAATGAATTAGAATTGTTGTTTTTCCCTTCTTATCACACTTTTTACTTTTGTTACAATCTAAAAACCTCATATACATTTGGATGTTATTACAAATAATAAAATTTACCTTCCCAATATCCCATATCAAGGTTTCATAAAGTAGTCAAAAAGTTAAATTTTAAATTTGTTCTTAACTTTAGTAATAAGAGAGTTTATGATAATAAAAATTAACTGTATACGAGGGAGATTCAAAAAGTCATGGAAATTTTGGATTACAAGATAATGGAATTTTCCACAAACTTTCTGAAGTCCCCTCATATAGTACATTCACCCCAAAAGCATAAACCTGAAATTTGTGTCCCAAAATAGAATCTTTTAAAATAGACGAAATTATATGTTTCTGAAAAATAGATTACCACAAAAAGCAGAAGGCAACTCAGACTCTTTCTGATTCTTACCTTCAGGGGGGTAAATTGTAAACATTAGCTGTGTAAATCTATTTTAGAATGTAGAGGGATGTTGTTGGGGAGGGGGATTAAAGTAGCATATGTGGGAGAAAGGAAATAAGAAATGAATATGGTTCTGTGAGGCAGAAGTACTTTCAGAGGGATTAACTCAGAAGCTAGTCACCAGCTTTTAAGTACTTGAAATTGTAAGGTTTTATACAAAAATGGAAGCTACAGTCTCTTAAGAGATTAAAATGCACACATTTCACCAATTGATGAGGCCTCATTCTGTTTTTTATCTGAGCTGAGAGACTTATCCTTGAAAAATATTTGCGGGCAAACATTTTTCTTTCTTTGCCTCACACCTTCCTAGCTACTTCTTTTTCATGCCTGTCTCACTGAAGCTGCTCCGTGGGAGAAAGATGAGGCTTTCTGCTCCCATAAAGATTTATAGCCTCGGAAACCCTGTTCAGGGTCGCTATGAGTCGGAACCGACTCCACGGCACTTAACAGCAACAACTCACTGAAGACGATTGGAGGCCAATTATAGGAGGATCACAGCCACTCCCACTACCCTCTTCTCTTTAGTCAGCATATCATTAATAACATTTTCCTCTGTTCGATTCTCCCTCCTTTCAAAGCCCTCCTTTATGCATTTAGGCAAGCAAAAATACAGCCTATTAAGTGTTTAAACTGGAATTCTTTGAAGTGTTTGATTCTTAATTTTCTTCTTTCACCTCTGAGATAATTGATTTCACGTGTGTTTGATTCCAGGGTGAAGCTGGTGTAGTTGGTGCTCCAGGCACCGCTGGTGCATCTGGACCTGGTGGACTCCCAGGAGAGAGGGGTGCTGCTGGCGTTCCTGGAGGAAAGGGAGAAAAGGTAGCCTCTCAGTGCTGGACCCTAAAACACAGTGTTGGTGAACTCTAGCAAGAGCTTCTGCCCTGGTTTTTTACAATTCTTGGCAGGTGGTATGGCAGCATTTTGATATGTATGTATCTATCTATCTATCTATCTATCTATCTATCTGTCTACATATATATAGTTATACGTAGATATTTCCCTCTGCCACCTACGCATTTCTAAACTCACTAATCTGGCAAAATTCCTCGCTACCATGGAATTTCATGCAAACAGATGGTGTTGAGTAATACATGAGGCTCATTTTAATGCCACTAACAATAGTGCCTCATCCTGCCCTAATTAATGGGAAGAAACTATATTGAACAGCTGCCAACCATGCTGCTGCATTAGTTATGTATGACATAGGACTGATCAGGCACTGAAGCCCATTGTGATGTTGCCTTATAATTCTGCCCACATGAATTTGTACCTTTTGCTTGATTATGTTTCAGAAGTGTGAATGGAAAATTTTTTAAAAAGTAGTTTAGTAATTACCAGGAAAGGACCTTGAATTAATTTTTTTGGTTGTTTTTCCTCATGTTTTTTTACCTTGTTTAACAGCCTACAAAATGGCAACATTGCTAAAGAGTTTAAATGACTGAAGATACAATTTCTTCTATAAAAGTATATCAGATTAATTTTTATTCAAAAATGTGGTTGGAAAACAAAGTTGCTCTTGCTTTGACTTTCAGGGTGAAACTGGCCTCAGAGGTGAGATTGGTAACACTGGGAGAGATGGTGCTCGTGTAAGTAAAAAATTGGTTTGGTTTGGTTTGGTTTGGTTGGTTGATACTTAGGTTACCTTTTCTACATTTCACTCAATTTGATTTGGGAAGTTTTTCAAAATAGAATTGACAAAAGAAGAGCTCAACAAAGTAAAATCATATCCCTTTCCATAGTAAAAATGTAACAGAGTTTATTCCTTTGAAAGTAATAATGTATTTTTCCCCCTAGAGTTAACTATACCAACTATAAGCTACAGACCAAAGGCTGTAGGTTTAGTAGTGCTTTAAATGATTATTCTAAGCTTAAATGGTATTTTTTTTTTTTAAATACACCTCTTAACATTTTAAGAAGCCATAAACTTTAATAGGAATCTTGGTATGGCGCTGTAGGATAAGCACTCGACCTCAAGGTTGGTTTGAACCACAAGGTCGGTGGTTCAAACTCACCAACCACTCCTCGGAAACCCTATGCAGGGTCACTATGGGATGGAACCAACTCAGTGGCACTTAGCAACTACAACAACAGCAACCTTTGAAAAGGGCCTACTTATTGAAATGTATGTCCTGGGAATTTATCACTCAGAACAGACCCAAAGAGCAAAAAGAAGCTCCAAAGACTTGCTGCAAAGAGATGACCCAAGTATTAACTCTTAAATCCATTCCTACTGCCATCAAGTTGATTACAACTCCTAACCACTCTATAGGACAGTGGAGAACTGGCCCATAGTGTTTCTAAGGTTGTAAATCTTCATGGCAGCAGGTTGCTGCATCTTTGTCCCCCAGGGTGGCTGGTGGCTTCCAGTGTTTTAAATCTTAATGCCATGTAGCTACCAAAGCTTATCCCATCATTGTAATAATCCCACCTACAGTGTAGGTATCATGAATCTTCCTGGCCACAAACTGCCTTAGTTTTATTTCCCACCACTCCCATTTGTTGTTAGTGCTGTCAAGTCGGTTCCAACCCACAGCAACCCTGTACAGGGTTTCCAAAGACTGGCTGGTGAGCTTGAACCACCGAGTTTGTGGTTCCAGCCAACATTACAGTCCAGTGCATTAACCCACAGCATCACACCTTTCTGATAACTCACTGTAGCATATTCCTAATAGTCCTTCCTCTGATCTCAGCATCTTGGCACTCCCAAACAAGACTACTCTTTGCTGCTCTCAAGGGAATTTTACAAAAGCAGAGAGTTAGATCACTCAAATTCCCAATCAGATTCCTAATTTTTGTTTTTGGAGTATTCACTTCCTAATAGTGGTTTCTAATAGTCTTGATAGTCACATTCTTGATATCTAACCAGAATGTGCAGGAATACTGTGCAGCTACTTTATAAGCACATAGAGGGAATTTAGAGGTTTACTTTTGTTGTTGGTATGGGGGTATGATTAGTAACTCATGGGGTTTTTATGTTTTGGGGGGGTTTTTTGGTACTAGGGTGCTCCTGGTGCTGTAGGTGCCCCGGGTCCTGCTGGAGCCACTGGTGACCGGGTAAGCATTCAAGTCTCAATTCTCCATGCCAATAGCCATACCTAAAACTGCCTGCCTTCCATAATTCCAAAGTGTCCCAGCATTCATTCTTATGGCCCACTACTTGAAAAACCTAGCTGTTGTGAAGGGGCGGTAGGAAATAGATGCATATTTGAAGTCTTCTTTCCCATTCTATAGATGTATTAGTTATCTGATCTGTATTTTAATTAATGCCATTCATTTCAAAGTCTTTCCCTGATGCCCATTAACAATATACAACTAATGTACTAGACCTTCTCAAAACCTCCACTTGTGGAGAAAAAAAAAAAATCAATAAAACTCATAGTGTACCCATTTCACATCCAACAGTCCACTTAAAATAGACCTTATTTATTGTATTGGAAAGATAGCCACAAGTAGATCAGTCCTGTGTCCATCTAGAAATCAAAATGTCCTCCTCCTGGTATTGTGGGCACTGATATATCATGTTTTTGCAAATGTACACACAATACCACTTCAACCCCCAAGATGAATGTAATAAGAAGGGTGTGAATCTAATTCCTTTTACTCTATGAGATGTGCATTTATCTTCTTTTCTAAGGCACCTATAAACTCTGACAACAACTCACTCTCTACCACTGTTCTCTCTCTCTCCTACCTCTGTGAACATCCTGGACACATTAACAAACTTTTCTTGGTCCCTTTATAGGGTGAGGCTGGTGCTGCTGGTCCTGCTGGTCCTGCTGGCCCTCGTGGTAGCCCTGTAAGTAAAAAACTTGGATAATTTTCAATACTCATACTTTACTAGTTTTAGATGTTGATAAGCCTTTCTGAGACATTTTTTAATTGCCTCTCCTACATAGGGTGAACGTGGTGAGGTTGGTCCTGCTGGCCCTAATGGATTTGCTGGTCCTGCTGTGAGTATCATATAAAGAAGATTAATCTGAAACATCGAATTTGGGGAATAGAGTGAATCAGAATATTATAACTCTTCCTTTCCAACAGGGTGCTGCTGGTCAACCTGGTGCTAAAGGAGAGAGAGGAACCAAAGGTCCTAAGGGAGAAAATGGTCCTGTTGGCCCCACTGGCCCCATTGGATCTGCTGGTCCATCTGTAAGTTAAATTGACTAGTGGTCAACCCAGCCTGCAGGTATCTAAAAGATCTTAAAATTCAGCATTAGGCCAAGTGTCTACTATATGCCAGAGAATATACTAGATGATAAAAAAAAAAAAAAAAAAGGAATTAATACTTATATGCTGCTTTTTAATTAATATAAGTTTTATAAATATTATCATACTTTAATTCTTCAGTAACCCCATAAGGAAATTGACATTTGTTTTGTGTGGTATAGATAATCATTTTTAATTTCTAGATGTATTTGTTTGCTTCTAATAGATAGGAAAATTATCAATTTGAAGAACAATATAGCATTTATATGTATTTTTAAATTTTTGTGATTTGACTTTGTCATTTTTTGTTTCCTTTTAGGGTCCAAATGGCCCCCCTGGTCCTGCTGGAAGTCGTGGTGATGGTGGCCCCCCTGTGAGTATTTAGAATGGACTCTGAACATTTTTCTTTCTCCAAATTCCATCAATGACAACTTGAAAGTTTTGAGTTTTTTGGTAGATAAGGAGATTCTTGAGGGTCAAGTTCATTCTCTTCAGAGCAGTTCTGACACTGAAGTTAAAGTCAAGTACATAAGATATTAATTTAGTCCCAGCATGTTGCTGCCTACCACTTCATTTCAGGTACTTACCATGGTTGAATCGAATTGAGATATAAATAATCTCTTTGGCGCCCATTTTCTTTCTGTTGGTGGCCCCCTTCTTCTGACTGAATAAATCCTTAAGTTTGGCATCCAGTGGTTCTCACACTGTGACTGACTCCCTAGAGGCCCAGAGCTCCCCTGGATTGAACTCTTCTGAGTTCCTCTGTCACAAGGGGGGCAAAAAAAGACAACTGTACTACTACTGAGTCAATTCCGACTCATAGTGACCCCACAGGACAGAGTAAAACTGCCACCTAGGACTTCCTAAACTGTAACAGTAAGGCAGACTGCCGTAGAGTTCTCCCATAGAGCGGCTAGTGGGTTCATACCCCTGACCCTTTGGTTAACAGTCTTAAGCACTACACCAGCAAGGCTCCTTCGCTCTCACTGGACAACTGGATGCCTTCCTCTGTAAACAAACTAACGTAGTCATTATGCATTTCCTCAGAACTGAGCCAAGTAATTAATGTATATACATTAATGCATAATAATGGAAGAATGTGTTATCCTCCTGCTCTTACAACCATCAGATAATGTATTAGCTTTCAAAATGAGCCATCAAGGTCTTCAGGCAAATTCTGGGTCTTGCTCGTCCAGAAGCTATAAAGACTCTCCAGATCCTAGTTAAACAACACCCTATAAGAGGCTGCCTACATTACAGACTACTTAATTTATTCCTGGTTATACATGTATAGAGGATTTCCCAAAGGAGAAATGTTCATCTTACTTAAAACCCTGGAGTTGATATTAACTGTGCAATTGTAATGTGCTTGGTTCTTAGGGTGTAACTGGTTTCCCTGGTGCAGCTGGACGGACGGGGCCTCCTGGACCTTCTGTAAGTAAATCACTTCAAGCCTATGTCTCCATTTACTGTAGTCAAAAGACCTGGCATCTGGTATAAAAGTGGTAAGAAACTCTCTATGAAGACATGTTACTAATATTTGCCCTTACTTTCCTGGTCTGAAACCAGTTTTCTGAACCATTAAGGCAACACCTTAACAAATCATATTTTATAACAATTTAAGAGACTTTTATTCATAGATATACTATTCCCCTTTTAAAGGCATGGTTTCTTAAAGTAAAAAATTAAAATAAAAAAGAAAGAAATAATAGTTTTAGTCATTTATCAGATATTTCTATATCTAATTACCCTTTATAGCCAACATTTTGCATCTATTGTTAGAAATAATTGTTCCTGAATTTAAAAGTGGTTTGGCCTCTAATTTAATTCTGATTCAGACTCTCCTGTCAGAACTCAAGAGAATTTAATTAATTACCAAGGATTAAGTCTTCTGGTTAAGGTTTCAGGGAAAAAAATAGCAAAGATGTTGATTTCTTGGAAACCTTTTACAGGTTCATGCCAGAAAAATCTTCATTCCCTGTAGGCATTTAATTAAAACTAGTTGAGATTCTATATGATTCCTCAATGATAAGCAAAATGCCAGTATTGACTTCCTTCCAAAATAAATTAGGGTAGGAACTCTGAAACCCAAAGTCCTTTGCATTTACAACTAACTCATAAGTCTATATAGTTCTGATCCCAGTATACTAGAGTTTCAATGGGAAGAAACTGCTTTTCCTTACAGAAAGTTTCTTTGGACTCTTCTACAGTCATTTGCTTCTTAGGGCCTCAGGAGAAGGGAGCTCCGTCTAGAAGGAAGAATGTTAGAAAGTCTAATATTTCCTGACATGACCAGAATATTATTTTGTTGTATCACACTATTTGCATTTTAGTATCAAGCACCTCTGCTGCTCTTCTCCAGGCCCAGGATGATTAACAGAAGCTAAATCATCTTGTGCATTTGCTCACAGGGTATTACTGGCCCTCCTGGTCCCCCTGGTGCTGCTGGTAAAGAAGGTCTTCGTGGTCCTCGTGGTGACCAAGGTCCAGTTGGCCGAACTGGAGAAACAGGTGCATCTGGTCCCCCTGGCTTTACTGGTGAGAAGGGTCCCTCTGGAGAGCCTGGTACTGCTGTAAGTGATTTCAAACTCCTCTTTATTACTATTTTGTGTTTGAAGTAAAATAAAGCCCTCACCCAAATCTTCAGGTAGCCTATATTTGTTGAGCTCCCAAGTAGAGTTGAGTTGGGCCAGGAAATCTGTCCAGCAGATACTGAGGTATTATAGCTTCAGCAGATGATCAGAAGGCATTAGATGAGGGTAACAGTAGATGAGAAGACTCATGGATTTATCAAAATGTGCCTCTAAACTGTTGATGGCACCCTACTGATACCTGAATTAAAATAGAATCCAATTGCCATTAGAATCTTATTGCTGTGGCCATTATGCTGTAAATCCATCCATCCGTGTCAGTCAGTAAGCGAGTAACTCCTTTAACGTGCATTACCTAGTATTACTGCTACGCTGAAACTTACCTTCATTAGCCCTGGTTCAGTCAAGGGCCAAAGTCAAAATAGATCTATAAAACCTATACTCCCCACCCCAAATGATTTGCTTTACCTAAGCCATGCTTTAAATTTATACCATTGACCTCAAGAAGGAACCAGTTTAAAAAAAAAAAAAAAATGAAAAAGAAAACATGCATGCCAAGATGTAAGTTTGTTGTCCTCAGTAGAGAAAAGAGATCTAAGGACATTTCCTTCTAGTAGGAGGCCACTTGCCATTTTTCGTGGTGAGGAGAGTTTAGTTTTAGAATCCTCAAGTCAGCCTTGTCTTATCACCTAGAGTCTTATCAATAGTATTCAGTTTATTTTCCTCTTGTTTAGGGTCCTCCTGGCAACCCAGGTCCTCAGGGTATTCTCGGTGCTCCTGGTATTCTGGGTCTCCCAGGCTCCAGAGGTGAACGTGGTCTGCCAGGTGTTGCAGGATCACTGGTGAGTGGTTCACACCATCGGAGTCTCATTAACATAATAAGAGATTTTTAAAGCTGTCACTTCAAATATGACAGGTTGATCACTGAATAACTTCGCTTAAGATTTTTATTCCTCACATTTTCTTTATAGAGATCACCTGTCACTTATCTAAGAAGCTTTAATACTACCTTACTTAGACATACTCTACAAAGACACAATTTAATATTATGCAGGATGATTTTGTTCTTTTTACATGCTTTAAGAATGATATAAGCTCTAATTGCATTTACTCCTCTGCAATATGAGATACTGGCATCATTTATCCTGTAGGAAAAATGAAACTCTGGAAGTTCTGAATCATTCCATTAACCCTTATAGGTGATAGCAATGAGGAACCAGCTCATCTCCATAAATTCTGTCAACTTTATGAATTCATTTAACTTGAGATAATGAGCAAAACGAGGCTCTCCTTGTACAGAGCAGTATTCCACAACTACTTAAGAGCTGACTATCTTTAAGTGTATGGGGTAGGGCCAGAGGGAAGAGCAGGGATTACTACCATACTTCTGTTCACTTTATGGCCAACTCACCTTTCATTCATTTTCTCACTTCAAACTGGAATCTCCCAGCTGAGGTGGTTTTTGGAGGGTGAGGTTTAACACTTAGTCCAATGAGAAAAGTCATGTTTCATCTTCTCTGCCTCTGTAGGGTGAACCTGGTCCTCTGGGCATCGCAGGTCCCCCTGGTGCTCGTGGTCCCCCTGGTGCTGTGGGGAACCCTGGTGTCAATGGTGCCCCCGGGGAAGCTGGTCGTGATGTAAGTCCAACACTTGGTCTGTCAAATGAAACAGAGCAGTGTTTCATATGTGTGTAACTTTATGTTCTGAGGGTCTCTTATTCTAAATCTCCAAACTAGATGATCTGTTTCTCCATAACATATATATATGTACTGACGGCTCCTGCTAGTGAAAATATGAACAATTTCTTGGAGGGGGAATGGACCTTAGACAAACATGCTTCAAAGGTGGACCAAAATATTAAGAAACACCTCTTTAAAAAATCTAGGTTAGCAGGGTTTTGTTGCTAATTTTTAACAGTCTGACAAAGGGGGGTCACTATTGACCACTGGAAGTAATGAAGGGGCTGGTGGGCAGCAGGACCTCAGTAAGTAATTTACTGTGCATGGGGTCTTTGCAGGGCAACCCTGGAAGTGATGGTCCCCCAGGTCGTGATGGTCTCCCTGGACACAAGGTCAGTACAACTCTCTTCATCTGTTTAATTTAAAAGTGACTGCAATACAGTCCTAATCAAGACTAAGCTTCATTCTGCCTTTGGTAGGGAGAACGTGGTTACCCTGGCAACGCTGGTCCCGTAGGTGCTTTGGGTGCACCTGGTCCTCATGGCTCCGTGGGTCCCTCTGGCAAGCATGGAAACCGTGGTGAACCTGTAAGTTTGTAATCCCTGGTCCCTTAGTGCTGTTGTCTTCATGCGGGGAAGGGACCTTGGACTTGATAATGATCTGTACCTTTCTAATTTACAGGGTCCTGCTGGTTCTGTTGGTCCAGTTGGTGCTGTTGGTCCAAGAGGACCTAGTGTGAGTACATGGTGATGACTTCTTTACAAAATACTGTAGGAAAGAGTAATAGAGGATATTTTATTGTAAGTAATAAAATACTAGATAGTGTTAAATGCTATCTAGTTGGTTCCGAGTCATAGCAACCCTGTATAGGGTTTCCGAGGCTTTAAATCTTAATGGGAGCAGAAAGCCTCATCGGTGGGCTCGAACCACTGACCTTGTGGTACTCCATCCATTGTTTATCCTGTGAAGCCACTGTGCACCCAAAATAACAGTCTATACTTTATGTTTAATAAATGCTAGTCCATGTAGCGAATTGATGCAAAACTTTGGTATTTTATCTTTTCTGACTATTTGTATTAAGTAATCACAAGCACCTAGCCAGCTTACAGACAGCTCAACTAAAGCAGATTAAGGCAATAGCCGTTGAGATGGGAGTAGTACCAGCCTGGCTTTTATTCCTTTGCATGTTTTGAGTTACATTTGAACAGATTAAACTTGACTCTATGGAGAAGTGAGTGTCCTTAAAAATAAAAAAGTAAATGTCGTTTTGGCCCTTTTCTTTCCTTCTAGGGCTCACAAGGTCCTCGTGGTGATAAGGGAGAACCTGGTGAAAAGGGGCCCAGAGGTCTTAGTGGCTTTAAGGGACACAATGGATTGCAGGGTCTTCCTGGTAATGCGGTAAGTAAAATGTGGTCATCAACATGTATACCAGCCTTAATGGCCTTCAACTCGGAATTGCCTCTCCCAAATTTTCACTGCCATTGTCATAAAACATTAGACATCGTATCCAGTTTCTATTTTCTGACTAATTTCATCTCTCAGAAACAACACTGTTGCATCCCAACACGAAAAGGTGAGGGTTGAGGGAAATGGAACTATACATACATTAAAATCTCCAGGCAACAATGTCCTTCAACCCCACTTTAAATAAATATAATTAGAAGAGTGACTAATACTGCACTGCTGAAATAGCTTGTAGCAAAAAAAAATAATAATAATAATTGAATATAATAGATATAATGGGAGAAAAGAGCCCCACTTGACATTTTCAATTCTTCAATCCAGAGTCCATTGAAACTAAAGTTTTGCCATTCAATTTGAAAAACAAAAAAGCAAATTGTGCACTGACACATGTTCTGAAAATGTGTTTTTTCTGTTCTCTCCTTAAAGGGTCAACATGGCGATCAAGGTTCTCCTGGCACTGTGGGTCCCGCTGGGCCTAGGGTAGGTCAATTTAAAACATAGTTTTTTTCTGAAATGGAGGTTAAGGTGGCCAAGGAGACTCCGGCCTCTGCTCCCTTGCTGTAGTTTTTCCTGGATCACAGACATGGTATCATTCTTCCTTAGGGTCCTGCTGGTCCCTCTGGCCCTGCTGGCAAAGATGGTCGCACTGGACATCCTGGTGCAGTTGGGCCTGCTGGTGTCCGTGGATCTCAGGGTAGCCAAGGCCCTAGTGTAAGTATGATTCTGGAAAACAATAAAGGGTATCACTCACCTGAGAAATCGTTTCTTCAGACTGAAGCTAGATAATTGCTTACTGTGTTGTTGTTAAGTACCATCAGTTCTGACTCATAGCGTCCCTATGTACAACCGAACGAAACACCGCCAGTCCTGCACCCTCCTCAGAATCGCTGCTACACTTGAGCCCATTGCTGCTGCCACTGTGCCTGTCCATCTAGTTGAGGATCTCCCTCCTTTTCTCTGCTGCTTCACTTTACCAAGCATGATGTCCTTCTCCAGGGACTGGTCCCTCCTAAAAATACGTCCAAAGTATGAGAGATAAAGCCTGACCACTTTGGCTTCTAAGGAGCATTCTAAATGTATTTCTTACAGCACAGATTTGTTTGTTTTTCTGGCAGTCCATGGTACTTTTAATATTATTCTTCAACACCATAACTCAAATGCATCAATTCTACAGTCTTTCTTATTCATTCTCCAACTTCCCACACATATAAGGCTATTGAAAATACTAAAGCTTGGGTCAGACACATTTTAGTCCTCAAACTGACATCTTTGCTTTTCAACACTTTAAAGAGGTCTTGAGCAGCAGCAGCAGTTTTAGAGCATGATTTTGTATGAAGTTCAGTTGAAAACTGGTTATCAGTAACGTCTCTCACTGTGAGAAATAAAAAACCTCCTCTTTGTCACTTTTCTTACTGCAGGGTCCTCCTGGTCCCCCTGGTCCTCCTGGACCACCTGGTATAAGCGGTGGTGGTTATGACTTTGGTTTTGATGGAGACTTCTACAGGGCTGACCAGCCTCGCTCACCACCTTCTCTCAGACCCAAGGATATTGAAGTTGATGCCACTCTGAAATCTCTCAACAACCAGATTGAGACCCTTCTTACTCCTGAAGGCTCTAAGAAGAACCCCGCTCGCACTTGCCGTGACTTGAGACTTAGCCATCCAGAGTGGAGCAGCGGTAGGTTAGGATGACCAAACCAGACTGACCCTCCTCACAAGCTTGGCTTTTCAAAGTCAGTTCCTATTGCCAGAACCTTACTGGTATTTTGTTTTAGAATTCAAATGTATTTGGAGAAAAATAACATTATGTGAAGTCATATGTGATTAGTGAAGCATCAGTGTCTTCTCCCAAACACCACCTATTCTGAAGCTTCTCTTAATCTATATTTTTGCCTTTTCGATAGTAATAGCCACCCTTTTCTTATTATATGTGAGGTGTGCTGTTAATAATAATAAAAAAAAATAGTTAATTACCAGAATTTTTCTTTGGGTAGTAGTTATTATAGCCTGTCCTGTGCTAAGTGAGAGTTATTACTTATTATATGGTGTTGTCTTCTTAAAAGGCTACTACTGGATTGACCCCAACCAAGGATGCACTATGGATGCTATCAAAGTATACTGTGATTTCTCTACTGGTGAAACCTGCATCCGGGCCCAACCATCAAATATCCCAGCTAAGAACTGGTACAGGAACGCCAAGGCCCAGAAGCACGTCTGGTTAGGAGAAACTATCAATGGTGGTACCCAGGTGAGAAGTCCTGCAAACAGTCCTTTTTCCACTAAATAATATTTGTTGTTGCTGCCATTGTTAAATGCTGTCAAGTCAGTTCTGACTCATAGCAGCCCTGCATAGGGTTTCTGAAGAATGGCTAGCAAGTTTGAACTGCCAACCCTGTGGTTCAGATAAACCTTGAGGGTGAGTGCTTATCCTACAAGTCCATGCCAGGACTCCAATATTTTGTTAGATTTTCTTTAATTTTTAATTAGCTGTATTTTAATTATTTACCAAAATGGGCTTGTTAAACAAACACTTGCCATTTCTTGTGTTCCAGCTCTATCCTGGATTGCACATTAAAAGATAGATTGATTGAATACATCTTATAATTCAAAATTGTTATTCAAATTTGACTTAATTGATAATCATTGAAGAAACTAATGTTATTTGATGTGAAGGATCACTGGCCAGCCAATGGCCCCACACACATGCATATGTATTTTCTAAATGTGAGCAGCTTTTCTAAAATTTTAATCAATCCTTCTTACCAACTTTACTGAATTACAGAAAAATAAGGTCAAAGTCTTTATTCTGTAGAAGAAATATACACATACAGACTCAACTGAAGCTGGTTTCATTGTTACATGGCCTTACCACCACTATTCTAGGTAACAGATGCTTTGAAAGACAAGTGAATTGCAATTTCTTTAAAAAGTATAATTTTCCTAAGGTTCAGATCTGAGTGTATTACTCCTTCCTGTATTAAACTATAAGTGTCGCACTGAAGTGCTTTATGTTTTGCTTTGGTTTTTAATTTGACTTGTAGCACCTGATCAACGCCTCAGCCCTTCTTCACCTAGTTGAAATTCCCATCTTGTTCCCTATAGATTGAATACAATGAAGAAGGAGTGACCTCCAAAGAAATGGCTACCCAACTTGCCTTCATGCGTTTGTTGGCCAACCATGCCTCTCAAAACATCACCTACCACTGCAAGAACAGCATTGCATACATGGATGAGGAGACTGGCAACCTGAAAAAAGCCATCATTCTGCAAGGTTCCAATGATGTTGAACTTGTTGCCGAGGGCAACAGCAGGTTCACATACACTGTTCTTGTGGATGGCTGCTCCGTAAGTATTAGGGAAATATGGAAAAACACTTATTTTGGAAGGAGGAAAGGTGGGGGAGGGGGTTGGTTCTAGCTTGACTATTAGATGAACAAATTGATGGGAGATTTTAACTTATTCAATCTTTTTTTTAACAAATGTATTTATTTAAATTTTGACAGTAAATCTAGAATATCCTTGTCAGGCCTTGCCTTCTGAAATACTTTTTTATACAAGGGGGCTCCAAAAATTTCATGAAAAATTCCATTATCTTTTTCATTCCACTTTTCCATGAACTTTTTGAAGCCCCCTTGATTATACCATGCCCGTGCATTAGTTATTTCTCTTTAGCATGAGTTTCTAAATAACGATACATACTCATAACTTAAATTAGTTAAGGTTAAAAGAGTCAAAGCTATCATTTATAGTCACTCATTTTCCTTCACTTATCAATATAGCTTACATTGATTTTTTCTTTATGCTTTCTTTATAGTATGCTTTAAATTGAAAACATTTCACCAGTAGTAATACTATATTTCTAACAAACTGCCTCTCTCTCTCATTCATACACACACCAATCCTGAAAAGGATATTTTAGAAACAAATCATTTGGAATGTGAATTGAGACATTTAAAAAAAACCACAAAACAACTATTAAGCTGATTGAAAAGCCCTCCCCCTAAGGACACCCTTGATCTTGCTGTTTTGAAAGATGAACCTGTTAATCTGGAATACATCTTTTCAGAATGACACAACAGGCCAGAAAGTGGTGCCTTCAAAATCTAAGCCTCAGATGTTATTAGATTTAGAAATGGTGCTAGTTATGTATTGCTTTTCTTCTCTTTTAAACAGAGAAAGACAAATGAATGGGGAAAGACAATCATCGAATACAAAACAAATAAGCCATCTCGTCTGCCCATCCTTGATATTGCACTTTTCGACATCGGTGGCGCTGACCAAGAATTTGGTTTGGACTTTGGCCCAGTCTGTTTCAAATAAATGAACTCAAACTAAATTAAACCAAAAAAGAAATCTGGAAAAACTTTTTCTCTTTGCCATTTCTTCTTTTTTTAACTGAAAGTTGAATCCTTCCATTCTTCTGCACATCTACTTGCTTAAATTGTGGGCAAAACGCGAAGCAGGATTGATCAGAGCATTGTGCAATATGGTTTAATAAACTCCCTCCTTTCTCCCTCTCCCCAAAAGAATTGAAAATTTTCAACACTCGTAACCTGTTTTGGAAAATGTCAACCTTTGTAAGAAAACCAAAATGAAAATTAAAAACTCAAATAAAAACCATGAACATTTGCACCACTTGTGGCTTTTGAATATCTTCCACAAAGGGAAATTTTAAACCCAAACTTCCAAAGGTTTAAACTACCTCAAAACACTTTCCTATGAGTGTGATCCACATCATTAGGTGCTGACCTAGACAGAGATGGACTGAGGTACTTGTTTGTTTTGTTCATAATGCAAAGGTGCTAATAAATAGTATTTCAGATACTTGAAGAATGTTGATGGTGCTAGAAGAAATTGAGAAGAAACACTTCTCTGTATTGAGTCTTATTGTTGTTTTTATTTTTCCCACTTGGTTTCACATCAGTATTTTCCATCGTATCTCCAATTAAAAGCATGTGGATCATTTGCCCAATGTTGTCTTCTTCTTGAAATTCAGCATCTTTTTCTTTGCCAATCTAATTTTCATCTTCTTCCATGGTTCCAAACTAGCAAGAAAAAAAAAAAATTGTACCTATTTTGTATATGTGAGATGTTTAAATAAATTGTGGAAAAAAATGAAATAAAGCATGTCTGGTTTTCCAAAAGAAAATACTGAGTAAAATTCCTTGTTTAAATGCTTTTTGCATATAGATACGCATTATAGCAGGTCTACTAGCCGTTAGTGCCGTGCGTCTTCTTGGAGTGTAACATGCATAAAGGGCAGTTGAGTGGAGTAGAAAGAGCACAGGTAGCAAGGACTCAGGAGACTGAGCTCCAGTTCTGATCCTGCTCCTCACAGCTGACTGACCTTGAGCACTTCCCTACTCTGAGCCTCAGTTTCCATATCTATCATATGGGGATATTTCTTTCCTACACTGTTAGGTGGATTTCTAGTGTGGCACTGTAGAATCAGCACTGGACTATGAACCACAAGGTTGGTGGTTCAAACTCACCACTGCTCCTCGGAAACCCTATACAGGGTTGCTGTGAGTCGGAACCGACTCTATGGCATTTAGCAACAACAGCACTATTAAATATTTTCCCTGCTCAAATATATATACTTAACATTTTGATTTGCTATCCATTAAACAGTTGGAAACAGTCAATAAACGTTGGTCTGTGCACAATTAACACTATTAGCTGAAACCATTTCAGATATTCAGTAAAAATTCCATACACTGAGTGCACTGCCTGTTTAGAGGTAATGTGTGTGCTGTCAATCAGTAGGCAGTTGTAGATAATAGTACCAGAACGCCTACCTGCCAAATCAAGTTCATTTTCCTCCCCAGCACCTTTCAATGACATCTCTAATACACTTAAACATAGTAATGTGTCAAGTAAAATGCTCAGGTTCATTCCATGCTTATTTCCTGTTGCAGAACGTAATTGTGATTGGAATATTTCCTCCTGTTGTAAGTCAGCTCAAGATTCAATTCATTTGAAAAGCGAAAGATTTAATATGATAAAAATCTAACATTAACTCTAAAAAAAATTCACAAGGTCTAGCTAGCTAACCAAGTAGTAGCCCCAAAGTAGGGTCCTTTGCCTGAATCAGAACACCAAACCAAAATAAAAACCCACCAAGTCTATTCCAACTCACAACAACTCTAATAGGGATTCTGAAGCTCAGAAATTTTTAACTTTCTCTCTTGGAGTGTCTGGTGGATTTGAACCCCCAGCCTTGCAATGGGATACTGAAAGATTCCCAGGTCTTATCTAAAAGACTTAGATTTAGCAAGAATCAGTATATCTAAGAACCCTGGAAAACTCTGATATGCACCAATTGAGAGACCATCAGATATGGCAATTCACAAAGTCCTTTGTAGCCCTAATATTCTGTATCTGACAAGAAAAAACACAAAGTTATACCTGACCAAACAGAAAAAAAAAAAAAAAAACTAAACTTCAGGGATCACAACACTAGTACTTATTAACACTGGTAATTGAAATGGTCAGGGCTAATTTCATGATAAGCAGTTAGAAATCTCAGGGTTACATGTCAAATATGTTTTCACACTCAACAGTACAAGAATCAGCCACAGGTAGGTATAAAGAAGGGAAAGAGAAGAAGGAAGAATCTACTCTTTATTGAGGGCCAATTATGGACCAAGCACTACAACAGATAATAATAATGACCTTTGTTAAACGAAATCAAAGTTGACAGATTTTCTAAGCCCACAGTAGCTTAATACTTACTTGATCAATACTGTGTAAAAACAGGGACATAGTTAAATCATTATATATCCAATAGAAAACAATGAAGAAATAAGTTATTATTAGATATATCTACTAGGTAACAATGAGAAAATAATTTTACATCTAATCGATAACAATAGAAAAATAGTCAAATTATGAAATTCCAATAGCATTTATGAGGATAGCTCAACAAAAGAATATTTAGAATGGAATATTACACTATATTTAAAATATAATATCCAAATCATTAGAATCGTATGGAACATGCCTATAAAAAAGACTAATATAGTTTTTAAATTCTAACAATAGGTGTATTGCACAGTAAGGTATTGGTATAGTAAGGTAGGGATTATTTTATATCCAAATTTTCCAAATTTGTTGTTAAAATCTGCAAGAATGACTTTCAAAAAATTCTGAAAAGAAATAAGCAGTTTTAAGTGGAGAAGTAGTCATCTCCAGGGAAAGGGCAGTCAACCTTCCACCCACCCATTTCTTGAAAGAAAAGGAGAAGCCCAGCCTAGGACTCATCACCCCCTTGGGCCACCAGGCTACTGGACATGGGGAGGAGTAAACAAACATGTACCCAGCGGAATAGTCCCCAAGGATCTCACAGTTCATTTGCAGAGATACAATTTTAAAAATATGTGAACAGAATTTTAAGTGGCATGTTCTCAGAACATAGCAAAGACAACTTTCATTAGAGGAAATTTCACAAAATTAACCTTAGTCTCATGCAGTTAACAGTGATATTTGTGTTGAGCTGACGGTCTCTTGCTAGAGATCCCACTTATCCTTCAAACCTTCTACTTAGCTAAAAGCTTCTCCTCTAGAAAGTACATATTAGAACAGTCTAGTACTTACCTAACTAAGAAGGTTCCATTGTAAGTGTTTCCAGGATCTGAGCCAGGGGCTGGGGAGGGAGGACATACAGCAATGTACTAAGACTTGATCCTTCCATGAATAGCCCCCTCTTTACAGGCTAATCATCAGGCCCAAGGAGCTGTCCTGGCAACATTTCCAGACCCTTGGTCATGTGAAGGTCAGCCACCTCTAACTTGTGCAAGCGTGATAGGGTAGAAGATTGTACTGGGAGAGGAAAGAAGCAGGTAGCCAAGATCTAGGGAGGAGATATTAATCAAGTCTGGTAAAAAGGGTCATTTAAACTTCTAAAATCAATGCAGCTAATGCACTGGTAAAGAGCAAAGACACCTGAGCAGTCAGTGTTGAACGCATTTATTATCCTTAATGCCAAAAGACTTTCTTTGTGCAATTTCACTTAATATCACTGAAAAGGAAGTCCAGGAATTGGATTATATATAAGAAAAGTTGGAAATGTCATTTGGGGTCAGAACAACAATCTATCTAGATGAGTATTTTGCCTTTGACAGTGGCACCAAGGGAAATTTGGCAGAAAGACTGGTTGGTTCTTCCCTAGAAGCCAGCCTCAGAACTCCCATTTAATAACCTACTGTAAATCTTTTTTGTACATAGATGTATCTAAACCCTTCCAAAGCCCTCTATCTCTTTTGAAATATGTTGGTATTATAGTACCAACAGGAGAGAACTAATGCTGAATTGTTGGCTCTGATTCCTGGCCCTCTGATAAAGAAGCTAAAATTTGCTTTCTATCCCTGTGCTTAAATCAGCCAAGGATTCAACAACCCAGAATCCTGGGGGAGTAGCAGTAACTACAGCAATGGGAACATAGACAGCCCATCGTGATTGACATATCCCCACAAACGAGTGAAACAAACATAATTTGTGGTCACCAGCCAAGGTTATGAGTATCAATTCCACCACTGAGTAGGTACGGATCCCTGGGAAATTCCCATATGTTAGCTACGAAACTGGTTAACCTGTTTTCTGAGATTTCCATTCCCATACCTACTGAACCTATCGAATTTCATTCACCCAACCTTTTGTAACTATCAGTTCCCATTCTCATACCTGTTCAACCTATCTCTCAGAACTTCTAGGAAGACTCAATGAAGCACTTGCTGAAGTACTTATAATTTGTGGGCCAATTTGCCATCATTATCAAATCCAAAATTTCCAGTCACCTCTTGATTGAATTTCCTATGAATGGCTCTACGATTTAGGGAGAAAAGAGCTTAGAATTTAAGTTTAATGAGCATCATTCTCTCTATTGGTAGTCTATTAATTTTTCAATTGTGCCTTGCTATCAGAAAAATCTGAGCTCTTACAACCAATTTTGCTTATGAGGAGCTCTGGTAGCGTAGTGGTTACGAATCGGGCTGCGAACCACAAGGTCAGCACTTTGAAACTACCAGCTGTTCCACGGGAGAAAGATGAGGCTTTCTGCTCCCATAAAGATTTACAGCCTCGGAAACCCTGTACAGGGTCACTATGAGTGGGAACCGACTCCACGGCACAGAACAACAACTCTAAATTACATGACTGCACACCCCCAAGAAGATGGCTTGGCACAGTGGTAGCAGCAATGGGCTCAAATATCAAAGCAATTGTGAGGATGGTGCAAGAACAAGCAGAGTTTCACGCTGTTGTGTGTATAGGGTTGTTATGAATCAGGATCAACTCTATGGCACCTCAAAAAAAACAGCAATCAAGATATTTTGTGTAATAGAAAACCTACACACAATTATAATTTAATAAAGCAGAAAGTAAGCATGAATAGAAGAAGCTCCCATCTATCAGTGGATCATTTTGCACACCCTCTGAGGTGGGTGCACCACCATTTTATAAACTGCTGCTGCAAGCACAAAATTCATCATGACATCCGGGAGGTAGGAAATCAGGAACTCCTGAAATATCATTTCAAATTTTAGGTGTATGTGTCAATTTGTGGGTATTTTTTTTTAAGTGGGGCCCCACTTTCCTGAGAGAGTCCAAGGGATCTATGACCAAGAAAGAAGTATGAACCACTATACGAAAGAAATATTATTCATTCCATTAATCCATGGCTTTTCTCCACTATGACTTTCATAGCTCATCCTGAGGCTGAAAACATGCTACTTCTCCTATCCTAAGACTAGAACTAACCAACACTAACCCAAATCAAAGAAAGACATTGACCAAGATACGTCTTCGATTCTTTCACTTCCTGATTTTGCACCTTCTGTCTTTTGATTTAACAATGTTTGATAAATCACCTTATGACCCAATCCTGTATTTTGCACCAACAAAATGCACCTATCATTAATAGAGGTCTTGGTGTGGTGCTGGAGGATAAGCCCTGGACTGCTTAACAGCAAGGTCAGTGCTTCAAACCCAAAAGTCACTCCTCAGAAGCCCTATAAAAGGCTTGTCACACTGTGGTGGTTTGCATGTTGCTGTAATTTTGGAGGCTATGCCAAAGATAATTTAAATACCAGTAGGGTCACGCAAGGTGGGCAGGTTTCAGTCACTGAAAACCTTATGAATAGCAGTGTCAACACCAGAATATTGAATACTGAAATATGATGAAGAGCACCAGAATATTGTCAGATATAGTGCCGGAAGATGAGCCCCTCAGGTTGGAAAGCACTCAAGAGATGACTGGGAAGAGCTGACTCCTCAAAGTAGAGTTAACAGTGATGTTGCAAATGGAGTAAAGCCTTCAGGAGCTTCATTTGCTGATGAGGCAAAACTCAAAATGGAGAGAAACAGCTGTAAGCATCCACTCATAATCAGAACATGGAACTTGCAAAGTATGAATCTATGAAAATTGGAACTGTCAAAAATTAAATGGAACGCATAAACATCTATATCCTAGGCATTAGTGAGCTGAAATGGACTGGAATTGGCCATTTAAAATCTGACAATTGCATGGTTTCCTATGCTGGAAATGACAAATTGACGATGAATGGTGTCACATTCATCATCAAAAAGGACATATTAAGATCTGTCTTGAAGTACAACAATGTCTGTGATAGCCTACAAGGAAGACCAGTTAATATCAATATTATTCAAATTTACACATCTACCACTAAAGCCATTCTTTTTCAATTTGTCATTCCCTGCATAGTAAACCATGTGGTTATCAGATTCAAACAACAATTCTCCCCCACCTACTTCACCAGATTCATCTGGAACAGAGAAAAAATGATTCAGTGGGGATTCTACTTTTTATATCCCCTCATTCTGAAACTAAGTACACTCATTAAAGCTTGTAAGCCTGCCACTTTGTGTTTTATAGCCCCCCATTTTTGATAGCCAGTGTCTAAGTTGCCTGTCTTTATCAACCCAGTGCACTGAGGAAACAAGCTTGATCCTTGATATGAAAAATCCTGCCATTTTGGTTGGAATTTTGAGTAATTGCCTCCATAAGCAAATGTACAATTCATCAAATTGTAGCAATTTACGCTTGTACCCAATACCAAACTTCTTTTCATCTGGTTGATTTCTGGTCAATTAGCCAACCAAGCTATGTCAAATGGGTATTATTTGCAAGTTTAGGACTTCTTACACACCTCCCCTCACTTCAGATCAGCTGGCTACTTCACTTTCAGCTGTAGCCCCCAGTGGCTAGGTCAGTGTCCATGGACTTGGGGGTTCAATTCCCTAAACTTCAGACCAGCCAGCTCTTCCTTTCTTCGCTCTCATCTCAAGGTCAATGGTTGTCAATGGAACATGGCCACACTCAGCCCATGTCCTCATTGCTGTATTTCCCACACTTCCACTCACAAGTAGATCAGGTTGTTCACCAGTGAGCATACAAGACTGCTTGTGGGTTCCCTTTGAGTTTCAGTCTTAGAAGGGAGCTCTCCCTGAGGTGCTGACTTTTCTTGTCTTGATGGCTCCAAGGCAAACAGCTTGCTTGATATTCTAACAAAGAGTTTGCTTGTGTTCTTTCCAAAAGTATTTGCTGTTCTTCTAGCTGTTCAGGGTTGGTCTGCATGTCTTTTCAAGTGGAAATGTCCCACACCAGAAGGTTCTGGGTGGGCCTGAGGAGTCCACCTTAGGGCTCATAGTCCACAAAGGCTAAACAAGAATCCTATTTCCCTGGGCAAATTGTACTTCCCCTTTTAGCTAATACAATTAGTTATAGGCTGAAGATGGGTTTGCAAGCTTTCTGTAATCATAATGCCCAATATTTATTACTATGACATTTAAATGTCTATTTTACAACAGTAGGCAAGGTGAAACCAATATCCACATGACAGTCAAGCCCCTTAACTTTTTCCCCCTTCCTTTACCCATTCAGACTGGGTCTTAATCCCTGTATCACAGAGCACCGTTTTCCCAATGTTGGGTATACTTCACTATTTACCTCTATCACACTCAGCCTATGCATATCTCCCTAAGTCTTCCCATATCTTCATTTTTCACCTACCACCCTCCCGCTTCTTGTATATTGCCCTTCCTGTCACTGGAACTATCATGTGTCTACCCATTAACTTGTGAATTACTGTTCCCTCCCTCCCACCCTGGTAACCATCCAAGAGGTTTTCTTTTAGTATGGAAATCTTGTCTTAACCTTTTACAATAATGGTCTCATGCAATATTTGTCCTTTTGTTATTGACTAATTTTACTTAGCATAATGTCCTTAAGGTTCATCCATGTTATGAGGTGTTTGGCAGCTTCATCGTTATTCTTCAGGGTAGCATAGTATTCCATTGTGTGTGTGTACCAAAGTTTTTTATCCATTCTTCCATTGATGAGCACTTAAGCTGCTTTCATTTTTTTGCTATTGTGAATAGTGCTGTGATGAACATTGGTTTGCATATTTCTACATGTTCTGGCTCATATTTCTTCTGGATATTTACCAAGAGAGGAATTTCTGCAACAATTATCAGTACATCTTGATTGCATGTTTGATCAATTTCAGACTGAAGAAGTTGTTGTTGTTGTTGTTGTTAAGTGCCGTTGAGTTGGTTCTGACCCATGGCGACCCCATATAGAGTTTCAGAGGAGTAGCAGCTGGTGAGCTTGAACTGCCAACCTTGCAGTTCAAACAGCTTGTCAGTCTGGCACATTAACCCACAGCACCACACCAGGACTCTGAGAATTGGTAGAATTCTTCAATTTTATCATCACTGGCTTTAGTGGTTTGTTGTTGTTGTTGTTGTTGTTGTCAGGTGCCATCGAGTCAGAACTGACTCATAGCAACCCCATGCAAAACAGAACAAAACAATGTCCGATCCTGGGCCAACCTCACCACCGCTGCCACCCCTGAGTCCATCAATGATGCCACCTGG
>NW_006408528.1:13199787-13228065 GCF_000296735.1 Chrysochloris asiatica | reverse complement strand
GATCAGTAGTTGGAATATATGGCCCTGGTGATAGAAGCTATGCTGGAGATCTCATGACAGAATTTTGCAAGACCAATGACTTCATTACAAATACCTTTTTTAACCAACATGAAAGATGACTATACATGAACCTCATCAGATGGCACACACAGAAATCAAATTTGGCTACACCTGTGGAAAGTTCCATATCATCAAAACAAGTCAAAACAAGGCTAGGTGCAGATAGTGGAACAGACCCATTAATTACTCATATGAAAATTCAGGTTGAAGCTGGAGAAAACTAAAACAAGTCCACAAAATCCAAAACATGACCTTGAGTATATCTTATCTGAATTTAAGAGTCATCTCAAGAAGAGACTTGAAGTATTAGATACTAAAGACCAAAGACCAGAAGAGTTGTGAGATGACATCAAAAAGATCATACAGGAAGCCAAAAGGGTCATTAAGAAGACCAGAAAGAAGGAAACTACCAAAATGGATGTCAAAAGACACTCTGAAACTTACTCTCCAGCATAGATACTAAAACAAATGGAAGAAATGAGGATAAAGAGCTGAATAGAAAATGTTGAAGTTTGGCTTGAGAAGACAAAATAAAACCAAATATTATAACAACATATGCAAAGACCTGTAGTTAGAAAAACCAAAGGAGGAGCACACTCAGTATTTCTCAAGCTGAGGGAACTGAAGGAAAAAAAAAAAAAAAAAAATCAATCCTCGACTTCTGGTATTGAAGGATTCTATGGGCAAAATATTGAATGGCCAACCGACTAGCAGAGATCCATCTTTGTGCCCATTCTAAAGAGAAGTGACCCAATGGAATTAAGAAATCATGGGACAATATCATTAATATCTCATGCAAGTACAATTTTGTTAAAAACAATATAAATGTGTGCAATCACACATTGACAGAGAACTTCCAGAAGTTCAAGCTGGATTAAGAAGAGGACGTACAATAAGGGATATCATTGCTAATGTCAGATGGATCTTGGCTTAAAGCAGAGAATCCCAGACAGATGTTTCTCTCTGCGCTGAGAGCAAGTTTCAGAGTCTCTTCTGGCATCTATTTTGTTCTTTTCCTTCTTTCTTGTCTTCAATGACCTTTTGCTTTCTTCCTGTGTGATGTTCTTTGACTACGCAAAGGCTTTTGATTATGGGGATGATGACAAGTTCTGGACAATATTATGGAGAATGAGTATTCCCAAACACTTAATTGTGCTCATAAGGAACCTATACATAGGCCAAGAGACAGTTAATTCAAACATAACAAGGAAGCACCAAATGGTTTAAAATTATGGAAGATGTGTACAAAACTTAAACACTTTAAACATACCTACTCTGTCTGTATGCTGAACATATAATTCAAGAAGCTCCAGTTTATATGAAGAAAAGTGTGGCATCAGTAGTGGAGGAAGAGTCATTAACAACATGAGATATGCAGATGATACAACCTTGATGGTTAGAAGCGAAGAGGACTTAAATACTTACTGATAAAGATCAAAGACCACAGCCTTACATATGGATTGCACCTCAATGTAAAGAAAACAAAAGTCCTTATCACTGTACCAATAAACAACATCAATATAAATGCAGAAAAGATTGACGTTGTACAAGACTTCATTTTGCTCAGATCAACCATCCAACACTCACAGCAGCAGCTGCCAGGAAATCAAATAATGTATTGCATTAGGCAAATCTGCTGCACAAGACCTCTTTTAAGAAATGTTCAAGACAAAGATGTCACTTTGAGGACTAAGGTCACCTGACACAAGCCATGGTATTTCCAATAACGTCATATTCATGTGCAAGTCAGGCAGTAAATAAGGAAGACTGTAGAAGAACTGATGCATTTGAGTTATGGTATTGGAGGAGAATATTGAAAGTACCATGGACTGCCGGAAGAACAAATCAATGTGTGTTGGAAGAAGTACAGCCAGAATGCTGCTTGAAAGCCAGGATGGCCAGACTTCATCTCTAATACTTCGGATATATTATCAGGAGGGACCAGTCCCTGGAGAAGAATATCATAGTTGGTAAAGTAGAGGGTCAGAAAAAAAGGAGGAAGACCTGCAATGAGATGGATTGGCATCATGACAGCAGCAATGGGTTCAAAGATAGCAATAACTGTAAGGTTGACTCAGGACTGGACAGTGTTTCATTCTGTAGCGTATAGTACTGCTATGAGTTGGGATTGACTCGATAGCACCTAACAATAACAATGAGTTGGAATTGACTCAAGGGCACTTAACAATAACAACATTAATGAGTTAGAATACCTGGGTAGCTCAAATGGTAACTCAGCCAGCTGCTAAACTAAAAGATGGAGGTTGGAGTCCACCCAGAAGCAACTCAAAAGAAAATCCTAGCAGTCGAATTCCACAATTATGGGTCACTGAAAGCCCTACGGAGCACAGTTTTATTCCGACACATATGGAGTCTCCATGAGTCAGAATTGACTCAACGGAGATTGGCTGGTATTAATGGGTTATTTCTTTCAGGTAAAATAGGAATCTTTTATTTATTTTAAAGATTGCAAACCTGGCACTATAACAATTGTAAAGATATCTCTCAAGGACCCTCTGATCACCTCACAGAACCAAATGTCACCTCATCTGGTTGCTATTTCTAGCCCAAAGTTTAAGAGTAACTTTGGCCAGTATTAGCAATCCTAATTGTAATCAATAAAGGCATTCATAGGCCTGCAATTTACTACATACTTACAGAAATTATAAACACAAAATACATTTTGCCATAAAAGTACATTTTTTTCCCTCTAGTATAGCACGGCTTTTGATGTCCTGTGGCTTAATTGACCATAAACAGGATGAACAAAACCAGAAACAATAAAACAAATATGAAATCTATTAATGCCAAGCAGGATAAGAACACCTATTCATTAACAACTGCGCTGAATGGCTGCCCTTTTAGTCCCTAAAGAATAGCACTTCAAACTCACTGCTCCCCCTGCTGGCTGCATAATAGAACACCCCAGGCCTCTAACACTTTGCCACATGCACACACATTCAGAGAACGAAAACTTAAATTTAGGAGAAAATATAACAGCTTCTTCTACTTATTTCCTGTCTGACTCCGCCATGCAGACTTCTCATCAACTTTCACAGAGGTTTGCCATCATGTCCTCTGTGCTTCCTTTTTTTTATATATCTGCTCTGATCTATCCTTAATATCTCTCCCATAGAGTTGGTAAATGGACTTCAGAAGGAAGCAAACATAAGCCCAGAAGACGAATGGCCTTTTGGATGATTAGAGTTTTTTTCAACACTACAAATGTTGCCCCAAAATGCAATAAACAACCTTTCAGGATTTAAGCAAGGAGAGGGTGGTCACATGGCAGGATTTCTCTGGATTTGAATCCTATCTCCACCATTTCCTCATCTGGAAAACGGGGAGAGGGGGCAATAATAATACAAGACTGTTGTTAGGTTCAGTGACAGGAACTATAGCGATTTAAGGTTGATGGGAAGTAGGTACTAGGGGAACAAAAACCACCATAATTCTCACCCCCATAAAGCTAGATCCTCCCTACTGCAGTGTGCCTTGGAGCAAATTCTGACTCACAGTTACCCCAGGTGACAGGATAGAACCATGGTATTAGTACCATGAGCGCCTACCTGCCAAATCAAGTTCATTTTCCTCCCAGGCACCTTTCAATGACATCTCTAATACACTTAAACATAGTAAAGTGCCATTAAAAATTATAGTTTATAAAACTATGTCTAGTCTCTGAAGGAGCTGCTGAGTGGGTTTGAACAGCCAACCTTTCAGTGCAACCAAGTGCTGAACTTTTACATCACCAAGACTCCTAGTTGTTGTTGGTGAGTGCCATGGAGTCGGTTCTGACTCACAGTGACACTGAATAGGGTTTCCAAGGAGTGGCTGGTGAGTTTGAATCACAGACTTTGCAGTTAGCAGTCCAGAGCTTATTCTACAACACCATACCAGGACTTCCTTAATGCTATTAGTAATAGTAGTACTTAAGTGTGCTCAAGTTGATTCCGAGGCATAGCACCCCTTTATAGAGTTTCCAAGGAGTGACTGGTGAGTTTGAACTGCCAACCTTGTAGTTAGCAGCAGTTCAGTGCCCATCCTATAGCACCACACCAGGACTCCTTATGCTATTTGTTGTTGTTAAGTGTCGCTGAGTCCATTTAAACTCATAGCAACCCACTATAAGGTTTCCTAGGAGTGGCTAGTGTGGTTGAACTACTGACTTTGTGGTTACAGTCCAGTGCTTGTCCTACAATGTCACATCATATTGGGTGCATCCAATTTTGGAGGGAAAGCTTTCTGAGCTTTCTTGTGGTTGTGTGCCATCAAGTCTTAGAAACAGTCATTTTGCTTACTTGTAAGTCAGTTATTTTTCAGAAACTGGCTGTAATTCATACATATTGATTTAACCAAAGCTTTTGACACTTAATTCATAAAGTTTGATTTTCTAAAACTTTGTCTGTGGCAGTTTAAATCCTAACTCAAGAGTTATCAGCACATGAAATTATCATAATTATTCAATTCACATCCTTGTGGAAATTTCTTGGTCTATATGAATTTACTCAAGGGTTTTCAACATCATTAAATCACCTATTATCGCCAGTGCTTTGAATGTCTATATGAGTAGTATTATAAATGGATCCACTTCAAAGACACATAGGAGAAGCTTTGATTATAGTTGTTCCAAGATGGGTTTTATATCGTTGATTATAGGTCTACTTTCCTTTCTAGTAAAGAAATACAAAATGATTTCTAAAACTTTATCAATGCAACTAAATTAAGGCTCCCATTTACTACTTTGCTCATCATGATAAGATTTGTTCCTAATCAAAAGAAATAGCATCAGATACCATCTAGAAAATCATACCTTTAACCATTTCTCTGGGTTATTCATAATAAATAGTCACTTTTCATTTCTGCTGGGCATTCTATTAAAATAAAATGTACTTTGGTCAATTTTAAGCTTCATATATTTTCTTAGACTTTTGTACCACAATACAAGTCACCTTGCCACGATAAATTATAAAAAGAGCTTTTCTTCTCTAAAATTTGGAAGGTTATCAATCAAACACAATACAAAGTTCACTAAATCCTTTAAGGTTTTGAAGAAACAAAGATGAATCAATGTCCAAAAAAAGATATATCTTCTACCAATACTCAAATTAAACTATGTATTTTGTAGAATTTATCAAGTTCGTGGACTTCTTTTTATGATCATTTTTCTTAAGTATCTGTCAATTGAGTCTGTAGTTGTTGTTAAGTGCTGCAGAGTCAGTTCCGACTCATAGCGACCCTGTATAGGGTTTCCAAGGAGTTGCTAGAGTTTGAACCATCCACCTTATGGTTCAAATCGACCTTGTGGTCCAGTGCTTTATCCCACAATGCCATCTCAGAACTCCCAACCGAATCTAATTCAGTAGACTAGATTGATACAATAAAGAAAATCTCTAATCTCTATTTCATTTTGGAAAAAAGTAAAAACTAGCCTACACACAGTTCAGTTACTCTATGCCACTTATATTATGATTTAATTGATGTAAGATACTGTTTAAAAGCTCCCCTGGTGATTCAATTATATAGTCAGTCTTGAGAAAAGTTGTACTAGATTAAAGTCACAGGGTTCTGAAATCCTCCCTTAAAATCTTTGGCCAAATTGGAAATAGGTTGTATGTGCATTCTTCTAGGGAGAAGATATACATTCTCATTTTTTTCAGATGCCACACAATACCTATTACCAGACTTGCTAACTGAAACTGTATTTTTAATTAGCACCTGGAGTTATGTTCATGTACTTTCAATGTTTGGAATCACTGGCTTTTTGCTTTCATCATATTTTTGGCATATTTTTGGAAGATTCTGTGTCCCCCTCACCAAAATGTTTAGGACCACTGATGTAAACTCATGGGCTCTCTAAACTGCTTTTTAAAAGAACATGTAATGGCTCATTGAACATGTGAGCAATTAATTTGGGAACCGTTTCAGTATTATAAATGTGATTACTTCTTGCAAACCCAATTAATCTAGTCAGGAGGATGTTAATTACAAAGGAGTATGGGAATTAGCATGAATGCATAACTAAATGTCAAGATTCTGACCTATTATCTTGTCTCTGGTAATTTACTTTAAAAATACTTCCACTGGAGGTCTCATATATGTATGTGTATGTGAACAATAAGTTAATGTTAGTTCACACTTCAAGGCCTGGTTAAACAACCTTGGAAACACCCTAATTAGTTAAATCCACAGCTTTAGAGATAACTATTGGGCATTTCAAATAGCAATATTGAAATCTCCATCAGAGGGTGTGTTAATTAGCATAAAAGAGATTTAAAATAAATTTTATTATTTAAATAATGGTCTGGAAGATATGTGGTTAGCTAATAAATATTTAACATTAACAAAATTTGGTCTATACCTGACTCTACTTGTAATACTTGATGATCTTGGTCCTGGACTATCTTTTCAAGGATGTTTGTACAGTGATAATGAACAGTCTTGGAAGACAAACATAGCGTTTCCCTCCAAAGCAGAAGGCAGATTTTTTTTTTCTTTTACTATACAGTATAATAAAAGTATTGTTTCCTTCCAAGCAGATTTGCTTGCAACCCATTAAAAAAGATTTGAGTTCCCTGTGCTGTAGGCACAGTGGGTTAAACTTTGGGCTGCTAAGCAGACCCCACCAGATGCGCCACTGTACAGATTTATAAACTTGGAAAACCCATGGAGCAGTCCTCCTGTCTCCTACAGTGTCACTATGAGCTAGAATGCACTCAATAGCAGTGGGTTTGTCTTGTTTTCATTTCTACTTGGTGTTCCTCGACTGGGATATGCCAACCTGAGTCACTGTACGCTGTCCCCATGTGATTTGTGGCCAAGGGAACAGCATCAGACCTGAAGTTCATGCTGCTGCTATGCAATGAGTGAAACTGCCCTTCGTCAATGACTTGGGAGTAGCATGTCATTTGCCAGCATTTGCAAAACTGTGGCAGGCTAACAGCTTCCAAGGAGGACAATATGCAGTCCTTCATAGTTCTTGACAAACATTTCAAGGGAGAATTCTTATCTGAATGAAACTGCATCAAGTCTGTATTCCTGTCTTACATGTTGCCTAGCAACTAGTTGGTCATCATTGATCTGGCAATCTGCACTAATGAAAGACCACGCTATGTAGGAAAATATGATTGAATTATATGCTTCTCGACAATAGCAATTGTCTGATTCATCTTTGTATCTCTTTCACTGCCTAGCCCAGTACTGTATGCTCAATGGTATTATGTTGAACAAATGGTTGAGTAAAAGAACTAACTAAAAAAATGGCTATGCTGGGGAAAACATAGAGCTATATTCACTGGTGTGGTGCTGTGGGTTATTGTACTGAATTTCAAAGTCAGTTTGAACTGCAAGGTCAGAGGTTCAAGCTCACCAGCTGCTCCTCAGAAACCCTATATAGGATTGCTATGGGTCAGAACCGACTCGACGACACTTAACTACAACAACAACAATTTGACTAAAGTACTTTAAATCTGTATTACGTACTTTTTGTTACAATCACTTTGTTTCATTCAGACATATACTCAAACAAGCTCCAGTGACAGCAATACATAAAGAATCACAACCTACAGGTAAGCGGTGAAGCTGGCCAGAGTTGGAGTATAGTGTTCTCTCAACAGTAATATCAGCAGTAGGAGTTTGGGACTTTTTCCTTTGCAGCCCTACCACCAATATGATTCATTCATAGTCTGCATGCTTTTCTTTCACACCTGCTAGGATTTGGATTTTTTTTTTTCTTTTTTCTTTTTTTTCCATACTAGATCCTAAGAGAGAGATTCCAGTACAGTTCATAAGTCCCTGGGCAGGCTATTAACTACTAACCTTAGAGTAGACATTTCATTAGCTGTAGTAACAAGACCCATGTGACATAAAATAGGACCTTCTAGGCATCAGCCAAGGAGCTCTGGTAGCAAAGTGGTTACGAATCGGGCTGTGAACCTCAAGGTCAGCAGTTCGAAACTACCAGCTGTTCCACGGGAGAAGGAGGAGGCTTTCTGTTCCCGTAAAGATTTACAGCCTTGGAAACCCTGTACAGGGTCACTATGAGTCGGAACCAACTCCACGGCACATAACAGCAACAACAGGTAACAGCCAACACTCATCAGTCAGTTTGTCATATTGTGGTGGCTTGCGTGTTGCTGTGATGCTGGAAGCTATGCCACTGGTATTTTAAATATCAACAGGTCCCCCCATGGTGGACAGATTGCACCTGAACTTCCAGACTAACACAGACTAGGAAGAAGAAGAGGTAAACTACTTCTGAATGTTGAGTCACTAAAAACTTATTAAAACAGCAGAGATAGCGCTGAAAGATGAAAACAGTATTAATAGTGCCAGAATACTGTCAGGTATAATGCCATGAAATGAGCCCCACAGGTCAGAAGACACTCAAAATATGACTGGGAAGAGTTGCATTCTCAAAATACAGTAGACTATGATAATGCAAATGGAGTAAAATTTTGAGGATCTTCATTTGCTGATGGGGCATGACTCAAAATGAGGAAAAACAGTTGTAAACATCCATTAATAATCAGAACATGGAATGTATGAAGTATGAATCTAGGAGAATTGGAGGCTGTCAAAGATTAAATGAAAGGCATAAAGATTAATATCCTAGGCGTTAGTGAATGATATTGGCCATTTTGAATCAGACAATCATGGTTTACTATGCCAGGAACAACAAACTGAAGAGGAATGGTGTTGCATTCATCATCAAAATGAACATTTCAAGTTCTATCTTGAAGTACAGTGTTCTCGGTGATAGGATAATATCCACATACCTGCTGGTGTGGCACTGTAGGATAACCTCAAGGTTAGTGATTCAAACCCACCAGATACTCCTCGGGAACCCTATACAGGGTCATTATGAGTCACAACCAACTCCATGGCAGTAAACAGGGAAGACAAGTCAACACCACTATTATTCAAATTTCTGCACCAATCACTAAACCCAGTGATGATGAAATTAAGGAATTCTACCAACTGCTACAGTGTGAAATTGACCAAATATGCAATCAAGATGTATTGATAATTACTGGTGATTGGAATGCAAAGGTTGGAAACATAGAGGAAGGATCAATAGTAGGAAAATATGGCCTTGATGATAGAAATGATGCTGGAGATCAAATGATGGAGTTTGCAAGACCAGTGACTTATTCATTATAAAATCCCTTTTTAAACAACCTCACTAGAAGGAATACACATTAATCAAATTGACTATATCTGTGGAAACAGACAGTGGAAAACTACCATATCATCAGCTAAAACAAGGCCAGGGGCTGACTATGGAATAGACCATCAACTGCTCATAGGCAAGTTTAAGCCGAAGGTGAAAAAAACTTAAAAGAAGTTCAAGAGGACTAAAATATGTCCTTGAACATATCCCACCTGAACAGACTTGATGCAGTAGATACTAATGTCCAAAGACCAAAAGAGTGTGGGATGACATCAAGAATATCATACAGGAAGGAAGAAAGCAAAATATCACTAAAAAGACAGGAAAGAAAGAAAAGATCAATATGGATGTCAGAAGAGACTCTGAAATGTGTAGCATCATAGACATGCTACAGAGAATGGAAAAAATGAGGAGGTAAAAGAGTTGAACAGAAAATTTCAAAGGGCAGCTTGAGAAGACAAAATCAAATATTATAATGACATGTGCGAAGACCTGCAGTTGGAAAACCAAAAGGTAAGAATGTGCTCAGCTTTTCTCAAGTTGTAAGAACTGAAGAAAAAAATCAAACTTCGACTTGCATTATTCAAGGATTCTATAGGCAAAATTGGATTGGGAAGTGGAAGCATCAATGGGCTCAAGCATGGCACAACTGTGAAGTTGGCCCATGACTGGGCGGTGTTTTGTTCTGTTGTACATAGGGTCGCTATTAGTTGGTACTGACTTGATAGCACCTTACAACAACAATGGGCAAAATATTGAACGATGCTGAAAGCATCTCTCAAAGAAGATGCCTGTTTACCCTTCTCACACACTATCACTTTTTTCTCCTGCACAATGCATTTCTTACTTTACATGATTTGCGTATTTTGTCTATGGATAAGGAAAGAAAATGTAAAATACTAAGAGTTCTTAAACACGAAAATAAATATTTGTGTCAAAAAGGGTGTGGAGGCAAAAAAACACAAATAAAAATTAAAAGACAAAAACGTGCAAAAAATGCTCAATTCCACGAGCATTCAAAGAAATACAAAGTAAAACTTTGCCTCATCTGTGACCAATTGCATCACTAGAGGGGTCCTTTGGGGGAAGAGGGAGAGAATCAGGTGACACTGTCAGAGGGATGACACCAAAAGGCCTGTCTATAATAGTTTTGTCTAGTGTTTTAGCAGAAATTTATTATTTCTTGTAAAAATATCCCTGTAATAGGATAAGCACTGAACTGGGAACCACAAGGTCAGTGATTTGAGCCCATCATCGTCTCCAAGGAAACCCTCTACAGGGCCGCTATGAGTCAGAATCCACTCAAGGCACTTAATTTAGAACAACAATATGAGTTGGAACCAAGTCGATGGTACTTAACAACAACAAAGTCATAATCACAAAAACATTTTTTTTTAACCCAGCTCACATGTAACAATACAGCTAGCTACAAGGCTAAAACTCATATGTTCATTTACTTTTCAGTCTTCTCATGTACTACGATCTAGAGCTGTCATTATTATCCAATCATAATAATTTTTCAAATCACATCGTTTCATCTATAAATCCTACAAGCATGTGCTGTCGTTTTTGTGGTTGTCAGTGTTTATATAGTTCGTGATTTTAGTCATATTTTCTGGTGTTTTGGCTACAATATTGTGGTGGTTAGTATTTGTGAACCTATATAAATTTTTTTTGGAGTGAACTAGTAATTTAAAAAAAAAAAGGGAGAAAAATCAAAAAAAGGCTTCCACTCAGTTACTAATAAAGTTGTAACTAACGTAGTGCTGTAGGATAAGCACTGGACCCAAAAGTTGGATTTAACTGCTCGGTGGGTGATTCAAATTCACCAGCCGCACCTCGGATGAGTCAGAACGACTAGACGGTACTTAACAACAACAATAATGTTGTGATTCAATGCAGGAAGATTTTACAAAAGAATTCTGTTGTTATTAACATACTCATATAATCTAAGAAATATTGGAGTCCTGGTGTGGCTCTGTAGGATAAGCACCAGAAAGCTTGACAGTTAAAACTCACCAGCCACTCCTTGGAAACCTTATTTATACAGGATCACTATGAGCCAGAACCAACTCGAAGGCACTTAACAACAAGAAAAATTACATTTAGGATATTTCTGACTATATTTTTCAGTATTATTTTATGATTAACATTAATAATAAATGCTACTAAGGATTCTGTATTGTCTGGTACTGGATGATATAAACAGAGTATAAACTGGTGCAATGTTTCTGGAGAGCGATGTATCAAAGACCTTAAAAATGTTTGTGTTTTTTATTTGCCCAAAACAAACTCAGAAGGCAAGAAGGGTCAACAAAGAAGGACAAATGGAAAGGGGAAACCAGGGAGGAAATAGAAAAAGTGCTATTACACAGAGGGGATTGAACCAATATCACACAAAAAAATGTATAAATTGTTGAAAGGAAAATTAATTTATTAATTTGCCCGGTAAACTGTCAACCAAACTACAATATAAAGGTAAGAAAAAACAAACAAACAAGTTATTATCCCACCTCTAGAAATATATCCGAGGAAATGAAGTGTTGATTTTCCTAAAGATTTTTTAACAAGGAGGATCCATGTTTACGGTTTCTCATAAAGCTGTGTGTCCCTGCATTGTCTTCCAGTGTGTGGGTCAGAGCCTCACATATTTGTCCTCCATTGCAGCTGTCCATGGCAACCTAAGTTTGGAGGGAGAGCTATGCAGTTCTGAAAGACAAGCACAGGGATCTCAAAAGTCTTCTAACTTTGGAAAATACCATGGCTATTTGCAGCAGGATGCTGCCAAAAGGACCAAGAACACTACAACTCTCAAAAAAGCCACAGCAAATACACTCTTTGAACCGGCTCACATGACTAAGCCTCTATCCAACCCTCTGAACAGAAAGTGTCATAGCAAGGTGTCTGCCAAAACACCAAAAGGTTGTTTTAAAAATATTTGCTTTCTTGCTTCATCTTCCATTTAAGCCAACCCCGAAATAGTTAATATGAATTTAACTCCCTCTCCTTCTGATAGTTTGTCAGCATGAGAATGGTAGTGTGGAGAAGAAACTACAATAGCTGCAAATTCATATGCAAAAATAGCATTATCTGATCTTTGCTTCAGTTGTCATTGCCTTATTTATAACAAAACACTGGAAATTAACCAAATGTCTAATAATACGAGATTGGTTAAAGTGGATATGGTACATTCAGAGTATAGGTTGCAACCCAGATATTAAAATTTATGTTTTCATAGAATACTTAATGATGGGGGAAATTATCACTAGAAACTGGAGTTGCATCTCACTTGATAGAACTCATGTTTTAAATCAGTACAAGTTGCACAACTCTCCCACAGTCAATGTTCCTCGGAAAATCTTCGGGTTAGAGGCCAAATACCACCACTTTCACAGTTTTTCTTTTAGTGTTAAAACAGGTCGCTGTTTCTGTGCTTGAACATTGAAACTGACTGAAGAAATAACACATTTCTATTAACTGAAAGGTCAGCGGGTCAAACCTGCCAGCAGCTCTAAGGCAGAAATATGCGGCAGTCTGCTAAAAGATTACAACCTTGGAAACCCTATGGGGCAGTGTAGTTCTACTCTGTCTATATGAGTTGTAACCGATTAGATAGCTACAGGTTGCCTTTTTATTTTTATCTCATACTTCTTCTAGTACAATGAATGGGAAGTTTAAAAATCTAAAGTTTTTCTCTCTTTCACTACTCACACGTTCACACATCCTCACACAGGCAAATAAATTAAATATATATAGCAATTATCTGAGTAAATCATTCCACATAAGTCCACGATTATTCAAACATTCTCATGTTAATATACTTATGCATAAAATATCCAGAAAATATTAATGGTCATCATGTCTAATGAGATTATGATAGCTTTTTTTTTCTCTTATCTTTCTGTACTTTTCCAAAAAATTTCAATGAACATATATTGCTTTCCTTATCACAAAAAAATTGAGACTGTTTTTAAATGGCATTCAAGAAACATAGATGATATTTATTTTTAAGACTAAATAAGACTTTTTAAGACTATGTTACAAGTGCTTAACAACATAAGGTTATTGGGGTGCAATTTATGGATCAAAGAACAAGTACTTGGTTAAACTACTACTCAACATGATAGAAATATGAGAACACATCTATAATGCAAGATTTTTTCAGTAAACAATATTCTGTTAGTTCCCCTTGGTAAAGCAGTGCTATTAAAGATATGGAAATAACTTTCTTATAGTGAACTACACATTTCAAAGTACTTGTCAAAAGGGAAAAAAAAAGATGCGTCGTGTGTGTATATTATACAACGTTTACAGAAAATTGTCTTAATGCCAACCCTTCATTGCATCCCTAAAATATCATTAAAATGCCTATTACAACAATCCTTTCTCTGCTTTATTCATTTTTTAAAAAGTGTATATGCATTCATACAATAAAGGGAAATTTTTAATGAAACATGTATTACTCTAACAAGTCTGTTTTAATGATTGAAAAAAAAAATAAATGCCACAAATAAGAAGTATTTAAAACATAGATTAGTTAAAATAGTTCTTTGATTATTTTGGTTGCTCCATTGTATTGGTTGATCCATTGTGTCAGATGTGAAATGAGATTAATCTGAGTTGAGTTGTGAGTTTTAAATTCTCAGCATTAAACTGAATTAGTAAATTGAGCAAAGACATGGTTCAAGTAGGATTGAAAGGTTCCACTAAAACCAGACGATTTAGATCCATTAGTGGTACAACTACAAAGAAAGACTACCTTATCAGAAAGCAGTGTAGGCTGTGCGAAATTAATAGAGAGTGCTGGACCCAATCTTGGTGTAGAATTACATGGAAGGGATTAAGAAGTGAGGGGAAGGTAATTAAGTAGAAAGAGCAGCCGGAAAGGACTGAAAAGCAAAAGATCAGACGGTCCTGAGGTTGAGCCCCTCACCATCTGTTGGCAATCATCAAAATTTATTTGATCTTATTGTGTATTTACTTTGTTAAAGGAAACAAAACAAAACCTTCTTCTCATGAATGAATAGGTGAGCTATAAAGAGAATACCCATTGTAGCAGAGCTTATTATTACAGCTAGTAAAATCATTCTCCTTTTGCAACATAACAAATACAATTCATACAGCCTAATTGTTACATCTTTGTCCATGTCCCGGACTTCAGCTTCATAAAAAGGTTTTCATGTTTCCCCAGCCTTTTGTGATTTCGTTGGAGAGGTTTATTTGTAATTTTACTGCCATTGTTTATTATATGTTTGTCCATACAATGTGCTCTTGTAAAATTTCTGTGACTGCATAGACCCATCAGGAAAGTAGGTCAATCCCTACTTATGTCTCCTTTCATAATCAGCATCAGCACCTGCAATTTCTCTATCCGGTTCAGGGGATTACTATCTACCTAGTTATACAAAGTTGCAAACTCAATTATTTCCTTTACTGCAAGCCCCCATGTTCGATCAGTTTTCAAATTCTCTTAAATGCTTCACTGTCTAGATATCTTGGGACTTCTTCCCCTCTTTTCTATCTGTACTTTCACTTTTCACTCAAGCCTTCATAGTCTTGCACTTCAACAACTACTGCCTCCCTTCCCATCCCCTCAAATCCATCTTCCACACAGTAGCCAGTCCGTTGTTCTACAACACCAATTCTCACCTTTCAATCTCCTGTTAAAAGATATTTGTGTTTCCACAGCTCTTACAGGATAAAGTCAAAAGCTATCTGCATGGCATCTGAAACCCTCAACCCCAGGGTCCCCTGACTATTTCACCGCCCTAGCTTTCCTCTTCCACCTCACAGTTCACATCGCCCAGCAAAACCAGACTGAATAATTTTTAAAGCAACTACCAATAAATAATTAAGCACTTTTTATTGTAATCAACTCATCGGCTGCCTCAGGGATGAAGATTTCTATTCATCCTTTAGGCCCTTGCATTACTATTTTAAAATGAAACTGTTTGGATTTCAGAATGTGAGTCTTGGAAGTGAAGCAGAACGGACTACACCATCAGCTGTCATCAGAGAGCATCTGTGCAAGAGGTCTCCAAGCAGTTCAGACTAGCAGATACATCATCAGATCTTTGAGCACATATTAGTATTGCCTGCCAGTCACGCAGCGTGCAGCTACACAAGAGACCTGTATATTTTCCTTTATTAAAAAATGATTGAGACAGTATCATTCTTTGTCTAGTATCATCTTTCATGTACCTACTGACACACTTTTAACATGCCGGATATTTGAAAGCTTTATCAGAAAAGATTGGCTGCCTCAAATCAAGGGTTTTATTTCATTCCGTTCTGAAATTCCTTGAGGAAAAGAAATTGATGTCAGGTTTTTTACTTTAAAGTTACATTTGCATTGCAGATGGACTATTTAACAGTTCGCATAATCAATAAAATTACTGCTGGGGCACAGAATGTGTTAATAAGAGGCTCTAATATCAGAGTAAGTGGTTTCCCTCTGAAAATTTACATCATGTTTGCATGCTTGCTTAAATTTGCTCATCATAAGAAATTACCTTCTCTTGATTAAAAAAAGAAGAAAAGTACTTGAATTTTTCCAAAAGATAGCTAACTCTTTAGGCATAATGTTCATTTGCTTTTTAGGAAATAACCAATCTTGATAAATGGAAACATTGTACCTCACCATTGCACTATCCCCCTCCTACAAAGAATGTGCAATCCCAAATTTGAGCACACTATTTTAAAATGCAGATTCATTACTATCCCAGATGCCAACAAATAAATGTTTCATAGTATTTTAAATGAAATGAGCATTGAGCTAGCAAAAAGTGAACACTCTTCTTTTTAAATGTACATTTTTCTGTTTTAAAAAGAAAAGCTGAGAGTTGCTTTTATTTTCTATTGGGCAGCAGTTTTTGGTTATGTTTTAACTGCTTTCCTGATATATAATTGGCATACAACAAACTGCAAATATTTAAAATTGCATTTTGATAAGTTTTGACACTGAAACTATCACTAAACCAAGATAAATTGATTTTGTATATTCTTTGGGGTTTTATTTCTTTTTAAAATAATTTTATAGTTTCCTTCATAAGAAAGTTAATAGACTTCTTGGAAAATACTGTTTTTAAAATATAGAAGAAAAGAGGAAAAAGTGCTTATATACCAATTAAAAGGTTAAAAATGAATAAAGGAAGAAAATTATCATTGATATCCATACTACTAGAGATAAGCAAGGAGTCCTGGTGTGGTGCTGTAGGATAAGCATCAGAACACAAGATCTATTTGAGCCACAGGTTTACAGCCTTTCCTCAGAAACTATATACAAGGCTGTTAAATGACACTTAACAGTGATCATCACAATGAAAACTTTAAAGCATGTCCTTCCAAGTTTTTTAATTAATTCACACATCCTGGTGTGGCACTGTAGGATAAACACTGGACTACTTCATCACAAAATTGTCAGTTCAAACCCACCAGCTGCTCCTCAGAAATCCTATGCAGGGTCAAAACTGACTCCACAGCACCTGAAAACAACAATGAATAAAATTGATGTGCACTTTCATTGTTATCAAATTGTGGAAAAGCTGCAGATATTATGTTGTGCTTTTTCAAATAAATTTTTCATAAATACTTTTCCAAGACATTAAATATCTTCCTAAAGAGTATCTTAATATGAGGGGGATTCAGAAAGTGTGTGGGAAAATTCCTTTATCTTTTATGTCCATTTTCAACACAAATTTTTCGAAGCCACCTCATACATACATACATACATACATATATGTTGTTGGTTCAAACTCTTAACGACCCTGAATGGGTTCCCGAGGAGCAACTGACAGGTTTGAACTGCGGACCTTGTGATTCACAGACCAGTGCTGATCCTGTAAGATATATAACTGCTAGCGTGGCGCTGTAGGATCAATAACTGGACTGTAAACCACAAGGTTCTCAGTTCAGACCTATCTCCCCGGTAACCCTGTACATGGTTGCTATGAGTCAGAACCGACTCGATGGAACTTACCAACAATATAATCATAGTACTGCAAATATTCGCTATTAAACTCTACAATATATTTTAATCTACACATATGAATTCAAATATACACATAAGAATGTATACACACATGCTTTTGTTTTTATTAAAATTGTGATAAAACTATTATGTTGTACCCTATTTTTAAAGAATTTGTAACAATTTATATGTTTTGCAATTTTTTGTTTTTAAAAAATTCAGAAATTAATTTTTTCTAAAAAAAAAAGCAAATTATCACCTGTAACTTTAATAACGGAGTCCTGGTGTGGCACTGTAGAAATTCACTGACCGCTCCCCAAACACCCTATACAGGGTCACTATGAGTCTGAGCCAATTCAATGGCACTTAACAGTAACAATCTTAGTAACACAGATAAAGCACTATTTAAACTGTGGAATAATATGCTCTGGACAAATACAGATATAATTACATTTTTATTTTAATAAACCTTATTTTAACTCTAAAATTGATATTAGAATGTTTCATGTTATTAAATATTTCAACTAGAATAATACATCCACTATGGGTACCATTTGGACAATTCTAAAGTAAAAATTTTCATTGTTTTTAAATTTTGCAGTGCTTGGATTAGTCATGAGTTTAGACTTTTTCTTCAAATGCTAAGGTTTTCTAAAACATTGTGCTATTTGTCAGTTCTATATATTATAAGTATTTTTTTTCCTGATTATCATTTGCTTTTTGGGTGATTTTTGATATAAAGACGTTTTGAACATTTTTCTTTAACATTCTTTTCTTTGCATTTTTTCTTAGCTTAAATATTCATTTCCAAATTTTTAATTTGATTTTATCATTTTAATTTGTCACATCTGGAATATGTTTGGTATATGATGTGAGGTAATCCAGCATCCTTACACATGGATTTGAAATGACATCTTTATCACATAATAAATTTCTATGTATGCATTTGAATTTAAATTTTGTGCTAGGGGAGTGATGAATGCTGCAGTTCAATCTTCCTTAGGTCTTTTGTTCCTTTTGTATTTGTTTAGTTAAATGTGTCAGTGATTTAGGTTGGGTCTCACTTTGTTTTCATTTTTTAACACTCTATTAAATGCTATTACTGAAGACCTACATTTCAATAGATTTATGTACCTATACGTATATGTTTTGTTTTTCCTCTTCAGATCTATATTTTCTTTTGAACAATAAAAGCTTTGTTGTAGGAAAAGAAAAAAAGGAACTAAATAAATGTGCAAAGATGCAACAAAAATTATTTCAATTGCTCTTAATGTTAGTACTCAACAGCAGCTAGCAATAACACTTTGGCATGTTTAATTCCAAGTTGAATTTTTCTCTTTGATAGAGGCAACAAGAGTACTAAATTAAAAAATTTTTAATGTTTTCATAACGATGTTTTTTAGACTTCTGGAGTTTTAAATTATTTCATAGTACTGAATTTCTTTTCTTCTTCTAGTGGGGCTTGAAATCTATGTTTGAAAAACTGTTAACTGTATAAATTTTTTATTCTGAAAACAAGAATGTTTTCTTACTCATTAAGAAAGTGGAAATTCTCTGTTTTCACCAGCGGGGGGCAACCTTAACATACACAGCTTGGTATTTTCACCAGAACAGTTTCCCGCCGGGAGAAAACAACCTAAAATGTCTGACCACCATCATTTCAACAGCTGCTGTTACGCTAGAGTTCTGTGATTAAAAAGAAGAAATCTGCACGAGTCCCCGCAAATGAGAACACTACACAACATTTTGTGTGGAACAACGTTAGCTTGTCTAAATGTGAATTTGTTGAAAATAAATGCTGCATGTTAAGGTATATTCCTCATGTGGCCCCTCCAAAACACAGTATTTTACAGATTCTTTGATAGGACTCAAATTTCTCTACAAACAAAATTCTATAATGAAGTGAGTGATAACTATTACTAAAAAACAAAATAGAGAGTAATAAAAAATGCCATTGTGATGGGAAACCAGAATTGAATCAAAGCCTCTCCAACAAATAGCTGCACTAGGCTGTTGGTGTGGTAGAAGGTTTCTGTGGACGGAAAACTACATACATATGGGGAATTACTTGCAAACAACCCTGTAACACTGCCCTTACCTTTTATTTTAGAAAGAAATAAAAACATAATGCAACTAATCAGTTTCTTAAGTGCAAAACTCAATTAAATCCTAACATCCGATTTAATTGATGCATGAAAGCAGTTGTTGGTGTTTTCACTAATAAATTTTAATCTGTTGTAGGGGCAAAAGAGACCTCATCTTCAAACATATAAATAATCATATGTTGTTGCTGCTGCTGTTCTTGTTGTTGAGTACTGAAGAATCAGTTCTGACCATAGCAACCCTGTATAGCATTTCCTAGGAACAGCTGGTGAGCTTGAACCGCCAACCTTACAGTTCAAAGGACTGCACAGTCTGGCGCATTAACCAACAGCGCCACACCAGGATTCCATAAACAGTATGGAGACTCTTTATTAGTCTTCAATAGGATGAAAGGTCTGATAAAACAAACATCGATCACCCTGGTGAAGGAAGTCATGGACATGGTATCATAATGAGTTTCTAAAGTTCTACCTCCGTGTGGTGACCATATATAGGGCACAGAGGACAAAGGAATCGCCTGCAGCCACCACACCTGACAGTCACAATGCATCACGTATGCATACCAAGCCTCCTGATGGAAAGATGGAACTACTGCAGATAGGAAAACTCAGACTGTCTCTGAGGCTCTAGGGCATCACAATCAATCACTAAGGGTTGTGTCTAGGAAAGCTCCTTTGAGAGTTTCTGTTTTTCCTGTGCTAGCTGGAGAAAGTGGCCCAAAACCCACTTTTAAATATACTCTGCTTCTGACTTCCATACTTTTACTATCAGAGGTGCATGAGGTACATAAGAAAAAATTGACAACTGTACATTTAAACCAAGGTACATGATGGAACTAAGCTTACCTAGAGTCATCTGCAGGTAAAAAGGCATCAGATTTTAAACTATAAAGCAGATCTCATTCTATACTCTATCACTAAAACAAATATGGTATAAATATGGCAGTCTTGATCATGTAGATAAACTTTACTGTTTCCTGCATTGGTAATTTTAAAAAAACTAAGTAGCAAAATCCCTTGCGAAAGAGAACTTCCAAAGTACAATATGGTCAAAAATAAATGGGAGTTGTTAGCAATAAAGTTGTAAAGTTTGTCTAGGAGCAAACTAAATGCACTGTACTAGACACCTCATAGCTTTAAATCCACCTAGCTCAATCCAGTTCGCCCTTGCTGACAATGAATTCCTAGCCCCTTGGCTATCTATCATTTATTTCCCACCCATTTCTTTTTCATTATGCTAGACAGACAGACACCAGAGAGTACTGAAGCCCGGGGAAATCGATGTACCGTGAAGATGACTCAGGATTCAGAAATGCAGAGACAGTGTCACAAGAAGCTCAGTTGAGTAACTATCCCCTCTTAGAACAACTTCTTAGGCAAATAAAAGTACACGGGGCAATAAAGCTGACCAAGAAATAAAGCCATAGTAGCGAAGAATAAGGGTTTCTAAAGGAAAGTGTGTGGCTCTTGATGATAACTACCTTCCAACCCAACTTCAGGGACTCATGTTGTATAGAAACAGAAATCTAAAAACTACAGACATACACACCTTTCCAACAGCATTTAACAAACACCAAAGGAACAGAGACACTTTCCCCAACTGCACACTCCAGTTCTTTTAGCCATTTTGTGGCACCATAGGATGACCTCAAGGTCAGCAGTTTGAATTCACCAGCCGTTCCTCAGAAACCCTATAGAGGGTCGCTATGAGTGGGAACTGATTCTCAGTCACTTGACAACAACAACATATGACCTAAGATTTCTAGATTCTCCTGTCATGATTACCCTATTCTGCTTGCCTTTTGCCATCAGTATCTATTCTTAAGGTGCAGATTCCCACCACTAAACCCAATATAAGTAGTGTGGAACTTCACAAAGTGAAGTTCCTATAAACTGGACACTTTTTCTCCATTACAGAGCATAACATTCCTTTAGCTTTTTGGTATTGACCTAGAATTTTGAGTAAATATTTATTAGAGATCAGTTTAATATGAAATGCATTAAAATAGATAGTTGGCCCTCTTAAAGGCTGTTTAAATAAATTCAGCAACGTAAAGAAGATTAAAATCCCATTAGTTGATGTTGACTGAATAAATGCATGATCAAGCACCAAAACGGACATTTCAGATTCCAGAGTCAAGAAGTCATTGTGGCAGATAGAACCTAACAGTTATCATTCACTGAGAGTTTATTTGGTGCCAGACCCCATCCCATGTACTTAAATAGCATGATCACATTTAATCCTCACATTAACACTATAAATTAGATACTATTATTATCTTGGTTTTATAATTGAGTAAAACCAAGCCTTGTTGTTGTTGTTAAGTGCCGTCAAATCAGTTCTGACTCATAGCAAAACTGTACAGGGTTTCCAAGGCTATAAATCTTTACAGAACAGAAAGCCTCATGTTACTCCCAAGGAGTAGCTGGTGGGCTTGAACTACTGACCTTGTAGTTAGCAGCCCAGAGCTTATTCCACAGAGCCAAAATGCTCCCAAACAAGTCTTGTTGTCTGGCGCTGTTGAGTCGATTTTGATTCGTAATGAGTGACCAGGTACAGAGTTTCCGAGGAATAGCTAGTGACTTTGAACTACTGACCTTGAGGTTGACAGTCCAGTGCTTATCCTACAGCACCACACCAGGAGTCCTACCGAGTCTTAGAGATATCAGATAACTTGTACACATTTGCATAGCTAGTAGGTAAGTTTTGGAAAGATGTTAGTTTTGAATCTAGAAAGCCAGACTCCAGGGTCAAGCTCCACACACCATCTTCTACTCCTTCTCCCTTCACACGGGTAGACCCAACAGTCTCATTCATGCTCCCAAAATTAGAGGTGCTGCCTTGGGTTTGTTTCTTGATGGCTGCCCTCTGATCTGCAGGCACTGGCACTTCTGGGCTCCCCTTTTCATGCTAAGCCAGGCAAGCAGGCCATAATGAAACAGACTGAAGCTTTGTCACATAATGAAGCCGACCGAAGCTGAGTCCATTGCGTCTGTGAAATCCAACCCACTCTGGCAGGTCAAGGCCTGGTGAAAATGAGCAGCATAAAGATCAAAATCATCCATAATAGATTTATGAAAAAAGTTGATTTTATGATCTATTTTGGATTTGAGATTGGTATCACAGATAATTCAAAAGTATTTACATAAATAGCAAGCAAGACAGCATGGCTGTTGTGTGTAAGGCACAGCAGTAGATATCATTGGTATTCATTGTGGGCCTTAGAAAATTTCTGCGGGCCTTTCAAAACAGATAAAAGGCTTATGATTTTTAATTGTCACTATTTGTTGTTGCTGTTGTTCAGTGCTGTTGAGTTGGTTCTGGCCCATAGATACCCTATATAGGGTTTCCGAGCAGTGGCTGGTGAGCTTGAACCACTGACCCTGTGGTTCAAACTGACCTTAATGCGGTTCAAACCACATTAACCCTCAGTGCCAAACCAGGACTCACAAGATAATATGGAAACTACTACATAACATCAAAAGAAAAGGAAAAAAAAAAAAACTTAAAAAAAGAGTTGAAAGAATGTATAATAATTGAGAACCAGAAGCACTAGATCCAGTATGACAATACTCACTACCTGTGGAGGTTTCAATGAATAATACTAAAGTCGAAGGAATTCTTTCAACAAAATGTAAGTTTGAACTAATAGTATTATTTGAGGAAGGGAAACAAAACACAGTTTTGTCAACAAACATACAAATAATTTCCTTTAGACTAATAAAAAGTAAAGAAAGCTACCCCAAAAAAAGTGGTCTTATGTCCTTTGCTAAACAATATAAACATTTAGCTAGACAAGTACTATATTTAAGGATCCAAATTCTGCCTCAAAGGGAACCAGCTGGCCATGAAATATAATCTCTTTAGCTGGATGGAGGATAAACAAAGTTTAGCTCTTCTTGCAGAGCAGGCAATGAAGACAGAAGAAAGCACATTGCCCTGGGACTTGTCCCAAGCAGGTGTCAGCAGTCTGTGTGATATGACTGCCAAGTCTTTATTTCTTCACTCATGGAACTAGAAAGGTGGAGGTCATGAGTATCTTGAAGTATCTCACACACACACAGAAACTGCTGCACTTGAAGGAAGCTAGGTTACATCTATAAGCAGAAACATTGTGGAAAAACATCCACAGGAAATGATTTTCCCCCAAAGAACTTCTTTTCCCACAATCACATTTACTGCCCCTAGGGCTAATTGAAAGTCTTCTAGTATTTCCTTTTATAATGTAGACACCTTTGAAACAAACCACACTTTAAATGAATTGCTGCAGAAACCTTAATGAAACTAAAAGCCAGATAACACTCACTCTTGCATAGCCATGATCTGTAAAGAATAATTCAATGTTGTGTGTTTATCTAGCCATGTAGGAGTCAGCGGGGCAGAGTGACAGGAAAAGGTGAGCGTTACTGGTGGAGCGATCAAGCAACTGCTTACTTTCTCACTGTTGTCCCATTTTTACACTTAGGTCTGTGTTACGGCATCAGTGAAAAAAAGGTGTTTTAGATTAATTTGGGAGCTAGAATACCTTATAGTACACTCATATTTTGCATAGAATTTGTGCTACTGACGAGTCAGTAAACAAGAATAATTGAGATCTGACCAGAAACCCAGCACTGTATGCAGGATCTATGGGAACAGAAAATAATACACTTTAGTTTACGTCTACTTTGCTAGAGACAGAATGTTTTACTACTATTTACCTACTCACCAGAGCCAAGTGGAGCAATATATTCAAGTTTTCTGGGTCATTATAATAAAGAGTGAAGTCTTGGTGTGGTACTGCAGATTAATGTGCTGGACTGCAAAATCGGTTTGAATTGTAAGGTCGGTGGTTCAAGCTCACCAGTGGCTCCTTGGGTCACATGAGTCAGAACCGACTCGACAGCACTTAACAACATAATAAAGAGTCTCAAGTACACTTTGATAAATTAAGGATGCATTTACTTTTATTGTTTCTTAGACCTATATGTTTTTTGGAGTATTGTTGCTGGTGTTATTTGGTTGGTTTTTAGTTTGAACCTTGAGAAATTGTCTTTAGTCTATACACAAAGGAAAAGAAATATTAAGATAAATGTTAGAAAACTAATAGAGAGTGTTAACAATCTTTATAACTTATTGGTTTTGTAATGACACAGGAACTCAGACACCTTCAAAGTCTCTAATATCAGATTCAGCCTTCTAGCTTATTCTTTCTGTGTCTTTGATATCCAGCTACATCTGTAAGATGTCTTCTTGTTGTAGACTGTCCAAAATCCATTTCCTGCTTCTTTAAGTTAAATTGCACAGATTTCCTTGGGGAACCATTTCACCATTCTTCCTTACTCCCAACTCTCAATCCAACCAAGCATACCATTCTGGTGCTTGGCCAGGCAAAGCAATAGCTCCTTCCTAACCCCTACCCCAAGTGGATCAGAAACCACATGACCTAAGTTGGTCCCATAGCAATGGCTCCCAGGATTTGTGTGGAAATTCCCAGAGAAGATACTTTCTCCCTTTCACATCTGGACTTGAATTTTAGAGGGTTTAAGCTAGGAGCTGAGACCAAACATGAAGCCAACACAGAAGATAGCTGAACAGAAAGATGTGGTCCTGATGATATTACTTGAATCCTGCATCAAGCTCCTAGAATGTTCTGCTATACACACTAAACTATTCTTATTCTTAAATTATTTGAAGTTATTTCCTTTCAGAGAGGAGACCAGTTTCATTCTTATCCTTTTTATGTCTAGTCCCTAGTAAAAGCCTATTGGGTGTTTAATAAACCACATTATTTCCTTGATTCTAAACCACTGGGTTTGTTTGTTTGTTTTTCATGTTTTATATCAAAGGAAACTGTGAAGAGTAAGTTTTCATGCAGCTGGCATTTATTGCACATAAACAAAGTTGCCTAAGTAATGGAGGAGCTGTTTTTCATTGGGTTATTAGCTTGTTGTTTGTATTGGTATCACATTATAGAGTTGCACATAAACTTAATTCTAGAACCAAATGTTCACTTAAAATGCTTTCGAAGCGATTGTATTATTGAATTATTGTGATAGAAGAAGATAAAAATTACGTGGCACAAATCAGATAAAGCAATTAAAGGCAATAGAAATTGCCAAATCTTTTAAAATAGATCATCACATTTTAAAGTTGGAAGTGGTTGGTACAACTCATTCATATCTGTATAGGACCATTCGTCAGACGCCCCAATAGCTATCTGTCAGAATTATGTGGCTGACTTTCAAGAGAGGTTCTTTAATTTCCAGAAATACTTAATTCAATTACAGATGAAAACAAAGCAGAAGTCTAATCTCATACGAGATGTAGAAAGAAAAGAAAAAAAAAAAAAAACTCAGTGCTTTACCACATTCTATCCTCTGTCCTTCCAGTACCAACCAGGACTCCACAAACATGTTAAAGAAGTTACTGTCCTAGGAACTTTGGTTTCTCTGTGGTGCATTACATGATTGTCCATGATGAGAATGGTTCACATTCTAATAGGCCCTAAATATAAAGAAAAGTTAGATTAAATATTTGTGATGTTAACGACTTAAAATGCTATTGTCTATGTAAAATTAATAACAAGTACTGAAATTTATTTCTAGATTCTGATTTAAAGACACAGAATAGCACATGCTGATATCTGTTTTTCACTCCAAAAGAAGCAGAGAATAAATACATAAATCAATGTTGTTGTTAAGTCAGTTCTGACTCACAGTGATCTGATGCACAACAGAAAGAACAATGTCACCTTCTGTAACCCCCTCACAGTTGCCATGCTTTAGTCCAATCTTGCAGCCACAGTCTCAATTCATCTTACTGAGGGTCTTCCTCTTTTGTGCTGATCCTCCACTTTACCAAAGATGAAGTCCTTCTCCAGGGACCGGTCCCTCATCAGAATGTGGCCAAAGTATGTGTGAAGCCTCTCCATTCTTGATTCTAGGGCTCGTTCTGGCTGTACTTCTTCTAAGACAAATTTGGTCTTTCTGGTAGCCCATGGCAAAGTCAATATTCTCCCTCAACACCATAATTCAAATGTAGTGATTCTTCTACTGTCTTACTTATTAATTGTCCAGCTTTCACATGCATATGAGGTAATTAAAAAGACCATGCCTGGGTCAAACGTACCTTAGTCCTCAAACTAACATCTTTGCTCTTTTAACATTTTCAAGAGGCATCTGACAGCAGATTTGTCCAAAGAAAAAGCATTTAATTTCTTGACTACTGCTTCTATGAGTGTTGCTTGTGGATCTTGTGGAATTTGTTGCTTGTGGAATTTGTTGACAATTTCAGTTTTTTCTCTGTTTTTCATGATGTTGCTATTGTCTAGTTATGAGGATTTTTTTTTCTTCTTTTTTTTTATGTTGAGGTGTAGCTGACAACTAAATGTTCAGCTTTTGAGTTTTGCTTTGTAACCTAACATATGGTCTATTACTAGAGAATGTTCCATGTTCACAGCAAAACAATGTTAATTGTGCTGTTATTGGGTTTAGTGCTCTGTATGTGTCTATAAGGGCAAGTTGATTGATTGTGTTGTTTAGTTCTTCTCTTTGTTGAGTTTCTTTCTAGTTGTTCTGTCTTTCATCAAAAGTGTTGTATTAAAATCTACTATTGTTGTATGTGAGCCTCAAGGAAAGCAGTTCAAAACTACCAGCTGTTCTGCAGGAGAAAGATGAGGCTTTCTGCTCCTGTAAAGATTTACAGCCTCGGAAACCCTGTACGGGGTCGCTATGAGTCGGAACCAACTCCACGGCACATAACATCAACAACAATTGTTGTATGGACTCATGGTGTGGCACTGTAGGATCAGCACTGGACTGGGAACCACAAGATCAGCAGTTCAAACCCACCAATCAGAACTGACTTGACAGCACTTAACAACAACACTATTATTGTACAGTTGTCTATGTCTTCAGTTCTATTGGAGTTAGTTTTTTTGTTGTTTTTTTTTTTTTAGGCTCTTTCATTAAGAGTATACATATTTATTATTGTTATGTCCTCTTGTTCATTGACCCTTTAATCACAATATAATGTCCTTCTTTGTCTCTTATGCTGGTTTTTTGCCTTAAAGTCTTATCTTACCAGAGACTAATACACTCCTGTATATATATTTTATATTGACATCTTTTTTCCATTCATTCATTTTTAGTCTGTCTTTGTCTTTTTGTGTAAGGTGTACCTCTTGTTGACAGCATATTGAAAGGTCCTGTTTTCTTATCCATTCTGCTATTCTCTGTCTCTTGACTTGTGCATTTCACCCATTTATATTCCATGTAACTATCGACAGGTGTGGATTGATTTAGGTTTATTATTATTATTTAACTTTATATTGTGAATTGAGTGGTTTCCAGAGTAGATCATCAGTTTTCCAATAATAAATCATATGCTTAGTTTCATCTCTACTTCACTCCCCTCAATCTAACACCACTTACCACACTTTCTCCCTGTGCATCTTGTTTCCATTCTTCCTTTGCTCCCCACCCTTCAGAATTTTTCCCTTAGGTAAATGCTACCCTTTTGATCTCAAATGGTTGATCATTCTATGGGGTGCATAGCTCACTACTGTTATTATCCCCCACTATATACTTACCACTGGACCAATAAACAACATTCTTATCAACAGAGAAAAGATTGAAGCTGTCAAGGACTTCATTCTTCTTGGATCAACTATCAACACTCATAGCAATCAAGAAATCAAATGATGTATTGCACTGGGCAAATCTGCTGCACAAGACCTTTTTAAAGTGTTGAAGAGCAAAAATGTCAGCTTGAGGACTAAGGTGAGTCTGACCCAAGCTGTGGTATTTTCAATAACCTCATATGCGTGCAAAAGCTGGACAGTAAATAAGGAAGACAGTAGAAGAATTGATGCTTTTGAGTTTTGGTGTTGGAGGAGAATACTGAAAGTGCCATGGGCTGCCAAAAGAACTAATAGATCTGTTTTGGAAGAAGTGCAGCCAGAGTTCCTTGGAGGCCAAGATGGCCAAACTTC
>NW_006408528.1:13199161-13199687 GCF_000296735.1 Chrysochloris asiatica | reverse complement strand
ATTGATCTCTTCCAATCAGTCGGCCAGACAGTTGTCTTCCAAATTTCCTGGCAGAGATGAGTGAGTGTCTCCTGTGCTGCCTCACTTTCCTGAAAAACCTCAATTCTTATTCCATCAATTCCTGGTGCCTTGTTCTTTGCCACCAGGGTAGATATGCTAAAGCAAATGGAAGAAATGATGAGGTCCAAGAGCTGAACAGAAAACTTCAAATCAGTTTGAGAAGATAAAACCAAATATTATAACAAAATGTGCAAATATCTGGAGTCAGAAAACCAAAAAAGGAAGAACTCGTTCAGCATTTCTCAAGCTGGGGGAACTGAAGAAAAAATTGAAGCCTCGGCTTTCATTATTAAAGGATTCTCTGGGAAAATTATTGAATGATATAGAAAGCATCAAAAGAAGATGGAAGGAATACAGGAGTCACTGTACCAAAAGCAAGTGGTTGATGTTTAACTGTTTCAAGAGGTAGCATATGATCAAGAGCTAATGATACTGAAGGAAGAAGTTCAAGGTGCATTGAAGGAAT
>NW_006408528.1:13192705-13196685 GCF_000296735.1 Chrysochloris asiatica | reverse complement strand
TTGGCCAAGTGGCAGCATCGATGGACTCAAGCATGGCAACAGTAGTGAGGTTGGCCCAGGATCTGGCAGTGTTTCGTTCTGCTGTGCATAAGGTCTCTATGAGTTGGTACCTACTTGGTGGCACCTAACAACAACAACACATACTTAGCTATTGAGTGAAAATTGCACCATGGTGTTCAGTTCCAGACCTAAAGAGTAGCCAAGAGCCGTAATCTTGGGATTCTATCAGCCTCTAGCTGACTAGTAAACCTCGTCTCTTCTACCTTCTTTTAATGCTACTCAAGTCATTCAACTTTTGCCTAAAGAATTCTTCAGTGTTATAACTTGAGGCTTGAATTTTTCTTGAGTTCTTTCCATTTGAGAAATGCTAAGTATGTTCTTCCCTTGTCATTTTCTAACCTCATGTCTTGGCACATATTATACTTTATTTTTTCAAATGATCCTTTGGAATCTTCTTATACTTCATTTTTTCCATGTGCTATAACATCTGCAATGGTACAGGCCAATATCACATACCTCCAGATATTCTTTTATGAGAAGGACACAGTGTCATTTCTGTAGTATTCCTACAAAGGATATTAGGTGTAAGTCTGGACAAGATTACTATGCTGGATACTATTAAGAAAAATCATCCAAAACCTAGAAATAAGGCAGCCCATCTTTTTAACACAATGAAGAGAAAAACATCCACCCAAGAATTATTTTAACACGAGGATCTGAAAACTTTTTCTATAAAGGACTGGAGAATAATTATCTTTGTCTTTCAGGACACAAGGTCTCTGTAATAGTGATTCAACAATGCTGTTGTGGTGTGAAATCAGCAATGTTGTTATTGTTTTTAGATGCCATCAAGTCGGTTCCAACTCATAGCAACCGTGTGTGCAACAGAACGAAACACTGTCTGTTTCTGCACCATCCTCAAAATAGTTATGTTTGAGCCTGCTGTTGCTGCCGTTGTGTTGTAGGGGGTGCAAGGGAGTCTTCCTCTTTTTCACTGACTCTTCACTTTTCCAATCATGATGTCCTTTTCCAAAGGCTGGTCTTTCTTCACAGTATTCTCAAAGAACAAGAGGCAAAGTTTTGCAAGTCTTGTTTCTAAGGAGCATCCTGGCTGTACTTCTTCCAAGACAGATTTATTTGTTCTTCTGGCAGTCCATCGTACTTTCAATATTCCTTGCCAACACTATAATTCAAATGCATCTATAGACAAACATAAATGAATGGCATGGTTGGATTTGGCCCATAGCACAGATTTGGTGTACAAGACATAGTTTATCAACCTCTAATTTGGAGGAATATGTTGTTGTTAGCTGATTCAAAGCAACTCCATACACAAGAGAAAGAAATGCTGCCATTTCCTGCGTCATTCCCATGATCAGTTACAGATCAATCCATTGTGATCCACAGGGTTTTCACTGGCTAATTTTTGAAAATAGAAAGTCAGGCCTTTCTTCCTACCACATGAGGTCTGCTGAAACCTGATCAGCATCATAACAATATGCAAACCTCCACTGACAGATGGGGGTGATTTGTAAATCACTGGTGATTATCTATTATTGTCCCAGATTTAGGGAGCTTCCATACTAATTTGCATGCTCATTAACAATGGAATTGCAAATAAAATATTTGAAAGATGTCATGGTATTTTCAATCACTTCATATGCATGTGAAAATTAAACAATAAAGACCACAGAAAATTCAATGCATTTGAGTTATGGTATTGAAAGAGAATGTTAAAAGTACCCTGGCTTTCCAGCATGAGAATTGGACCAGGCCTGCTCTGCTGGACAGATGCTGGAAGTGTGCCCCGGGCTTGACCTTGGAGCAGCAGAGGCCATCTCTGAGCTGGACCAGCTGAGGGAGATGGGCATCACTACTTTACTGACCGTGGACTTGGAGAAATCCTGCTTCAAGACAGGGGCTGGGATTAAGGGTCAATGGTGCCTCATCATGCCAGCACTCTAAAAACTCAAGTCCAACCTGCTCAGTCACTTAGACGGATGTGTGGCCTTCATTGGCCAGGCCTGTGTGGAATGTCACAACGGTATTAGTACACTGACATTCAGGAGTTAGCCCAAGTGTTGTTGTGGTGACTGGTTTTATGATAAAGACTGACCAACTTACCTGTGAAAAAACCTATGAAAACCTCCAGACTGTCAAATCAGACGATTATGAATGAGGGATTTGAATGGCAGCTGAAATTACACCAAGCAATGGTATATGAAGTAGATGTCTCTATTGCAATTTTAAGCAACATCATTTACAAGAGGTTACCAAGAAATATCCAGAATCATAACATTTGTCTCAGAAATTGTATGCTGTTGACCCAACCACTGTTTCACAAGGGTTGAAAGATGAGGCGCTGAGGCGCTCTATAAATGTAGAAAGTGCAGACGATCCTTATATGGAAGTTCTAGCATTTTGCATTGTAATGAATGAAGTGGTCCTATAACTTTTGCTCACAAGAAAATGACACCATCTTTCATGCTTATAATAAGGAGCTGGGCTCAGTGTACATCTTATTTCATTGGACCTGTACAGTGGATGGAATCCACTGTGTTGGGAGTGATAGGCAACTTCTTTGACACTACCAAAATGCCGTGTCAAGTTGGGTTCTTCAACTGATATGGTTAACAGTGTTCTTGTAAATGGATAACACCTGCTTTTCAAATAAGAGTAGAGAAGATGAAAAGAAAATGCTGCCTGTTTTTGGATCACAAACAAGGAAAATATAAACTTGTGACATTTGATACTTTACCAAAAAAAAAATTGCTAATGATATGTGTTACCATACATATTGTCCTTTTTGAGAATTTCTAGTTTTTAGCTTACTAATATTTCACTTGAAATGTGAGAAAATGAAATTACTTGATGTAACTTGGAAACCTTGTTAGTTATATAGGCAAAATATACGATGGTGGTGGTTGTATGCCATGGAGTTGGCACACAACTTTCCCCAACAGTGTAACTAATAGATTGCAGTTATCCACTATGCTACCAGGGCAGAAATGAAAATTTTTAAATCATGTATATTACATTTCATTAATTTTTCAGAATTTTATCATGTTATCTCCAGCATCATTTCTATCATCAAGGCCATATTTTCCAAATAGTGATCCTTCCTCTTTGCTCACTAATGCCTAACATATCAATGTTTATGTGTTCCATTTCACTTTTGACAATTTCTAATTTTCCTAGATTCATACTTGGTACATTCCATGTTCCGATGATTAACGGATGTTTACAGCTGTTTCTCTTCATTTTCAGTTGTGTCCCATCAGAAAATTAAGATCCCGAGGGCTTTACTCCCACAGGCTTTACTCCATTCGCGTCATCATAGTCAACTCTACTTTGAGGAGGCAGCTGTTCCCCAGTCGCATTTTGAATGCCTTCCAACCTTAGGGGCTCATTTTCCGGCTCTATATCTGACAGTGTTTCTCTACTATTCAAAAGGTTTTCAGTGACTAAATATTCAGAAGTAGTTTGTCACTCATTCTTCTGAGTCTGTCTTCATCTGTAAGCTCATCTGAAAGCTGTCCACCATGCGTGACTCTGCTGGTATTTAAAATAGCTTGCAGAATCACAGCAACTCACAAGCCATCACAGTACGACAAACTGACAGACGTGTGGCAGATTCAAACTGAAGCTGAAGAAAATGAAAACAAGTCCACAAGAGCCAAAATATGACCTTGAATATATGCCACCTGAATTTAAAGTTCATCTGAAGACCAGATTTGATCTATTAAACACTAAAGACTGAAGACCAGAAGAGTTGTGGGATGACATCAAGAACATCATACAGGTAGAAATCAGAAGTCATTAAGAAGACAAGAAAGACGGAAAAGGTCAAAATGGATGTCAGAAGAGACCTTGAAATTGCTCTCCAGGGTTGTTGTTGTTGTCAGGTGCCATCGAGTCGGAACCGACTCATAGCGACTCCATGCACAGCAGAACGAAACAATGTTCGATCCTGGGCCAAC
>NW_006408528.1:13157874-13190834 GCF_000296735.1 Chrysochloris asiatica | reverse complement strand
CACTCATCTCTGCCAAGAAATTTGGAAGACAACTATCTGACTGACTGATTGGAACAGACCCATATTTGTGCCCATTCCAAAGAGAGGTGACACAGCAGAATGCAGAACTCATTGGATAATATCTTTGATATCCCATGTGAGTAAAGTTTTACTAAAAGTAGTACGGAAATGGCTACAAGCACATATTGACAGAGAACTTCCAGAGGTTCAAGCTAGATTCAGAAGAGGCCGTGGAATGATAGATATTGCTGAAGTCCGATGGATCTTGGCTGAAAGCAGAGAATATCAGAAAGTTGTTTACCTGTGCTTCATTGACTATGCAAAGGTTTTCAATTGTGTGCACCATGACACGATGTGGACTACATTGCAAAGTATGAGTATTCCAGAACACTTCATTCTGCTCATGAGGAATCTGTACATGGATCAAGAGGCAGTTGTTCAAACAGAACATGGAAACACTGAATGGTATAAAATTAAGAAAGGTGTGCGACAGGGTTGTATTCTTTCACCATACTTATTTAACCTGTATGCTAAGCAAATAATCTGAGAGTCTGGGTTACATAAAGAAAAACGTGGCATCAGGATTGGAGGAAGACTCATTAATAACCTGTGATATTCAGGTGATACAACCTTGCTTGCTGAAAGTGAAGAAGACTTAAAATACTCAAATCAAATGACGTATTGCATTAGGCAAATCTGCTGTACAAGACCTTTTTAAAGTGTTGAAGAGCAAAGATGTCAGCTTGAGGACTAAGGTGAGTCTGATCCAAGCCATAGTATTGTCAATAACCTCATATGCATGTGAAAGACGGACAATGAATAAGGAAGACTGTAGAAGAATTGATGCTTTTGAGTTATGGTGCTGGAGGAGAATATTGAAGGTGCCATGGGCTGCCAAAAGAACCAACAGATCTGTGTTGGAAGAAGTGCAGCCAGAATGCTCCTTGGAGGCCAGGATGGCCAAACTTTGACTCTCATACTTCGGACATGTTGTCAGTCACTGGAGAAGGATATCATGTTAGGTAGGGTGTAGGATCAGAGAAAAAGAGGAAGACCCTCAGCAAGATGGATTGGCAAAGTGGCAACATCAATGGGCTCAAGCGTGGCAACAATAGTGAGGTTGGCCCATGATCAGGCAGTGTTTCGTTCTGCTGTGCATAAGGTGGCACCTTATGCACCTAACTACTTATTACATTTCATTTGATATTAGAACCTTCTGTGCCCATCGATACATCATTTCTTATAATTAAAACAGTTCTAACTTTAGTATGTTAGTTATGTGATTTTAAGTTCTAGATAGACAAAATTATGTACAAAAATTAGAAATGGTTATGTTTAAGTAGATATTATTGTAATTCCAAAAATGTAAAGCAGGTTTATTTGACCATATTTTGAAACTTATTTCCCTCTTGCTCTCTCTTCTAAGAGACCTTTTTGTTATTGTTGTTAAGTGCTGTCAAATTGATTCTGATCCATAGCAAACATGCATAGGGTTTCCAAGGAGCAACTAGTGAGCTTGAGTCACCGACTTTGCAGTTCAAACGACTTTGCAGTCTGACACATTAGCCCACAGCACCAAGTTCCAACTATCAAGCCATCGAAGCTAGGTCAAATGGGTACTATGTGCACTGTTCTCATACCTCTCCTCTCATTTTGTTTGTTCTCTGAGATACCTCTTGAGGTAAACTATTTTTAAAATGTATTAATGTGAGGTGTGTTTTCAATGACGGTAAAAAAAAAATTCTGGAGAAAGAACAAACAAGATGGTGGATCGGGTAGCAGTGAGGCGCTCCATCGGCAACAAAACAGAATGTCGGACCAAGCAGGCTCAGAGGATGGTGGCAGAACACATAAAGGAATATTTAGAAGGTTGGAAGGATTACAGCTAGGGGAATTTGTAGCAGAAGCAATAAATCCATTGCTTTCTAATCCAAGACACTCATCTGTTCCCCGAACTGCCATGCTGGCAAGACCAAGAGGGGAAGGCTCAGAGCAGCCACAGATACCTGACAGAACTGCGAAGATAAAGGTGTGGGCATTCTTTTTTTGTATCTGTTCATTGGTCTCTTGCTGTCTGCGCACCTCCATTCTGGTAACTAGAGGGCATGCCTCAGCGAATGAACACCCCACCTCCATCCCCTCCCCTGGAGGGTTCTACTATGCATGTGCACGGATCTCCTCAAAATTTAAAGTGGCAGTTTCCACTTAAAACCAAACGGCAGTGCAAAACAGCCACAGCCAGCCCTGAACTGTTTATCACTGGGGAAAAGAGCTGAACGGGGACTGTGGAGCAGGACAGACAGACTAAAAAGGAAGTAGGCATCCTGAAGGGAGTTCTGTGGAGTGATAACAAACAAGAACAGACAACAACCAGAGAACTCAATCGATGAAAGAGTCAAGAACAGAATAAAATTATAAGAACAGAGGATCTGGGAGGTCAGTCTATATTCAAAACAATTACAATGTGAAAGAAGGTAAATACAGAGGTACAGATATCCAGGTGGTGAGAAGGTCAGGTAGATTACAGGATAAAATAGACTGTCATAAATGGAGGGAAGAATTAATGGAATAAAATATAAGGTAACCACAACAATGGTTCCGGTATTGGGGAGGGCAATACAAGAAGGGGGAGGATGTGGGAGAACAAGGTGGATAGGGGAACACTGAGACAGGTTTGCATAGCCTAAGTAGGACAGAGATAAATAGTGATGCATGTTCAACCTTGGAACAACAGGGCTCTGTGATACAGGGCTCTATGCATAGTTGGAAGAGGGGAAATAATACTAAAATGCTTGACTGTCTTACAAATACTGGTTTCCCTTGTCTACTATTGTAAAATAGACATTTGAGTGGGATCGAAAGGAATGTTGGGAAACAGGATTACAGAAAACTTGTAAGCCCATCTTCAGCCTGTCAACTGATTAGAATACCTAAAAGGGGTTCTAGAATTTGCCCAGTGAAATAGGTCTCTTGCAAAGCGTTTGCAGACCTTAGGTAGAATCTTTAGTCCCATCCACAGCCTTATGAGGTGGGACATTCCCACTAGAAAGGACAAGCAGACCAGCCTGGAACAGCTAGAGCAACAGAAGATACATATTCACAGAAAGATCATCAGGAAAAACCCAAAACAAAATTGTCAGCATGACTGGCTACTACAAGAATAAGCAAGCTGTTCACCAGGAAGCCATCAAGGCAAGCAATCAAGTTCCTTCAAGACAAACTCCCCTCTAAGACTGGAACTCAAAGAGAACACATAAACAGGCATGTAAACTTGCTAGTAACCATATTGGTATACTGGTGAGTGGAAGATTGGGAAGGCAGCAATGAAGAAATGGGCTGAGTTCACCCATAGTCCATTGACACCTGTTAACCTGGAGATGAGAGAAAGAAGAGGAAGGGCTGGTTGATCCAATGTATGGTGAGATCTGGGGACTCCTGAACCCAGGGACAAGGACATAGCCAAAGAGGGCTAGAGCTGAGAGTGAAGCATCCAGCTGGTATGAAGTGAGGGGAGATGCATAAGAACACCCAAACTTGCAGACAGTACCCATTTGACCTAGCATTGATGGCTTGATAATCAGAACCCGACTAGAGGAAGATTATAATAATTAAAAAAAAATTTTTTTGATAAAAGAAACAAGCGTAAATTGCTACAATTTGATGAACCTGACCTATACTCAGAGCGATGCTTACTCTAAATACCGACAGAGAGGGAAAGAGTCTTCACATCAAGTATCAATGTTATCCCCTCTGTACACAGGGCAGAGAGTAACAGGTAACTTAGACATTGGATACCTAAAATGAGTGGGCGATATAGACATGAAGTGACTGGCTTACAAGGTTCCAAGAGTGAGTTTAGTTTAAGAGTGTGGGGTGTGGGGAGAAAGAGTCCCCACTGAATAGTTTCCTACTTGTCTAGTTGGGTCTGGTGAAAAGAGATGGGGATAAGATTCGTAAGATTCAATAGTGAATAATTGTTACCATGACTAATTGCGACTGTCACAATTGTAAAGGTACAATCTTTGTAACAAAAACAGGGGAGTAGTTAAACTTACAGTCCAGAAACAGAGGACCCTAGGACCATCAAGGGAAAAGAGCACAAGCAGAATGCAGGATCTTATCCAGAGAAGCAGCGATGCCAGAGACAGAGGCAGAGATGGGGTCTTGGAGAGGGGAAGCAGCTGAGTACTCTAGATTCATGGGAAGAGAGGGACTAAAAGCCAGTGTCCAGGAGGCCAATTTGTAGAATATGCGCTTAGGAGGTGTAAATTATCAAATAAGCCTGAATAGTTTTGTTTGTTTGTTTAAAGCTAAAGTGAATAGAGAGAAATACTGTTAACTGATGGTACATGGAGGGGATTATAATCATTGTAATGAAACAAGTTGTATGATTTGTTGAATGAGAAACTAATGGTCTGCCCTGTGAACTTTTACTCAATCCACAATAAAAACCTTAAAAAATATTCTTAAAACACAAATTTGGGGATAATTTTAAATGTAAAGGGAAAAAAATGATGATCCTCTTTTTAAAAATGCCTGGCTTAATTTTTGAAATGTATGGAAGTGCTATGGATGATTCTTGAGAAAACTTCAGCATTCCTTTCTAAGCAATTTAGATTATTGGAATTCTAAACTTCATTGTTCACCATTTTGTGATCTAATGTAATTATCTTATGTGTTACAAATCTTAACCACTATAAAGTGTAAAGGACCAAAGATTTCACTTGAGATGTGACATCTCAAAGATGTCAGGTTTCTCATTCAGTTGAGGACTCAGGTGTGCCTGACTCAAGTCATGGTATGTATGTATGTGTGTATTTATGGCAGGTGGTTAGGAGAAGGAGTAAGGGTTAAGGTTGTAACTACATCTAGGTCTAGGCTTTGCCTAAGACTTCATTTATTGTTAGGGTTATGGTTAGGTCTAGGGTTAGTGTTGAGAGTAAGGGTTGTGCTGAGGCTAGGAGTTAAAGCTTGGTCTAGTTTTTAGGGTTATAGTTAGGTTCATTTTTATTTTATTTTTCTTGAAATCTATTTGACTTCCTCTTCATTTCGAAGGTCTATAACTACATTATTCCCTCTCTTTATTTTATGGTGTTTTTGTTGTTATTTCATCTGTATCTCTGGTTCTCTTTCTCAGTCTTATAGATATGTTTTACTTTGAATAATTCTATGTCTTAGTTGGGAGTCCTGGTGTGGTTGCTTTAGGAAAAGCACTGGACCACAAGGTTGGTTTGAACTGCAAGGTGGGTGGTTCAAACTCACCAGCTGCTCCTCAAAAACCCTATACAGGGTCAGTATGAATCAGAACCAACACAACAGCACTTAACAACATATCTTGGTTGAATATAGGTAATATAATCATATAGTCAGTCTTAGGTCGTTCCCTGCTTTTGTTGTTGGTTCTCCGTCCAAAGAACTTCCTTTAGTATTTTTCGTAAGGTTGGTCTAGTTTTCACAAATTCTTTTCATTTCTGTTTGTCTGAAAAATGATCTAATTTTGCTGTCCTAGTTGAGGGTCCATTTTTCTGGATATATGATTATGGTTGGCATTTTTGTTGTTGTTCAGAGATTTATATATGTCATTCCATTGTCTTCTTGCCTGCATGATTTCTGCTGAAATATCAGAGCTTATTCTTATTAGTTCTCCTTTATAGTTAACTTTTTGTTTTTACTGAACTGCTCTCAGGATTCTTTCCTTGTCTTAGTCTTTGAAGAGTTTAATTATTATATGTTAACATTTTGCTTTAGGGTCCTGTTTGGAGTTCATCCAACTTGTTGATTAGATATCTTCTTCTCTTTCATGATTTTTAGGGAAATTTTCTTCCAACAACTCTTGGACAGTATTCTTTATGGTTTTTGTGTTTTATTTTGTTTTGTTATTTTATTTTCATGTACTGGAATTCTATCACAAGTAAGTTCTTCTTCTTGATAATGTCCCACATAATCTTAGGTTTTCTTTGAATTTTTTTTTTGTTGTTGTTCTTTTTTTCTGATTGTTCCTCTAGTAGATGAATATTGATAAATCATTCTTCAAGCTCTATAATTTGGCTTTCTATTGATTCTATTTCTTTGCCACTAAATGAGCTTACTGCAATATGTATCAACTTTTTTAAAGAGCCTTTCAATTGCAGAATTGTAAATAAGAGACTGTGGACCTGAGATATCAAACACTTAAATTGAATTGATCATGGGTCAGACATATCCTAAGGAGGTCTAGTAGCATAGTGGGTTATTTTTGGATTACAACTGCAAGGTCAGCAGTTTGAATCCACCAGTCGCTCCTTGGGAGAAAGATGAGGCTTTTTGCTTCCATAAATATTATAGCCTCCGATTTCCTATACAGGGTGGCTATGAGTCAGAACTAACTTGACAGCATACAGTAACAGCAGCAGTAGCAGCAGGAGACATTGCCTTAAAGCTTCATATACAACATAGTAAATCCTTACGATAAGCCTGTCGTGTAGTCACTCTTATTCTCCCCATTTTAAAATTGAGGAAACTGAGGCATGAAGTGTTTAAGTTATTTACCCCAAACTTCATACCTGATAAAGCATAGAATCAAATTTCTGTTCAAGAGTTCATTCCTTAACTTCTTTGCTATGCCGACGACTCCCTGAAACCTGATTTAAGTCTTAATTATCTGTCAAACAACACATTTAAAGGTCATCCTAAATACCAATTTCTAAATTCAGCTAAGTATCATTCAGCTTCCAACCAAAGGCCCATTAAAACTCTAGGCAACCTTCCTGGCTCCATGTGCGCCCTTGCACTGTGAGCAGAAATAGAAAATCTTACTTAAAGTGCCAATCTGTACGATATCCACCAATATGTACCAATAACCACATTTTTTTCCCTCTGCCATACTATGAGTGAAAGAAATAACAGGGGGTGAGAAAGTGGTGCGGGAAGCAAGTGGAATGGAAACTAACATGTGAAAAGCAATAGAATCCCAAATGGGTAGCCTTTTCGCATTCCCATGTGCTCTTCTTTTCTCTTGGGAGTACAAGGTGACAAGCTAGCTGGGCTCGCCTAGAAGTCACATTGCATTGAGTCTCATGGATCTCCTGTTGAGAAATTATATAAAAGTAACGTTAGAATGCTAGTTATTGATTTCTCACTTTTGAATCACTCAATATATTAAATGCAAATAGAAACGCTTTACCAGAATTTTCTATATCTTCAATTCAATTACTGACATGTAGTGGCTTCTTTGAAGTCTCTATAGTAACTGTCGCAATCATTACCTTGTGTTTGAAAATCAAGTGACTGGCATTTTCCAAATTAGGTTTCTTTATAAGTATCTAGAAACCATACTTTTCAAATGTCGCCTATTTAAGTGATTGGATTTGCAGTCTAGGCTATTACTGTTGAAAATGTTGTGCTTTTTTTCTTTTTAAGTCAGATGTTTTCATTGTTAGTCTGTAGTCCCTTGCCACCCCAGATATAGTCAAATCTAGGCTATGTCTGTAGGTTGGAAATCATTTTAATTATATGTCTGTATTCCTGTTGGAAAACACTCCGCCTTACTTTATTCTCTTGTTTTCCTGTTCTCATTTCATGTCTTGGGCCCACAGGTAATCACAGCTTTGGTTTACTATTGAAAAACAAGTTTTTGTGAGATTAGATTTGATTCTACTTGGTGAAAATGTCACTTCGTTGTAATATTGTATTTACAGTATTCAGAGCACATGCAGACCACAAGGAAATCAAAGGGTATGAGAAGTTACTTACTTATTTCTAAGACAATGAAAATGCAAAGTTAACTGGACTCATCCTGAAAGATCTGAAAAACAAAGGAGAGTAGAGCAGTAAGTTAATGGCCTCCAGACTTCAGCCTTGAAAAAGTGTTAAAAATAAAGGGTGAGGGAGGGGGCTTAACATTAAATGGGCACAAGTGAAAATGGACAAAACTATATAGATGAAACTTTCAAATACCTCAGTAACCCCTATTATCTATCTCCCCAGGGGCAGAAGAGCCATTATTGCTTCCTTGGGACAATGAAAGATTCTCCTCATTGCCGAACTGAACTACTCTCCTCTTATGGGTGATCACAGCCAGGGTAAATACACTAAGTGAATCAGGGAACGAGATTGCCAGCAGGGATGTCTGTACACAAGGTGTGAAAGAGCTCTTCTCCAGGTTTTACCAGGGAAATCACATTAAGGGAAGAGAAACTTTCAATCAACTAGGAAGAAAAGGCATTATCCCAGAAGCCCTCATTTTTCCTTTTTTTTCCAACGTAATTACAATTAACCACCATGAGTAAGAGGAAGGAAACTAGCATTGAAGTGCTGGCACATTGATGGGTGCTTTGCTCATATGCTCTCATGTGGTTTAATAGTATGTCTTCTTCTCTCATTTCACTGAGGAGACTAAAGCAAAAAAAAGAAGTACCCTGTCCACCATCAGTCTACTAATAAAGTGATATTTACAATTCAGGCACAGGTCTATGTGATTTCATAGCATAGGCTATCTCCATTACATTTGGGAAACTGCCTCCCAAACAGATTCCCTCCTACGTGTCTCTCTTCTCAGGAACATAAACTCACTCTCCTCTCTGACCTTCTCTTTCAAGTTCTAATATCCCTGTTGTAAAGTGTCAGTGAGTCTATTTGAACTCATGTGACAAAGGAGACCTGCTCCCACAGGGTTTTCTAGGCTATAATCTTGAGAGGGGTAGATTACCAGGTCTTTCTCCCACAGAGCTACTGGGTGAGTTTGAACAGCCAACCTTTCAGTTAGCAACTGTGCTTGATTTGTGCCACCTAGACTTTTATTATCTCTCTTCTCCCCATTCCCACCTTAAAGAGAGACTCCTCTTTAAGGAACAATTTTCTCTTAAACATCTGCAAGAAAGCCCATCTAAAAGATACTTGGTCTTAGAGCAAGCAAAGTAATAAGGTAAGGACAAATCCTTTTTGATGCTCATTTTAAAATGGAGGAAATGGATATTGTTTTGATTTGTAATACAAATTAATCCTGAAAAGTTGTGTTTAAATTTATTTTCTCAAAGTACCCTCAAAGTGGTGCCCTTGTAAGCAAGTTGCCAATCATGATCTAAAATGCCTACACTATACTCCCTCAGTCATTGCTGTGGAATCCATTCCAACTCTAGTGATTCTACAAGACAGGGTTTCCAAGGCTATAAATCTTGGTGGCAGACTGCCCTATCTTTCTTTCTCCCTCAGAGTGACTGGTGAGTTCAAACTGTGGCTTTTGGATTAGCAGGCAAGCACTGCATATGGATGTTGCTTCATAACAACCTCCCCTGGAGCTAGGCTTGTTATTGAGTGCCTTCGGATCAGTTCTGAGTCATAGCGACCCTATATGGGGTTTCTGAGGAACAGTGGTGGGTTTGAACTGCTGGCATTGTGGTTTAGTCTAGTGCTTATCCTACAGTCCCTCATCAGGAGCTGGTGTTGGGACTGTGGAAATTGGTAGAGGTCAACCCTCAAGGCCTTTCATACTTGATTCATTTGCTTTCAAGTCATACCTCAGACTTTACTGAATAGACAAAGAAAAATGAAAAGGAGTGTAGACTAAGAAATTTAAGACTGGACTGGACAGTGAACCACAAGATTGGCAGTTCAAACCCACCAACTGCTCCTTGGAAACACTATACAGGGTCGCTATGAGTCAGAATTGACTTGACGGCAGTTAAGAGCAACAATTAAGTACGACATTTCTAATATTCCAGAAGCCAATAAGACACAGTCCACAACAAGGTTCAATTTGACCTGCATAGGAAGTCCACAATAATTTGCATGATTCAGGATACCTACTTTGCTGCTACTAGGGCATACAGGGGGCCTGGCATGCAGGCAGAATTCCAAGAACTATATTTATGAACATTCACCCAGAGTACAGAGAGACATGATGAAATATTCTCACCACAGAATGCTTCTTTAAAGACCATAAGTTTCCTGCCATCCAGATTTGGTATCTTTTTCCTGGTCCACATTCAACAATCCTTTTTAATTGTCTTTAACAGTGGAAACAACTCGACAGTACTTAATAACACCTAGCAGTGGAGAACAGCCAACTCTTTTTACAGTTCTGTACTACGCAGTTTTATTAAACTCAACCTTCTCAAAATACTCGTAATTTCTATGTGTTGCCTACATACACAACTTTAAAAACTGTACTTGTAATCTTAATTTGTTACTGTTGTTGTTAAGTGACGTTGAGTCAGTTCCAACTCATAGAGACCCTGTATAGGGTTTCCAAGGAGTGGATGTTGAGTTTGAACTGCTGACCTTGTAGTACAAACCAACCTTGTAGTCCAGTTCTCATCCTATAGCACCACACCAGGACTCTATTTTACACTCTACTTTAAAAATTATAAGGGGTTAGAGCAAAAGTTGAAAGCAGAGAATATCAGAAGGATGTTTACCTGTGCTTTATTGACTACACAAAGGCTTTTGATTGTGTGGATCATGACAAGCTATGGACAACATTGAGAAGTATGAGTATTCCAGAACACTTAATTGTACTTCTAAGAAATCTGGACCTAGACCAAGAAGCAGTTGTTCGAACAGAACATGGGGACACTGAATGTTTTAAAATTGGGAAAGGTGTGAGACAGGGTTGTATTCTTTCACCATACTTGTTCAACCTGTATGCTGAGCAAATAATACGAGAAGCTGGGTTCTATGAAGAAAAACGTGGCATCAGGATTGGAGGAAGACTCATTAACGACCTGCGATATGCAGATGATACAACCTTGATCGCTGAAAGTGAAGAGGACTTGAAATATTTACTTATGAAGATTAAAGAGCACAGCCTTCGATATGGATTGCATCTCAATGTCAAGAAAACAAAAATCCTCACCACTGGACCAATAAACAACATTCTTATCAATGGAGAAAGGATTGAAGTTGTCAAGGACTTCATTCTTCTTGGATCAACTATCAACACTCGCAGAAGCAGCAGTCAAGAGATCAGAAGACGTATTGCACTGGGCAAATCTGCTGCACAGGAACTTTTTAAAGTATTGAAGAGCAGAGATGTCAGCTTGAGGACTAGGGTGCGCCTGACCCAGGCCATTGTGTTTTCAATAGCCTCATATGGATGCGAAAGCTGGACAGTGAATAAAGAGGATCGTAGAAGAATTGATGCCTTTGAGTTGTGGTGTTGGAGGAGAATACTGAGGGTGCCATGGACTGCCAAAAGAACCAATAGATCTGTTTTGGAAGAAGTGCAGCCAGAGTGCTCCTTGGAGGCCAGGATGGCTAAGCTTCGTCTCTCCTACTTTGGACATGTAGTCCGGAGGAAACAATCGTTGGAGAAGGATGTCATGCTGGGTAGGGTGGAGGGTCAGAGAAAAAGAGGAAGACCTCCAACGAGATGGATCGGCCAGGTGGCATCATTGATGGACTCGGGGGTGGCAGCGGTGGTGAAGTTGGCCCAGGATCGAACATTGTTTCGTTCTGCTGTGCATGGAGTCGCTATGAGTCGGTTCCGACTCGATGGCACCTGACAACAACAACAACAAGAGCAAAAGTTAAAAATATAGTCAGTACGTGAAGGATCATAGTTTTCCCTAAGACTGGAAAATACAGAAAGATAGACCTTAAATGATTAAACTTACTGTGAAATGAATAATAAAAAGATGCTTAAAAGAGAGAAGAAAAGCTCTCAGACCGGTAAAGTTGACTGTGTCCTAAGATGCATTGATAGTTAAAGAATGTTTATATAATCAATTCCCTTTGTTCTGATTTCATGTTCAACAAGTAAGCTTCAGGTTATAATTTAGCATCTCAAGTTCCATTACCTACCAGGAGAGGATAAAGTATGTGACTATAGTACTCAGGTTTGTGTGACAGCTATATTTCCCATTGACAATTAATTGGTACTCCACTTTAAACATTAATCCTGTGAGCTTGCTTCATGTCCATGTGTCACTCAGAATTGCATCCATTCTTGAGACTCAATAGAAACTTCAGAGGTCCAATTCTAGACAAGCTCAGGGCCAAACATTTACTATGATAAATTAACCCAAGTAAAGAGTTTGCAGGATTGGTTCTGGGAGATGTCTAGGGAGCCACCTTCTGGCGGGGCCATTACAATGTTCCCTTAACACATTGGGTCTGTCTTCACAGTTCTTTTGCTTCTGTGTAACAGCGTTAATGAATGCAACCCGTTAATTATTGGCAGGCTAGTCAGCCTTATGCACAGGAATTTGCCACAAATAGAACATATTCCTCACATCTAATTCAGGGGGTGGGGTTATGCACTTTTGTTTCCTTAGCTCCATTGTATGTCAATTGTCAGTGTTAGCAAGAAAAACAAAATTACAGATGGGAAAGTCAGTATTCACCATCCTCCCTCCCCACCCCAAGAATCAAGCTAATGCATAAAAGATAACATTTAAAAAATATTTCAGATTTATCCGTGTTTTCCAATTTACTATACATGTTGTCTTTCCCTTTTTGATAAGGGAATAGATGTTTGTTTGTTTTTCTGTGAAATTTTTCTCTGTCTTGAACATCTGAAAGCAGACAGATTTGCAAATCCATCATTGAGGGAGGATACTGTAAATACATTTTATTTGCGTTTACATGTTATCTAGAGAATTGTTTCCTTTTACTACTGTTTTTGGGGAAAAATGAGAACTCCACTTTAAAGTACTTCTACAAATAATAGTAATATAATTTCATGATAGTTAACATGAAGAAGCACTTTTCTAACAGTTTCCAGATGTACGTTGAATAAAATCTACTGATTTTTCTTGAGACTTTAATATGCATACTCAGAACAGAGAAATCCCCAAGTTTATATTCATGAAAATGTTGCATTTTAAGTAGGTTTTATGAGTTTATTTGAAATTGTGCTCACACAAAGAGACAGGGCGGCTCTTCATTTGTTCTCATGTTGCTACTGTATCCTTATGTTTAGGGAAAAAAATTAAGATCTACAAACTCAGTTCTGACCATATGATGGGAGAAGAATTAAATTTTACTTAACCACCTCAGCCACAGAAGTCTTATTGTTGTTGCTAAGTGCCTTCAAATCGGTTCTGACTCATAGAGACCCTGTATAGGGTTTCTGAGGAGCAGCTGGTGAGTTTGAACTGCCAACCTTGAGATTCAAGCTGACCTTGCAGTGTAGTGCATTATCCCACAGCACCACACCAGTACTCCACAGTATAGTCATTCATAGCTTTTGAATTTGGTCAATTAAGGGATTGATACCTCTATGAACAGTCATACATCTGAACACATGTAATATCACCATGTTACAGACAAGTACATAAAGCATATTTACATACAGTTCTGCAGAAAGAGAATGCTTTAGCTGCTTGAATCTATAAGCAAGATCACCACACTTCATCAATAAAATCTTGGGAAAGGGGGTGGAAATGTTACACAAATAACAGGTGATAACTTTAACAAAAATATGCGATACCGTGCATCATGTATTGGCTCTTTTTAACATATATTTTTGGGATTATTGCTTTTATATTGTGGGTTGGGTTTGGGAATACCCAGGAGCCATCTATTAGTATTTCTCCTGGGGAGTGTCACTACGCATTTTCAGGATGTCTTTGGGGAAAGAGTGAGCATTACCTCTGATGAGAAGATCCATTTGTGCTAGATTTTGAGAATAGACTGTGTCAGCAGTTATGCTGTACTCTGTCCATGAATGACCACAAAGGCCCTCTGGGAACTACAAGGTACAATGTGGCTCATTGAAAGCAAACTTAGAGAATCCTAGACTGAATTTAGTTGACTTAGGTTTATTTTTCCTTTTTCTCCTTTCTTTGGTGTAGCATTTTAAGTTTCGCTTCAGTAATCTCATGGGGATGGTACAGGACCCGTCAATGTTTTGTGCCATTGTGCATGGACTGATTCCACAGCAGCTAACAGCACAATAAACATCATCTCTCTCTTACCCAGAGGAGCCCAGTGGGATAGTGGTGAAGCACCTGGCTGCTAATCGAAGGATCAATGGTTTGAACTCACCAGCCGTTCCATGGGAGAAGGATGAGGTGGTCAGCTTTCATAAAGATTCACATTCCTGGAAACCCGATGGGGCCATTCTCTTCTATCCTATAAGGTCGCTGTGACTCAGAATCGACTGGACAGCAGTGGGTTTGGTTGTTTTGGTTCTAAGTCTTTCTATGCCACTTCAACAAACAGCCTCTTTCATAAAATCTCTCAAAAACTCAAATGCAAACTGAAATTTCTTCACTGGTCTTCTTGATTAAATATTTAGTGGACATTTGTCATCCCTATTATCACTTCCTGTTGTCCCTGTAGGATAAGCACAATGGACTGCTAACCACAAGGTTGGCAATTCAACCCTACCAGTCACTCTGTGAGACAAAGATGAGACTTTCTTATCCTGTAAAGGTTTACAGCCTCAGAAATCCTATACAGGGTTGCTGTGAGTTGGAATCCACTTGATGGCAGTGGGTTTAGTGTCACTCCAACTTCCTGTCTGTACGGCTGTAGTTGAAGAGTAATTGTGGCTGCCTCCTAAAATCCCTATCTAAGAACAGTCAGAGTTGGGCACGTAACATAACCTCAGCCATGTCGAATTTGAGCAGTGAAGCAAGAACAGAAGGAACATTCGGTAGTTATCTACCAACTGCAGAGTCAGCATAATCGCAGAACCCTGACCAGATTGGCCCAGTCTGTTATGATAGCTGTGCATCTTGCTTCTCTGCTCTTCTGACGTTCCTATTTCCCGAGGCTCCTAATGTCTGATGGAATGAGCCCCATTTTTGCTTAAATTAGTTGTGGTTGTTGTTAAAGTGCTGTGGCATCCATTACAGCTCATAGTGACTCTTTCTAAGGTGAGAAATCTTTGCAGGAACAGAAAACTTTATCTTTCTCCTGCGGAGTGGTTGGTGGGTTCAAACAACTGACATGGTGGTTTGCAGTTAAGTGCATATCCTACGAGGAACCATTGTTGCTTGGATTTCCATCACTCATCACCAACATCCCCTATTCATATGTAAGTAAGCACTTGATTACATATTGTCCCTAAGTTTTGTACTTAAACTTTGTCTCATACACAGGATTTTAAGTATGATAGTTAGCATTTAGTTCACATTGAAAATCAGAAGCTAGTAGCAAACAAAGTGAAGGGGATTTTAAAATAAGTTACAGATGAAAGAAGTGGGAAAAGTAACTTGCCACATGTTACAGTTTAATCAGAACTAGAGCAAGGATTACTTGATCTGCCCATTATAGCTCTTTCCACCAGAACAAGCTTCCTTCTTGCTCATTGTGATTGTTTTTTCTTCAAAGACATTAAGACTAAACGATGAATCATATTCTCAGATAATATTAAAAAATAATATAATATGCATTCGAACATGGAGCCCAAAGAGCGGTTATAGAGCACTCTAAGAAAACAACAGAAGTGCATCCATCAGCCCACAGAGCTAATGGAACACAGGAAATAATACCCAAGAATGTACCAAAGAAAGTAATTTCCCATAAGAACCCAAGAAAATATACTGCTATAATGATGACTGCAATAACTGATATACTATTCATAAGCCTTCATTTATCATGAGCTGTATAGAATTATGTCCGTACTGAACAGAATTTCTCTCTCTCTCGGAGTTTCTTCCATGAGACAGCTGCCGTACTTAATGTTCCAGGATTAACTAAAAGGCATCATGTTGGATTCAGAGTGACTATTTGCATAAGTGCAGCAGGGAGAAGTTTAAGGATTGTGCTGAGAGGTCTGTAATTCATATTAGAGAAGAATCCAGGAACATTGCTGCAAGAGGGCCAAACACACGTCCAGTGCCGTATGCGCATTCTTTAACGTAGTTATGGAAGAACTGCAATCTAATGAAAGAGGATTCATGCTGCTCCTGGCAGAGAATTTCATCTCGGGAGTTTAAAGCCATGGCAAAGAGTCAAGGTTTCTCGTCCTAGAGTTTAAATCATAAATATCAAAGAGTAGAACTTTTAGCTGCCATGCTTTCACTATTTTCTGCACATTTTCTGTGTAGTGGCAAATTAATAGTTTGTCCTTTGTTTCTTGGCATGATTAATAAGAACTATTTATAACAACACTTGGGCCCATCATTTCAGTGTTGTACCTAATGATTTATCATCCACCTAAATGCCAATTATAACTACTTAAATATGTGTACATGTGTGAGGGATAGGGATTCAATCCTTAGATATGATGATTTGAGTGAAATGGAATAGCGTAAATGAAATTTTTTCTAACTACCTGGATAGAGTAATAAAGATGTGTTGTTATTGTTAAGTACCGTAGAGTCGGTTCAGACACATAGTGACCCTGTACAGGGTTTCCAAGGCTGTAAATCTTTATGGGAGCAGAAAGCCTCATCTTTCTCCCGCAGAACAGCTGGTAGTTTTGAACTGCCGACCTTGAGGTTAGCAGTCCAATTCGTAACCACTACGCTACCAGAGCTCCTTAATAAAGATGTTTAGTGGAATCAAATGTAAGATATCTTAGTAGTTCCTTACCTGAGACCAAATTATATGGAATTGTATGTTATGTATGATCCATTAAATAAAAAAAACTAGGTCAACAAATCTAAGTTTTCTGCAAGCAGGGCTAGAGCCAAGAAAATGTTTGGAAAAATTATGAGAAACCTGAGTTACCATCTGTTATGGATTCAATTGTGTGTCCCATCCCCACCCCACCCCCATATATGTGTTATAAATCCTACTCCCTGTACCTGTGGTTATAATCCCATTTGGAATGGGTTTTCTTTGTTATATTAATACAACAGTTTTAGCATAGGCTGTACCTTGAGTCGCTTTCTTTTGAAATGCAAGAGCAGCAGGTTAAGAAAGCAGAGATGGGGCAAGATAGATGCCACACCACTTGAAGATCACCAGGGAACCAGGATGCCAGGACCTGCCCCCACAGAAGACAGACAAAAAGCCTATCCCTACAGCCATTATCTGGAACTTAGACCTCTAGCTTGCTAAACTGTCAGGAAAAAGATTCCTATTAAAGACACTCACTTTGGTATTCCTGTTATAGCCGCTCTAGATAGCTAAGACACTTGCCAATGACCTACCAAGCCTTTGATGAGCCCACTTTTCAGAAGGATCTGCTCTCAAAACTCATCTCATTGTCCAGACTCTGACCACAGTGACCTGCTTTCTCACTTAACTTTGTGACTTTACACTTTAATGCCAAGTTTGGAATGAATAGCTTTCTTGCCATGAACATTTTCAACTGAAGGGTGCCCTCCTAGACCATCACAACTAAAGTAATAGCCCCCTACCCATTCCAGTCTTCATAGCCTCTTTCTCTTTATTTTATTTACTTCACAGCATTAAAAATTAATTGCCTTTGGGTAGACTCTGAGTCTACCCAGTATTTCTACATGCATCAGAATAGAACTATACTCCACAGGGCTATCAACGATGAGTTTTTATAAGTAGGCCACCGGATTTTTCTTCTGAGGCAATTCTAGGCACACTTAAACTTTCAAATATTCTGTTGGCAACCAACAGCATTAACTATTTGCACTACAGAAGGCCTCCCGCCAAATAAAATTATCCCAATGATTTGTTATTAGTTAATTTATTATTTGAACTTGGTGGAGGAACAAACATGAAACTTGTGTGTGTGTATATTTGCATTTTTTTAAATCCTTTGTGAATTGAGTGAAAGTTTACAGAAGATCGTCAATTTTACATTCAACAAATCATACACTTTACTTCATCTCAGTGATTGTAATCCTCTCCATGTCACAACATTAATACCACGCCCTTCCTGTCACTCCTATTTCCATTCCACCCTCTCTTCCATCCCTTCTCAACATTGTCCTTAGGTCAATGTTGCCCTTTTGATCTTGAATGATTTACCATTCCATGTGAGCATACCTTACTGTGTAGTTGTCCCTTCTTAACACCTATCTACTGCTTGGCTGAATTTTGGCCCACAGAAGTGGTTCTACTCCAGATCTTAAGGGTGGTCAAGGACAATTGTTTTAGGGTCCTCCAGTCTTTTTCTAACCAGTAAGCCCAGACATTTTTTTTTAAATATATAATTTTAAAGTTTGTTCTGCATTTTCTACCACACTGTATGTTGTTGTTGTTATGTGCCGTGGAGTCAGTTCCGACTCATAGCGACCCTGTATAGGGTTTTTGAGGCTATAAATCTTTACGGGAGCAGAAATCCTCATCTTTCTCCCGTGAAACAGCTGGTAGTTTCAAACTGCTGACCTTGAGGTTCGCAGCCCAATTCATAACCACTATGCTACCAGAGCTCCTTACCACACTGTATAGGACCTTCTAATGTGATTACTTTCAGAGCATTTGATAGTGGTAGCAGGGCACCATCTAATTCTGCTCTCAGAGTCCTGGAGACTGAGATTCACCTGAAGCTCCATTCATTTATTTTACTAATTGATTCCAAGCACATGAAACTGTTTTGTTTTGTTTTTCACCCAATCACTGTCTCTTAGCCATAACTCAGGTAACTCTCAAACTTTTGGGGTCACTTCAGTTTTTTAAAAATTCTGTCTGGATCATTTTTAAAATTCAGTCTCATTCTATTCTTCAACACATTCCTTTTTCACACAGCACTGTAGGATAAACACTGGACTGCAGGATTGTTTGAACTACAAGGTCAGCAGTTCAAACTCAACAGCTGCTCCTTGAAAATTCTATACAGGGCCACTATGAGTCAAAACAAACTCAACAGCACTTAACAACAACAAAACAACATCCACCACTTGACTGTCAGTTCATCCTAATACAGTGGTTTTCTTGTTGCTGTGATGTTGGAAACTATACCACAAGTATTTTCAATACCAACAGGGTCACCAATTGTGGACATGTTTCAGTTGAACTTCTAAAATAAAACCTAGGGAAAAAAAAAAAAAAAGAGAGAGGTGTACTGCTTCTGAATGTTTAGACACTGAAAACCTTATGACTTGCAGCTAAATATTGTGCCAAAGTTAAAAACATTATAAATAGCAGCAGAATATTGTCAGATACAAGGCTGGAAAATGAGCCCATCAGGTTGGAAGACACTCAAAATGTGACTGGGCAAGAGCTGACTCCTCAAAGTAGAGCTTACCATGATGACACAAATGGAATTTGCTAATGGAGCACAACTCAAAATGAGGAGAGACAGTTGCAAACATCCATTCATAATTACAACATGGAATGTAACAAAGGATAAACCTAGGAAAATTGTAAACGGTTAAAAATTAAATGCAAATTAAATAGATATTTGAGGCATTAGTGAGTGGAAATGGATTGGTATTGGCCACTTGAATCTTACAATGATATGGTTTACTGTGCAGGAACAAGTTAAAGAGAAACAGAGTCACATTCATCATTAAAAAGAACACTTCAGTGGGAGGTATCAAGATGGCGGAATAGCAGAAAGGCTGTAAGGATCCTCTACCAGAAAGATATAGGAAACCAAATTAAACAGATGCAGATGAAAGTTCTGGAACTCTGAGCTTCAGATGAAGGGATAAAGAAGTGGATTGAATGCTTATTTCGAGAGAGAGCTGAACAGTCGTGGCAAAAAAAAGGAGAGTCTGGTGACCTGTGCTCACCAATCAGATAGGCTCAGCCATCTTGAGCTTTTGGGAATGGCTTCAGAGACAAGAAAACATACTGGCATTGCAGAAACATACCTGTGGCTCACAAGGATTAAAGAGGCAACAACTATGTCTATACAGCTCAGCTACGATTATACCATGTACAGCCCCACCGATTGGGCAAGAGCCAATACCAGCTGCTGTATATACTGGATCAATGACAACATCCATCATCAACTAAATCCATCCTGAAATGAACTGCATGAAAAGTGAACAGAGAACAGTGCACAAACTAATCTCCTGATCTCACTCACCAGGAGGCAGTTGGTGAGTACCTAAGAATACAGCAACATACAATCACCAACTTAATACAAATACAACACCACCACAATATCTTGAAAGCAGTAGACAATTTCTGTTCACACAAAGAAATAAGAGAGTGGCTCAACAAAGTGAACAAAAGGCAAGGTTAGAAAACATTTTTGAGTGGTAAAAAAAAAGGAAGCATAACTACCTGAAAAAGTATTCAAGAGCGTGATATTTAAGTGTCTCCAAATGATGAACCACACCACAAGGTCGGTTTGAATTGCAATGTGGGCAGTTCAAACTCACCAGTCGCTCCTTGGGAACCCTATACAGGGTCACTGTGAGTCAGAACCAACTTGACGGCACTTAACAATAACAATAACAAATGACTGACAGAAAAGTGAAGGAAAACACTACATGAACAACAATAGATAAAAGATTGGAGAAATATAAAACCTGTAAAAAGAAATCCAGAAGATTGATACTAAGGTTTCAGAATTGAACAATACATTGAAAGGACAAAGGAATAGATTTGAATCAATGGAAGCCTGAATTAGTGAGCTTGAAGATAAGTCTCTTAATACTAGTGAACTAGAAGAACAAACAAAAAAAAGAAAAAATCTGAAGAAAGACTAAGATTCATGTGGGACAATATGAAGAGGAATGCCTTATGAGTGATCAGAATTTCAGAACAGAACAAAGAAAAGCACAGAAAAGACTGTTAAATAGCTATTGGAGAAAATTTCCCTAATGTCATGAAAGACAAGAAGATAAAATTCAAGAAGCTGAATGAACGAACTCCAAACAGGATAGACACTAAAAGAAAATCACCAAGACACATCATAATTAAACTCTCCAAAATCAAAGACACGGAAAGAATCCTCAGAGCAGCTCAGGAAAAAAAGAAAATTTACCTACAAAGAAGAGCCAACAAGATTAAGCTCTGATTTCTTAGCAGAAACTATGCAATCAAGAAGGCAATGGGGAGACATATACAAAACGCTGAAAGAAAAAAAAAAATTGCCTACCAAGAATCATATCCCCAACAAAACTGTCCCTCAAATATGTTGGTGACATTAGAACATTTCCAGATAAAAAGAAATTAATGGAATTTGCAAAAATCAGACCAACTTTATAAAAAATACTAAAGGGAGTCCTTTGGACTGAGAACCAACAACATCAGACAATAACTAGAGATTGACATACAAGGAAACACCACCCAGAATCAAATCCAGATATAGAAGTATCCAAGGTCTTCTGGTGTGGTGCTGTAGGATCAACACTGGACTGCGAACCACAAGGTTGGCAGATCAAATCCACCAACTGTTCCTCAGAAATGCTATCCAGGGTTGCTATGAGTTGGAATCAACTCAATGACACACAGCAACTGAAATATCCAAAGTGAAACTAGCCTACAAGATTGAAAATAGGGAATCAGATATATTAATTTATAATCCAGACAACTACAAATCAACAGGAGGGAAAGCATAGGTACAGAATTCTAAATGGCAAAGAAGTCAAGTAGATTTCAAGATAGAATAGACCATTTTAAATTGGGAAATAAATTAAACAAATTACAGAGCAACCTCAGAAAAAAATGAATACTCTTTCACATCAAATCAAGAACTGAGAAAACCATGACGTTTTTCTAAACATTAATATAAAAGCTGTGAATAAATTGACTAGAAAATTAAATTATCTCAGCACTGAAAAATGTATGGAACAAAGAAAGAGCAGCACCACACAAAAACAAAATAGCAAAAAAAACTGCAATTAATTCATTCGTATCGATAATTACATTAAATGTTAGTAGATTAAATATACCAGTCAGAAACAGAGAGTAGCAGAATGTAGAAGAAAACAGGATTCTACAATATACTGTCTAACAAGAAACACAACTTACACACAAAGACAAAAATAGATTAAAAATCAAAGGATAGAAAAAACATATTAAACTAAAGGCAATCAAAATGAGCAGGAGTGGCAATACTAAAATAGAAATCAAGGCAAAAACCAGCATAAGAGACAAAGAAGGACATTATATCATGATTAAAGGGTCAATTGAACTCAACGATAATAAATTTTATGGTCCCAATGAAAGGGCCTCAAAATACATAAATCAGATTCCAACAGAATTGAATAAATAAATAGACAAGTCTACAATCAGAGTTGCTGTTATTGTCAGGTACCATTGAGTTGGTACCGACTCATAGTTTGGTCCTAGGCCAAACTCAAATTGTTGCCACTCTTGAGCCCATTGATGCTGCCACTTGGCCAATCCATCTCGCTGGGGGGTCTTCCTCTTTTTCTCTGACCCTCCACCTTACCAAACATGATATCCTTCTCCAGCGACTGGTCCCTCCTGACAATATATCAGAAGTATGATATATGAAGTTTGGTCAACCTTGCCTCCAAGGAGCACTGTGGCTGCCCTTCTTCCAACACAGATCTGTTGGTTGTTTTGGCAGTCCATGGCACTTTCAGTATTCGCCTCCAACACCATAACTCAAACGCATCAATTCTTCTACAGTCTTCCTTACTCATTGTCCAGTTTTCGCATGTGTATGAAGTTATTGAACATCCCATGGCTTGGGTAAGGCACACCTTAGTCTTCAAGCTGACATCTTTGCTCTTCAACACTAAAAAGGTCTTATGCAGCAGATTTGCCTAATGTGATCCATCATGTGATTTCTTGACTGCTGTTTCTGTGAGTGTTGACAGTAGGAGATTTTAATACATCACTTTCAATAAAGGGCAAAATAACTAGAAAGAAACTCAACAGAGACACAAGAACTAAACAACATAATCAACCAACTTGATCTCATAGATTTATACAGAGCACTCAATCAAACAACAATACAATACACATTCTTTTCCAGTCCACATGGAACACTCTCTGGAATAGACCATATGTTAGGCTACAAAGCAAGCCTCAATAAATTTAAAAATATCAAAATACTACGAAGTGTCTGTTGAGATGACAGTGCTAGAAATTTAGAAAACAATAGAAAGATCAAGGAATCAAAGTCAAATACATGGACATTGAAGAACACCCTGCTTAAAAGCTACTAGATAATAGAACAAATTAAAATTGAAATTTAAAAAAAAAAATTGCTTCAATCAGATGAGAATGAAAACACAACATACCAAAACCTTTGGCACACAGCAAAAGCAGTACTCACAGTAATTTATAGCAGCAATAAATGCACATATGCAAAAAGAAGAAAGAATCAAAATCAACACCTTAGCCTAACATCTCCAAGAATTCAAAAAAGAACAGCAAAGAAAGCCTACCACCCAAAGAAGAAAATAAATAATAAAGATTAGAGCATACATAAATGAATTAGAAAACAGAAATAATCAAAAGACAAGAAGTTAGTTCTTTGAAAGGATTCATCAGATTTACAAACCACTGGAAAATCTAGCAAAAGAAAAAAAGAGCAAGATTCAAATAGCACACATAAGAAATGATATGGGTGACATCAAAACAGAACCAAAGGAAATAAACAGGATAATAACAAAAATCACCAAAAGTAAAATATTCCTTTGAGATTTGCTCAAGTAAATTCTGTGCTTACTTCTATGTTGCATAGTTTATAACTGGTTGATATAGTGGAACTGAACCTTCAAGCTCTCAGTGAGTTTGTGTATCTGTAACTAAGAAAAAGTTTTGCCTCTCAGTATGTGAGTTTGACATTTTTTCTACTTTTTTTTTCATTTATTGTATATTGGAATATACAATAAATGAAATTATAAAATCCCTCAAATTCAAAGAACTCCGTTTTAACGGGATTATAGAGATGCAAGCACTAATGTAACTCTACAATTCTCAAATTTATCAGAAATAAATTGAACTTCTAATACAAGGCTTTAAAAAAACTTTTCACATAAACCTCTAGATCAGAAGCACATTTGTATAAAACTCAATTTAACATAGTAAGTGTGAGTTATTTTACAAAGTAGACTGGTTTGATCATTTTTGGCTTGAAAATAGCTATCTGACTCTTCTCTGATTTTATTAGTATGGATGTATTCATTTTTATTGCTGCATAACAATGTTGTTGTTAGTAAACACAGAGTGAGTTCCAACCCTCTGCACAACAGAACAAAACATTGCACAGTCCTGTGCCATCCTCACAATTGTAGTGTTGGGGCCCATGGTTGCTGTCACTTATCTGCCAGTTGGCTGTACTGTGGTGATGTGTGTTGCTGTGATGTGGGATGATATGCTATCAGTATTTTAAATACCAGCCGGGGCACCCACGGTAGACAGGTTTCAGCAGAGCTTCTAAACTAAGACTAGGAAGGAGGAGAGGTGGACCACTTCTGGAAGGTCAGTCACTGAAAACCTTATGATAGCAGCAGAACAATATCTGATATAGTGCCAGAAGATGAGCATAATGACAGCATCACAAATTTAGTACTTAAAACAAAACACAACTAATGTTTCACAGTTCTTGGGTAAAGAGCTCAGCCAGAGCTAGGTTTCCTATAATAGTTCTATCAAGGTGTAATTTGGGCTCTTACCTGACAGCTTAACTGGGGAAGGATCCTCTTCCAAGTGTAGTCAAGTTGTTGGCAGAATTCAGTTCTTGGCAATTGTTAACTGAAGAGCTCATTAATTTGCAGGTTGTTAGTCAGAGGCCATCCTCATCTTCTTGCCAAATGGTCCTCTGAACAAGGCTGGCTGGTTGCTTCATCAAAGCCAGGAAACATGGTAGTAAGTCTCTTAGTGAGTTTTAATCTTATGGAAATTAATCACATATATCCAATCACCTTTGCTATTTTGGATTGCTTAGAAGCAAGGCCCAGGTCCTTCTCACACTCAAAAATGGATTACACAGAAACAGAAATACCAGAAGACAAGGATCCTGGATGCCACCTTTAAAATCTATTGCCATATGGTGCACAACACATTTATATATACAAGAGGGCTTCAAAAAGATGGAATAAAAAGATAATGGAATTTTTCTATGAACTTTTGAAGCCCCATCATACTTAATACATATACACATTAGATTTATGTTTGTATTCTCATGAAGAAACAAGTTACATTCCTAAACTTCTGATACTGGTTTGTTGATTAGATAGGTTAACATTTCTCCTAATAATGTTAAAAGAATGAAAAATTATGTGCTCAACTAAATTGCAAGCAAGCTAAGCTTATTAGCCTTACTGAAGTAAGGAGACAACACCTTAATAGACCTTCATAATATCTCAAAGCAAAAAGCATAGGGGAAAATATTTACAGGGCTTGGAGATCTGAACTAGTGTCTTAAGGCAGGTTTGTCAAGTCACAAAACATTTGAGGTTGAGTACAGTTCATGACTTTAGCATTAGTGAACGCAGCAATGCCAGATTTTTGCCCCCCAAATGAATTGCTTTAATTACAGGTAGTACAGAATTCTGGGCATAACAAAGACTGAAGAGCAGCTCTGGCAAGATTCTGGGTTGGATTTACTGACCACACAGCTAAGACAGGACTAAAGAGATGGACCATTGTTTCATTTTCTTCTGTTCTTTTTTTTTTTTTTTTTACAGAAGATTATTTTTAAATGTACAACAGGTTCCAAGTTAACACTTTAGTCTAACTATAGGAGCCAGGAGATCTCACAGCAGGGAATTCAGATACTTAAACAGAAACGGAGTCAAGGGTCACTACTTCAGTCACAAAGAACAGCTTATGTTTTTTTTGCCAGAGTTCTTTATTTCACCTGTAACCAGGGGCCCTTCCTCATGGTTTTCTCTTTTAGTTTTTCAAGTTTCTTCTGCTCTTCTTTTTGTTTCTGCTTGAAAGCCATGTCTTCCTCATCAACTTCCTTGTTCTGTTTCTTGGGTTGTTTCAGGGGCTTCTTCTTGCCCCTTCGTAGCTCCACATGGCCCCGTCCTCAGCCCTGATACCAAAAGCAGAACTCCAGCCCCCAATGCCACTGTCAAAGCCAGGTTCTTGGAGTGAGTCCTGATTTTGCTGTTGTTAAGTGCCATTGAGTTGGTTTGGATTCATAGTGAGCGTGTATAGGTTTTCCAAGGAGCAGCTGGTGGGTTTGAACTGCAGACTTTGTGGTTCGCAGTCCAGTGCTGATCCTACAGTGCCACACCAGGAGTCTTGATTAGTAAATGTTTTTTTTTTTATAAACTAGCTATTTGGCCAGATGAGCAGTCTGCTTTCCTGATAGGAAGGCTGTTTGACCAGATGAAAAACTACACAGATATATAGCTTTTTTAGGAATTTCATGAAGCAAATAGTGAAGTTATTTATTACTTTATAGCTTTATTATTTTAGGCAAGAATTTCTGGAGCAAATAATGAGATTACAATTGATACATAGGATCTCAGTTCTCAGTCCCAATCATTACGCAATGTGGGTGAAAATGGGTCTAAATTCTTAAATTATAATTCTGGTAAATGGTTTTCTAAGTTGTAATATGATAATTTTTAAAACAAGACACTATTTCACTCTAAAACCTTAGACTGTTTTTAAATCTAAGGAGCTCTGGTAGCATAGTGGTTACAACTTGGGCTGCTAATCTCAAGGTCAGCAGTTCGAAACTACCAGTGGTTCTGCAAGAGAAAGATGAGGCTTTCTGCTCCTGTCAAGATTTATAGCCTCAGAAACCCTACGCAGGGTCGCTATGAGTTGGAACCAACTCCACAGCACATAACCACCACTACCATTCTTAAACCTAGTTATTTCATGGATAATCTTGGACACCTAGATAATTTCTAAGTAAAATATAATAAACATATTTTTGTTTCTTATAATGGTGACATTTGTGAGTCCTATTAATGATTGTGTTTATTTTGTCAGTTTTAAAATAGATACGTGATTCCCATAAAAGCTAAACAGGTTTGATCATTTTGGGCTTGAAAATAGCTATATAACTCTTTCCTGAATTTATTAGTGTGGCTGAAATTGTTTTTATTGCTGCATAACAATGTCGTTGTTAGGTAACATAGAGTGTACCCAGGGGTTGTAGATGTATATTCATGAGTTGGCTAATTTGTTAAACTCTCTGTATAAACTAGACTCTTCTCAATTACCTTCGTTCCTGTTTTCTCTGTGAAATAGAACTTAGTTAATTTGGCTGTGATTTATAATTCATACAGGTAAATAAGATTACATTAGAGCAATCTTAGCAAAAAACATGAGCTTGCATGCAATGTAACAGGAAGTGTAAGGTATTTTCAAGGAAAGGATTATAGCAGTTTTCTCTTAAAGTAATAGGTCTAGTTCTTCCAGAATGTGAACAAGATTTATATAAGATAAATATTCAATAGATATAGAAAATTACAAAAGGCTTTCAGAAAAAGTTTTATTTTACTCAACTGAAAGTCAGTAGTCTGAAAAGAAGTAATGAAATGTATTAAGTTCACTCCTTTTTTAAAAAATTATTATTTGTAAGATAGATTTAAAAACAGGACAGTGACCTCATGAATTGCTTACTGCTAAATATTGTCTTGGTGTGAGTTCTGGTGTGGCACTGTGGATTAATGCACTGGACTGCAAAGTTGGTTTGAACTGCAAGGTTCAAGCTCACCAGCTGTCCCTTGGAAACCCTGTACAGGGTCGCTATGAGTTGGAACTGGCTCGACGGCACTTAAAAACAACAACAACAAATATTTTCTTAGTGAAAAACTAGAGTTTGATTTTATATATATTGCAAAGAAGCCATGGCAGCATACTGGTTTACAAGGTAGGCTACTAATTGCTAAGTCAGCAGTTCAAATCTACCAGCTGCTCCATAGGAGGACAGATGAGGCTTTCTGCTCCTGTAAATATTTACAGTCAGGGAAATCCTATCAGGGTCCCTATGAGTAGGAACTGACTGGACAACAGCTAACAACATATATATAGAACAACCACCATCACCACCGATATTAAAATGACAATTTATTTTGAACTATCTAATCTTCTCAAAAGTAGTAAAAATTATTATTTTACATTTTGTATGATTTATCAATATGGCAAAAATTCTATATTTGATCAAAATAAGTTTCTGTGTCTCGTGATGGCATTATTGAGCCCTTGTTTCCAGAAGAACAAAGATTTCTTTCAATGGTATTAATGCCTTCAATGTTTATGTCAAATACTGCATTGTCACTTTCACCACTGATCTGTCTCTTTGTCATATAGTGGTAGCTTAGCTTCCACACAGCTGTGATGCTGGACGCTAGGCCATCACCATTTCAAATTCCATCAGGTTCACTCATGATAGACAGGTTTCAGCAAAACTTTCAGACTGTCTGATAAAGTGCCAAAAAGATGAGCCCTTCATGTTGAAACACATTCAAAATATGGACTCAGAAAAATTCCCTCCTCAAAGTAGAGTTGACCTTAATGGCATGATTGTATCTTAATTTGCTGATGTGGCACAACTCAAATTGAGAAGAGTCAGCTGAAAACATCCATTAATAATAAGAACATGGAATATAAGAGGAATGACTGTAGGAAAATTGGAAGTAATTAAAAACGAAATAGAACACATAAACTTCAGTATCCTATGATTAGTGAGCTGTAATAGACTGGTATTAATCACTTTGAATTTGACAAGGATATGATCTATTTATCAGCAACAAATTAAAGGAAATGGTTAAAATGATCCATCCTGAAGTACAATGCTGCTAGTGATAGAATAATATCTACATGCCTACAAGGAAGACCAGTTAATATGACTATTATTCAAATTTATGCACCATTCTCTAATGCTAAAGATGAAGAAATTGATGACTTGTACCAATTTCTGTCTGTAGTCAAACAAGCCATCAGGATGCAATGAAAATCACTGGTGATTGTAATGCAGAAGTTGGAAACAAAGAGGAAGGATTTGTTGTTATTGTTGCTAAGTGCCTCTGATTCAGTTCTGATTCATAGTGACCCTGTATAAGATTCTGAGGAGTGGCTGGTGGATTTGAACTGCCAACCTTGCAGTTAGCAGTCAAGAGCTTATCCTACAGTGCCATACGGGCTTGGTAATAAAATTATGTGGAAGAGTGCATAGCAGAGTTTTTCAAGATTAATGACTTATTCAATGGAAATACCTTCTTTCAACTACATAAATGATGACTATGCACATTAACTTTGTCAAATGGAATATACAGGCATCAAATCAAATGCATTTATTGAAAGAGATGATGGAGTGAAAGGGATGATAAACGGGAGTGCTAAAGGGAAAGACAACTTGAAGAGCTTTTTGATGAAGATCAACAACTACAGCCTTCTGCATGGTTACACCTCAACATAAAAAACCAAACTCACAACTAGACAAACATGCAACATCATGACAAATGGAGAAAATAGTAAAGCTGTCAGTGATTTCATTTTACTTGGATTCATAATCAATGCTCATGGGAGTTGTTGTTAAGTGCCGTCAAGTCGGTTCGCTCATGGGAGTAGCAGACTGAAAATCAAGCAATGGATTGCACTGGACAGATCTGCGAAAAAAAAATTATCTTTAAAGATGACATTTTGAAGTCTAAAGTGGGCTGGACTCAAGCCATGGTATTTTCAATTGTATCATAAGCATGCTATGTATAAGAACTGACTAACTGGCAATGGGTTTGGGGGTCTTATACATGAGAAGAAAGCTGGAAAATGAATAAGGAAGACTGAAGAAGAATTAATGCCTTTGAATTAGGGTGTTGGGGAAGAATATTGAAGATACTATGAACTGCCAGAAGAATGAACAAATCTATATTGGAAAGTACAGCCAGAAGGTTTCTTAGAAGTAAGAATAGTGAGACTTTGTCTCACTTTCTTTGGACATGTCATCAGGAAGGACCAGTCAACTGGAGAAAGATACCATGTTTGGTAAAGCAGAGGGTCAGCAAAAATTAAGAACACCCTCAATAAGATGGATCAATAAAGTTGCAAGAGGTGGTAATGCAGCCCTCCCTGGTTTGACTTCATTATCTCAGTGAAGCAATAAGACAAGTCTAAAAGGCCGTATGAACATTGATATGGTCATTCCCTTCATTGCGATTCACAATGCTGAAAACTGGAAACAATCTAAATGCCTGTCTTAAGTCCCTAGTGCTGCTATAACACAAATACCATAAGCGGGTGACTTTAAAAATCAGAAATTGAGAGTCTTACAGCTCAGGAGACCTAGAAGTTGAATTGAAGGCTTTGGCTACAGGGTGAAGTTCTCTCTCTCTCTCTCTCTCTCTCTCTCTCTCTCTCTCTCTCTCTCTCTCTCTCTCTCTCCCTTAGTTGGCTCTGGAAAAAGATCCTTAGCTCTTTCTGTTTCTTAGCCCTGCCATGCCTCACTTCCTTAGATATTTTCATATGGCATCTCCCTCTGGCTTACTCAAACTTTTATGATCACTTATGTATCTAATAACCCAGGAGTTGATGAAAATTCTTTTGTGCCATCTCCAGCATCATTTCTATCACCGAGGCCATGTTTTCCAACAACTGATCTTTCCTCGTTTTTTCCAACTTTCACATTCTAATCACTAGTAATTATCAATGCATCTTGTTTGCATGTTTGATCAGTTTCAGACTGAAGAAGTTGGTAGAATTCTTCCATTTCATCATGACTGGCTTTAGTGGTTGGTGCATTATGCACTAATAGAAGCATTAACTGGTCTTATTTATAGGTGTATGGATAGTATATCACAGCATTGTACTTCAAGATAGATCTTGCAATGCTTTTTTTTTTTATCATGAATGTGATGCCATTACTCTTCAATTTGTCAATCTTGGCATAGTAACCATATGTTTGTCTGATTCAAAATGGCCAATACTAACCAGTCCATTTACACTTACTTATGCCTAGGATATTGATCTTTATGCATTCCAGTTCATTTTGGATAGCTTCTAGTTTTCCTAGATTCATACTTCTTACTTCGTCATTCCAATGAAAGTCCCAAAAGCTTTATTCCATCCATGTCATTAAAGTTGATTCTACCTTGGAAAATCATATTTTGACTTTCTATTTGACTGTCTCATCTTCTAGCACAATATTAGACAATGTTCCACTGCTATTGATAAGGTTCCCAGTGTCTAACCATTCAGAAGTGGTCCACCTCTCCTTCTTCCTAGTCTGCCTTAGTCTAAACTCTACTGAAACCTTTCTACCATAAGTGACTTTGGTGGTGGTGGTTGCATAACACTGAGTCAGTTCCAACTCACAGTGACCCTATATTGGGTTTCTGAGGCTGTAAATGTTTACAGGAACAGAAATCCTCATCTTTCTCCCATGGATTTGAACTGCTGACCCTATGGTTAGCAGCCCAATGCATAACCCACAATGCTATCAGGAATCCTTAAGTAGGAGACCATCTGTACATATATCTTTAATATGGAAATTCAAACGGAAGCTGAAGAAAATGAAAACAAGTGCACAAGAAGCAAAATAGGACCTTGAATATGTCCCACCTGAATTTAGAGATCATCTGAAGAACAGATTTGATATATTAAACACTAAAGATCGAAGACCAAAATAATTGAACATCGTACAGGAAGAAAGCAAAAAGTCATTAAGAAGACAACAAAGAAGGAAAAGATCAAAATGGATGTCAGAAGAGGCAATGAAACTTGCTCTCCAGCATAGAGATGTTAAGCCAAATGGAAGAAATGAGGAGGTAAAAGAGCTGAACAGGAAATTTCAAAGGCCAGCTCGAGAAGAAAAGTCAAATATTACAACATTATATTTGGATTGTTATACTCCAAAGATCTGGAGTCAGAAAACCAAAAAGCAAGAACATGCTCAGCAATTTTCAAGCTGGGGGAACTGAAGAAAAAAATCAAGTTTCGACTTTCATTATTGAAAGATTCTCTGGGAAATTATTGAATGATGCAGAAAGCATCAAAAGAATATGGGAGGAATACACAGAGTCACTGTACCAAAAGCAAATGGTTGATGTTCAACTGTTTCAAGAGGTAGCATATGATCAAGAGCCAATCATACTGAAGGAGGAAGTCTAATGAGCACTGAAAGAACTGGCAAAAAACAAGGCACCAGGAATTGATAGAATACAAATTGAAATATTTCAAGAAAGTGAGATGTCACTGGAGGTACTCACTCATCTCTGCCAAGAAATTTGGAAGACAACTATCTGGCTAACTGATTGGAAGAGATCCTTATTTGTGCCCATTCCAAAGAGAGGTGACCCAACGGAATGCGGAACTCATCAGACAATCTCTTTGATATTCCATGCGAGTAAAGTTTTACTCAAGGTAATACAAAAATGGCTGCAAGATACATTGAAAGATAACTTTGAGAGGTTCAAGCTGGATTCAGAAGAGGCCACAGAATGAGGGATATCATTACTAAGGTCCGATGGATCTTGGCTGAAAGCAGAGAATATCAGAAAGATGTTTACCTGTGCTTTATTGACTACGCAAAGGCTTTCGATTGTGTGTATCATGACATGTTATGGACAACATTGCGAAGTATGCGTATACTGGAACACTTAATTGTGCTCATTAGGAATCTGTACATGGACCAAGAGGCAGTTGTTCGAACAGAACATGGGAACACTGAATGGTTTAAAATTAAGGAAGGTGTGCCACAGGGTTGTATTCTTTCACCATACTTATTCAACCTGTATGCTGAGCAAACAATGTGAGAAGCTGGGTTCTATGAAGAAAAATGTGGCATCAGGATAGGAGGAAGACTCATTAACAACCTGCGATATGCAGATGTTTCAACCTTGCTTGCTGAAAGTGAAGAGGACTTAAAATATTTACTGATGAAAACCAAAGAGTACAGCCTTCACTATGGATTGCATCTCAATGTAAAGAAAACAAAAAGCCTCACCACTGGACCAATAAACAACATTCTTATCAACGGAGAAAAGATTGAAGTTGTCAAGGACTTCCTTCTTCTTGGAACAACTATCAACACTCATGGAAGCAGCAGTCAAGAAATCAAACAACTTACTGCATTTGGCAAATCTGCTGCACACAACCTTTTTAAAGGGTTGAAGAGCAAAGATGTCAGCCTGAGGACTAAAGTGCGCCTGACCCAAGCCATGGTATTTCCAGTAACCTCATATGCATGCGAAAGCCGGACGGTGAATAGGGAAGACTGTAGAAGAATTGATGTTTTTGAGTTATGGTGTTGGAGGAGAATATTGAAAGTGCCATGGGCTGCCAAAAGAACCAATAGATCTGTTTTGGAAGAAGTGCAG
>NW_006408528.1:13155617-13156156 GCF_000296735.1 Chrysochloris asiatica | reverse complement strand
GACCCGATCACTTGCCTTGATGTTTCCTGGGCAAGCAACTTGTTTGTTCTTGTAGTAACAGTCTGTCTGCCTCTATTGTTTTGTATTTTTCCTGTCAATAACTTTTTTGAGAATGAAGTAGTAGTTAAAGGAAAAGGAGAAAAATAAAAAAGACTTCTTCTACTCAGTTACTAATAATGTTGTAACTAATGATGTAATTCAGTAATGTTGTTGCTTTTGTTAGATGCCATCGAGTTGGTACCGACTCATAGTGACCTTATGCAGAACGAAACACTGCCTGATCCTAGGCCAACCTCACTATCATTGCCATGCTTTAGCCCATTGATGCTGTCACTTTGTCAATCCATCTTGCTGGGGGTCTTCCTCTTTTTCTCTGACCCTCCACCTTACCAAATATGATATCCTTCTCCAGCAATTGGTCCCTCCAGACAATGTCTGAAGTACGAGAGACAAAGTTTGGCCATCCTGGCCTCCAAAGAGCACTCTGGCTGCACTTCTTCCAACACAGATCTGTTGGTTCTTTTGGCAGCCCATGGCAC
>NW_006408528.1:13148630-13155517 GCF_000296735.1 Chrysochloris asiatica | reverse complement strand
ATTCGTAACCACTATGCTACCAGAGCTCCTTATCCTCATGAACATAGATGCAAAAATTCACAAATTCTTAGATAACAGAATCCAGCAGCACATCAAAAAGATTATACATCGTGATCAAGTGGGAGTCATAACAGGGATTCAAGGATGGTTCAACATTAGAGAAATGATCAACATAATCCACCATATAAATAAGAAAAAAGAAAAGGACCACATGATCATATCAATTGATACAGAAAAGGCATTTGACAAAATCCAACATCCATTCCTGATTTTAAAAAAACTCAACAAAGTAGGAATCGAAGGTAAATACCTCAAGATAATTAAGAGCATATATACAAAACCAACAGCCTACACTGCTCTCAATGGAGAGAAATTGAAAGCCTTCCCTCTGTGAACAGGCACCAGACAAGGATACCCTTTGTCACCACTCCTATTCAATATTGTGTGGGAAGTCTTAGCAAGAGCTATCCGGCAAGACAGGGAAATTGAAGGCATCCAAATCGGCAAAGAAGAAGTAAAACTCTATTTGTAGACGATGTTATTCTATATATAGAAAACCCAAAAAGACTCAGTAAAAAAGCTACTAGACCTTATTGGAAGATTCAGCAAAGTGGCAGGATATAACATCATCATACAAAAATCAGTTGGAGGGTTTCAGGGCGGCTGCCGCTGGTGAACAGCAAATGGAGAGGAGGAGGCGGCAGTGGTGGAAGAAGAGGAGGTGGTGGCGGGTTAGGGAGCCTAGAAACGCAAGTGGGGATGGTAGGTGGTTTGGGCCTGCCGGGCCAGCGTTGTTTCCCCAACCGGTCTGACCGGAGGAACCTCTGGAGCAGCTGTTGGCGGGCTCCTCTTGCTGATGGCATGTTGAGGCACATGGGCCAGCAGCAGCAAGGGTATCTGATCCCGAGGGGACCACTCTAGAGGCCGGGCCACCAGCACCATGGGCCAGTGTGTCACCAAGTGCAAGAATCCCTCATCAACCTTGGGCAGCAAGAATGGAGACCGTGACCCCAGTGGCAAGTCACACAGTAGGCGGGGCACATGCCACCGTGAGGAACAGGTGCCAGCCTGTGGCAAGCCAGGTGGCGATATCCTCGTCAATGGGACCAAAAAGGCAGAGGCTGCGACTGAAGCCTTCCAGCTGCCAACATCCTCGGGAGATGCAGGGAGGGAGTCCAAGTCCAATGCTGAGGAGTCTTCCTTGCAGAGGTTGGAAGAACTCTTTAGGTGCTACAAGGACGAGTGGGAGGATGCAATTTTGGAGGAAGGCATGGAGCGCTTTTGCAATGAACTGTGTGTCGACCCCACGGAATTTTGAGTGCTGCTCTTGGCTTGGAAGTTCCAGGCTGCTACCATGTGCAAATTCACCAGGAAAGAGTTTTTTGATGGCTGCAAAGCAATAAATACAGACAGCATTGATAGGATTTGTGCACGGTTCCCCAGTCTTCATAGAAGCCAAACAAGAGGACAAATTCAAGGATCTCTACCGGTTTACGTTTCAGTTTGGCCTGGATTCTGAAGAGGGGCAGCGCTCGCTGCATCGGGAAATAGCCATTGCCCTGTGGAAACTAGTCTTTACCCAGAACAAGCCTCCCATATTGGACCAATGGTTACACTTCCTAACAGAGAACCCTTGGGGGATCAAGGGCATTTCCAGGGATACTTGGAACATGTTTCTTAATAATTTCACTCAGGTGATTGGTCCTGACCTCAGCAACTACAGTGAAGATGAGGCCTGGCCAAGTCTCTTTGACACCTTTGTGGAGTGAGAAACCGAGGGTCGTAAAAGAAGAGAAGGGAGCAGAGTGCTCAGCTCAGGGCCCAAGGGCTTGTGCCGGAAGGAGCAGACTTAGTGGCTTTGCGCCAGGAGCAGTTGTAAGGATCTGCCCACTGCCCTGCAGCCCACCAAGGAAGTGGACCTTTCTGGAAATAACTGAAGATCCGGATATTTTCTACTTTACACCTTCTCTCTAAAATGCTGTATCATGTTTTAGGCACTTTCTTCGTTTTTCGGTTATTTTTTGGCTGTATCTTTCAGTGGGGGTCCCCCAAAAGATCTGAAGCTGGCTACATGCTGTGCATCTTTTTTTGAAGCCTGCCATTTCTTGCACAAATTAGACATGTGTTTGTTTGGTGGGAGAGGGTGTGGAGCAGGGTGGGGCTGCGTTCCCACCACCAGGGGTGCAGTGCCAGGTCTCAGTTTGGCATCTTTGGTTTTTCGGGGCAGGTCTGTACTTTGTGTAGTGCTGTTTACATGGTTGAATTTTGGTTGTAATAATTATTTTGAAAGATTTACCAGAGTTGAATAGCAGTATTTACCACGTTGCATTAATTCCCAGACAATTGTAAGCTCTTGTGGGGGGAGCCCAGACCAGCTGAGAGCTTTTGTAGTCTGCTGACAACCCCCATTTCAGCTCATTTATCTAAAACCCTTGTTTCCCTCACTTCTTGCTCATTCCTTCTCTGACCAATTGCATTTCATGTTGAGTTTCCCCATCACCATGCTGCCATGCCAGCCAAGTGAGCAGTTGTGTGTTTCCACGCCTTGTGCTGAGAAGCACTTACGCATTGAATGCAGAGAAAGCAGCGCTACCTCAGTTTTGCTGGACGGAGGCGTCTTTGTTAATTTTTCTTTCTTTGATGAAGTTCCTGTATTTTCATGTTGTAAGTGAAAATAGTTTTTTCCTTTTTTTGTTCATTTGCCTTGGAGCCAAAGTTTCTGTTCCTGGTGGTTGGAAAACTTTAAAATCAAAGAACAAAAAAGTGGTATGAAGCTCTCCAAGAGTTATTTATTACCTATTTTGTTGAGGTCAGACTCACACGGGGTAATGTGATGACTGTTTAAGTTTACATGACCCTCCTCTCCTCCCCCTCCCCAAATATGCATATATACATATATAACATATGTATATATTTTATCTATATAAAATATAGATAAATACATATATGTATCAATATTCCACTGTTTCTTTGTCTGCTAAAACTGGCCCTATAAGAGGGAGCTGCCTTCAATATTAAGATAAAATCTGTTTCTTGGGTTTGGTTTATTAGCCTTGAAATAGAAGGAAAAATAATAGAGGCCTTTAAATTATTCAATCTTGTATTCCTTAAGACAAACTTTGGTGGTGTAATAGTTAAACACTCATCGACTAATCTAAAGCTTGGAGGTTCAAACCCACCCAGTGACTCTGTAGAAGAAAGAACTACCGATTTTCTTCCATAAAGATTACAGCCTAGGAAACCCTGTGGGATAGTTCTACTTTGTCCCACGGGAACACTAGGAATCAAAATCAACTCAAGGGACCGAACGAGAACATACTCCTTAATGAAATAGCCTAGATGATTTAATTATCTGGCCTCTATAGTTGCCCAATACTGAATGCTCAAGGAAGCATATCTTATTGTTAACTAATTCCTCTTGCTGAACTATTTATCCAATCAGGCAAAATATAATTAAATCAGCTTTTTATGTGTGTGATCAAGAATAATCTCTAGAGATTATTTATGATCAAAAGAAGGGACTTTTAAACATGGAAATAAGCCAAAAAGTGGGCGTCATCAATGTCTTACTGGGGTTTGTTTAACAAGTATAACCAGGAATTGTTTCATGATCCAAGGGAGTGTATCTGTGTTTGACTTGGCTGTTTGCTGTTCTCATTAATGAGATTCATAGTGAGTCTGCACAAGGTTTCTAAGGAAGGGCTGGTGGGTTTGAACCACTAACCTCATGGTTAACAGTCCAGTGCTTATCCTAGGTGCCACACCAATATTAGTTAGGTAGTTAGAACAGGGAAAGAAGGGGATCTCAAGTCACTCTAGGCGGCCATGTCTCAGCAGGAAACAAGCCAACCTCAGTAGTAAGGAATTTCTGAAAAGAAGGGTGGTGGAGAAAGGAGACTGTTTGCAAGAGAAAATGAATTTACTGAATAATAAGCTGAAACCTGTAAGACAAGACTCAAGGAAACAGTGTATGGACCAATTCTCCCAATTGGCTCCTTGGGCACTGGAACCAGGACAAATGGATATAAAGAAAATGCCAAATTATATTTAGAGCTCCACCTCTTCTTCTTTTGCTAGGTGGATGCCCATCCTTACCTCTTTGTAAGGATGTTTATGTCAATAAAGTTTTCCCTAAGCCTCTTGTCTTTCTTTTGCGAGGGGTAAGTATGTTATGCCATCCCAATTCTTTGGAAGGACAATAGCATCATTTCAGGGACTACAATTCAACCATGATGCCGGGACTTTATTAATTAGACATGCAGTCCTATGAAATATATGCTAACTTATTGACTGTTACAGAATAAATTTAAGAATAAGTGCTAGTGGTGGTAGCGTAGTGACTACGAATTGGGCTGCAAACCTCAAGGTCAGCAGTTCGAAACTACCAGCAGTTCTGCGGGAGAAAGATGAGGCTTTCTGCTCCCGTAAACATTTACAGCCTCGGAAACCCTTACAGGGTTGCTATGAATCAGAACCGACTCCACAGCACATAACAATAACAACAAGTGGTGCATTAGTTAAAGCACTTGGTTGGTAACGAAAATGTTTCCATGGGAAAAACACAAGGCTGTGTATTCCTGTAAAGATCTACAGTCATGGAAACCCTATTGGGCAGTTCTATAGGTTTGCTATGAGTTGGCATGGACTCAAAGGCAAAAGATTGGATTTGGGTTTCTGGCTGGTGAATTTACCAGTGACAATGAAGTTTGAAAGAAGAATCTTTTATTGAGTATCACCTAAATGTCAAGAACTATACATTACTGACTAATCATAAAAACTTCGAGTGATAGGCATTATTACCTTCATTTTACAAGTAAGAAAATTGAAGTTCAACAGGTAAAATAATTTGCCACAGATTATTTAGCTAGTAAATGGTAGAGCCAGATGTCAAACCCTGGAATGTTCTTTCAAAAACCTACGCTCTTTTTACTGCATTATTCTACCCCCGTAGTGAAAACTCTTTTAAGGACCACAAAGTTAGATCTGCCACTTCTGCAAACTGAAAATGATATCTAAATGTCACCAAAAAATAAGTTAGTAAGAAAGGCTTGAGTTTCATGATGGAAATGTAAGTGTATGTTCTATGTGCATAGAATAAAAAGATCTATGAGTCATCTCTGGCAACCCACTAAGTGTTTAGTTGAAGATTGCTCTTTATCATCCTGCTAGATGGCAATTAGAAGTGTGTAAGACAAAGTATCCCTTAGGAAAACTGGATAAAGAATAAATCATTTAAAGTGCTTTACTGATACATTTTCACACATTCTTTGAGTACAGTCCCACAAAATGCAATCCTAATTTGTTTACAGACATTAAAAGGTGATATGGTATAAAGTTGAAGGCTTAAATGCTGCTAACAGTATTAAACTTACCTGAAGCCCAAGGCGGTTTTGGCCATTTCTGCTGAAACGCCACTAAATTAATTAACCTCTATTGTTTTCTTTAACCTGCTTAATGAAAATGTCAGTACCATTTTGACCATGAGGCTGTGAAACCAGGCAGGTCATTTAGAATTTTCTCTCCCCTTAAAATTGCCTCACTCAGATCTGATCAATGGTTAACATCCTTCATCTTAGAAACAATAGGAGATATCCATATTTGCCTTCCCTAAGGGGCATGATGCCTTTTAAAGAGCAGTGAACTGTGAATTTCCTGGCAATTTAAGATAACTGTTATACAGAAAGGAAAATTTGTCTTAGGCTTTGAGGAAGACCCAGGGCAAAATAAATGTTATAGTACCTTCCAACCTCACCCTCGCCCCTACCTTTATTTTTTAATTCATTAGTGGAAAATGTTGATTTCACTCAGAAAAAAAGCATGGCATGGAATTGGAGACATCCTTTTAAAATGTCAGTCTGAAGATCAGTGGTGGAGGAAGGAGAAGTACATTACCAGGTGACATTGTAAGATGCTGGCACCAAAATGACTGTCTATAAAATTTTTGTGCAGTCTTTCAGCATAAATTTATTATTTTTCATAAAAATATGCCTGTAGGTATAAAAATTTTCGTAAGTCCAGAGTACATGTAGCAATATACCTACAAGGCTAGACCTTTATACTAATTGGCTTTGTACCCCTTCTGATGTGCTCCAGGACTTTTGGTGTGGTGCTGTAGAATCAGCATTGGACTGTGAACCATAAATAAGGTCAGCAAGTTGTTCAAATCCACCAGCCACTCCTTGGAAACTGGATCTCTATGAGTTGGAACTGACTCTGCGTCACTTAATGTAACATAATATGCTCCAGTAAGAGCTGTCACTAGTGCACAATGATGCTACAAGTCATGTGACTTCATTGGCACATGCTACATTGCTGCCAGTCTTGTTATAGTCACTCTTTTGTCAATGGTTCCAGTGTTTTAGTTGCAATATTGTGTTAATTAGTTTTGTGAACCTGTATCAATGACTTTTTTTTATTTAGTGTTTTATTGTGAATTATATGATAGTTTACATGGGAGAACATTAGTTTTACATTCATTCTATCGTACATCGTATCATTGCCATGGTTACAATCCCCTCCATGCATCATCAACCAACCAACCAGAGGATATACCCTGCAAGCCTGCCCCCTACACTATCCCTCCCCCACTCCCCAATCTTCAGCACACAGTAGCTCTCCTCTCTGGATCTAAAGCCCCCAGCTGCTCCATCTCTCCATGTCATTGTCTCTGCCTCCGTCTCAGGCATCACTGTTTCTCTGGGTAGGGTCCCGCTCTTGGCTCTTTTCCGTTGATGGTCCTAGGGACCTCTGCTCCTAGACTGAAAAGTTAATCACTTCCTTCCTTGCTATAAAATGTCTACCTTTACATTTCCAACCTTCACAACCAGTCCTGATAACAATTATTCATTATTGTATCACAAGAGACCCATCTGCATTTCATTTCACCA
>NW_006408528.1:13132932-13146794 GCF_000296735.1 Chrysochloris asiatica | reverse complement strand
AATCTGGCTTGAACCTCTGGAAGTTCTCTGTTAATGTATGCTTGTAGCCATTTCTATATTACTTTTAGTAAAACTTTACTTATATGAGATAGCAAAGATATTTGTTCTATAAAACAATTTGTTGTCAATATTTATATAATCTAAGGAGTATTACATTTAAGTAATTTACAGCTTTATCTGATAGAATCTCTCATCCACGCGCATAATAAATTGGCTGCTTGCCGCGCTTTCGCTCTCCCTCCCGGAACCTCTCTTCCAACCTCCGGGAATTTCCTCTCTCCCTACTCGCACCGCATCCTTAGTCAACCTATCACTTACCTCCACTAATCTCAACCCCGCCCTCCTCTTTAACCAGTATAAAAGTCCTTCTCCCAGCAATACTCTCTCTCTCTTTTTCCTCCAGACCTCCAATAAAGCCTTACACGTGGGTGTTTGTGTTCCGGCTCATTCCAGCTCACATTTATGGTGCCGAAACCCAGGAGGGACTTTGCCAGGACCCACGACGATCCCCAGCCCTCGGGTTGATCTGCTTCCTGGCTGTCTCTCCTGAACCTGCTGACCAAACACCCACCCAGGGACCCTCATCCATTTCCATTGCTGACTTTTACAGCCACACACCAGTCAACAATCTCAGGGTGAGTGTTTGGGCAAGCCTCCCTCTCTTGGGTCCTCTACACTGTTAAGTCTAAGTCCTAACGTTAGGCCAGATGGACTCTTCTCAGCCCGTGGCCCAGGATTGCTGCTCTGGGGGGACGCCCCATTAGCTCAATTCCTCTCTCTTCTCTCAAGGGTCTGGCAAGAGAGACAAGGACGCTCCTCTCTTTGCCCTTCTCCTTGGAGGCTTCCCGATCCTCACCTTAACTCTCCGGCCACAATTATGGGAACCTCACAGTCTAAATCGCCTCATTCCACATCCTTGGGTTGTCTCCTGCGCAATCTTAAGGCGCTAGGGCTACAACCTGATATCAAGCCACGACGCTTACTCTTTCTGTGTTCAATAAAATGGTTCCTAATGGCCGGAGAATGACACCTTCAATTTTAACATCCTTTAGGACCTTGATAACTTCTGTCAGTGCAGCGGCAAATGGCCTGAGGTTGCCTACGTTTACAGGCTTTCTTTTCTCTCTGTTCTCATCATTGTTTCTAGCTCTGTTCTCATCCTTCTCTCTATCTCTGTTCTCATCCTTCTCTCTATCTGACTTGCTCCCCTTCTCAGTCCTTCTAGCCCATGAGTAATCACTCCCCACCCAAGACCCAAGCTCCCTCCCAGACGTTTCCTCTTTTGACCCATCAGACCATGCCCATCCCCCACTTACACTCTCTCCATACAACCCCTCCTCCTCCGCCCCGCCTACCTCCTCTTCCCACTCTCCTTCTCCGAAGGGCTCTGTTCCACCACCATCTGGGGTCAAGCCTCACCCACTCAGCTGAACCCTCCCTCTCCACCACAAACTCGGTCCTGAGACCACTCTTATTGATCCCAAGACTTGCCGCTGCCTGCACCCCTGACACTATTACGTGAGGTAGCTGGGACATTGAGCATTGTCTGTGCCCATGTTCCCTTTTCCCTATCTGACCTCTCACAAATTGAAAAGAGGCAAGGAAATTTATCCTCCCATCCAGACACCTACATCAAAAAAGAATTCAAATACCTCACTCAATCCTATTACTTCACCTGACATGACTTCTACATCACTCTCAGTTCTGACGAGGTGCATGCTAAGAGCAATGAAAAGCCAGTGGGAGCTCAGGCAGTTCTCCCAAGAAGATCCCTCTTGGGATCAACCAGGCCACACCAACTGTAGACTTAGAGATCATATGATTCTTTGCCTTGCTGAAGGCTTAAAGAGAACTGCTCATAAAGCAGTCAACTACAACAAGATTAGAAATATTACCCAAAATTCAGATGATAATCAGGCCCAATTTCTATCACATCTAACGGAGACTCTACAAAAATACACCAAACTAGATCCAACATCCCCAGTAGACGTAACAGTTATTAATACTCATTTCATCTCTCAGTCGGCCCTAGACATAAAAAGGAAACTAAAAAAATTTTTGAGAAGGGTCCCCAGGCAAATCAACGGGACCTCTTAAATGCAGCCTTCAAGGTCTATAATGGTAGAGAAGAAGAGGAAAAACAGGACAAGGCACAAAGAGAAAAGGTAAATTCCTGTTACTGGCCAATGCTCTACAGGGTTCCAGACCAACAAAGGGGTATAACAGAATATCCTCTCGGGCACTGCCCGGGTCCTGCTTCAAATGCAAGCAAGAGGGTCACTGGGCAAAACCCTCATCCTCCTGGTCCATGCCCTGCCTGCAAACAGAAGGGACATTGGAAGGTTGATTGCTTCTTTCTCCAGAGACGGAAGGGATCAATAACCCCCCAGTCCCATCAAGCAAAGGGGTTTGCTCCACCAGAGCTTCTAAGACTGCCACAGAGGATTGAAGGTGCCCGGGATCACCAGCCCCCATGGAAATAACTCACAGCGAACCCAGGATAACGGTCCATGTTCAGGTAAGCCAGTCTCTTTTCTTTTAGATGCCAGGGCCACTTACTCAGCTCTACCAGAATGTTCAAGGTGGACACACTCTACCCCTACACTAATAGTTGGGGTTGACGGAGTCCCTACTCAGACCGTCATCACAGAACCCCCAGCATGCTCACTTCATGACACCCCATTCACACACACCTTTCTAGTCCTACACCAATCCTAGGACAAGACATTCTAGCCAAGTTCAAATCTGCCCTCATACTAAACCCTATTAAAACTGCCATGCCTACCTCACTGCCTGGCTTGTTCTTGCATCAGATTCTAAGCACTGGCTAAAGACCTCTCTAACCTCAATCTCTCACCCAGTACCCTCCTTCAATATATGGATGACCTACTTCTATTAGGTCTCCACACCACCACCAACATCTACTCACCCACAAAGCAGTCTCAAACGTCTCCCCTTTATGCCTTCAATTATTCCATATGATTTTCATTGAAAATCCCAACTTCAAATTAGAATCTTGCCCCACTTCTCAACCCTACCTCCCTCCTCCCTATAATCACAAGGGATCTCTCTCACTCATGTACTGAAGCTCTATATCATCTCCATCCTCTACACCACATCTCCTCCACCCAGCTGTCCCAGTCCCACCCAGATCATACATCGATGGCAGTTCCACCACTTAACCTACAGGCCAATGCCAGGCCGGCTACGCCATTTTATTGTCAAATAGGGTATTTGAAGCCATGCCTCTTCCCTTTAATACAACCACCCAAAAGGCTCCCCTATAAACAACAGTCAACAGTCCCCTAGACTTACAACTACTTCAAGCAGTAAAACTCCCAACACAAGCATAAGTCATATACTGTAGGAGTCACCAATCCACCAATAACCCCATCTCACAGGGAAACAACAAGGCCAATCACAAAGCAAAACGAGCGGCCATGCTCCCACCTCCATCCACACAAATGCTTGCTATAACATTCCTCTATAACCCCCTTGAAACACAAAGAATGGCTCAAACAGGGAGCCATACTCTTGGGGACTGGCTTCTTCTCAAGGGACTGTACATTCTCCCCAGGTCACAGGCCACACGCATCCTCATGGATACCTCCCAACTACCTCACCCCCACTTGCTGACTATATCCCAACCCTAAGTATGGTCCATCATTTGTTGCGAACCCATGCAGACCAATTTTTACCCAAACCCCACCCAATGGAACAACAACACTTCCAGGTCCAACCTGGTGACCAGGTGGGCCAGGATCTCCAGTGGTTCTTTCCAAGGGCTAATGCTCCTGACACTATCCTGCTCTGGATCAAAGACCTAGTTCTCCAGGGCACACTCTCTGACCTCTCACCAGACAAAAGCTCTCTGCTGACAAGTCTTTCTCCTGGCTAACCCTATCTCCACATACTCCCTTACATACCTCCACGTCAACTTGCCACCCAGCCTTCCTCGCCCCCTTCGGGGCACTATATGGTCCTTGCAGTAGGCCTCTTCTCTGTCTCACCCCCTGAGTGGCCTTGCCATTCTTGAATATTCTTCACCTTACTCTTTCTCCTTATAGTGGGACTTGTCATCATCCCAGTATGCTCTCTATAGTCTTTATCTCAGCCTTGATGATCAGATCGTGCCTTAGCCAAAATGGCAAAACATGCTCAACCCCTCATACAGCCAGATTGCTCCAGTGTCCTGACCTTTATGCACTCTGCTTGCTATCTGGGACAAACACCTGTCATCAAGCAGTTTTCTGGAATCAGAGTACGGTACCTGTCAAAACTCTCTGACTGTATGGCTTCCCAATCCACAGCTTGCAAAAGGTGGTGCAACAAGCCTGTCTGCTGGACATATCAAACCCAAATAGGGATGTCAGATGGAGGTTGCAGATGCAGCGAGGAAAATGATCAGTGTAGAAGCTGGGACTGTGAACAAGGCTAGATCCTGACAGCATTTACCAACCCCATTGCACCCTAATCACTGAAATAAAACCTCATGCTGAGTTTGTTTGCCCTATAGGGACCGGGGTACTCTGCCACAGCCATTCCCACCTACCCAGTCCCTAAATCATATCCTAATATAACCACCATACACTACACAGGACCTCTCCTCACAGAGATTGGCCTCAGTAATTCCACGAACCTCACCTGCATAACTACAACAACATCACTAATCTTTCCTCCCTCTCCCTTCCAAACTCCTGGTGCACTGACATAACAAAGGTAAGCAACCCAACATGTGGGCCAAAAGGAATATTTTTCTTATGTGGAAAAGATTTTCAAATGCCTACCCACACAATATTGTGGGGTCACATATTTAATCCCTGAGGCCTGAATCTTAACCCCATCTGATATGGATACCATATTCCTCCCTTCTCACTCACCGAGCAATAGGGGTAGTCATAGGAATAGGAATTGGCAGCCTGCTGGGAGTGGGAACTGGAGTAGGAACATCCATACATCTATTCCAAAGATTATCAGAAGCTCTGAACGGGGACATGGAGAGGGTAGCAGACACACTCCTTGCCTTACAAAATCAAGTTAACTCACTAGCTGAAGTATTACTCCAAAACCAATGTGGTTTAGACCTCATCACAGCTGAGAAAGGAGGAATATGCCAGACCCTAGGTGAGGAATGCTGTTATTTTGTCAATGGATCTGGCATAGTCCACTAGGCAATCAGAAACAGCCAACTATGGTTGGACCCTAATGTGCTCCTGGTGGCCTTGGCTCCTCCCCTCCAAGGGCCATTAACTGTAATCCTCCTGATACTCTTATTTGGTCCCTGCTTATTTCCCTGTCTTCAAAATTTTCTTAAGGAACCCATGAGGGCCTTCACAAACCAGTCGGTGGGCAACAGAAGAACAAGACCAGCCAGCCAGAAGAACATGCCAGATACATAGTTCCCTCCTCTTCGCCCCTTCCGTTAGGAAGCAGCTCCAGAAGAGATGACCTCCGCCCCTGTACCCATAACAGCAAAAGGCTGGAATGATAGAATCTCTCATCCAAGTGCATAATATAATGGCTGCTTGCCGGGCTTTTGCTCTCCCTCCCGGAACCTCTCTTCCAACCTCCAGGAACTTCCTCTCTCCCTACCTGCGCGGCATTCTTAGTCAACCTATCACTTACCTCCACTAATCTCAACCCTGCCCTCCTCTTTAACCAGTATAAAAGTCCTTCTCCCAGCAATAGTCTCTCTCTCTCTTTCCTCCCGACCTCCAATAAAGCCTTACACGTGGGTGTTTGTGTTCCGGCTCATTCCATCTCACAATATTGATCATATATTATTCTATGATTATAATGGATAATAAATTCTACTAAGGTTTCTGTAGGAGTTCCCACACTGGGTGACACCAGAACCTAGTGATGCACATCACTAAGAGTGGCCAATAAGGGAAGAATCGCATGCATGAAAATGTACAATGCATTGTATTTTCTATGCTTTAATTTACTTTTAAAGATACTTTGATGTAAACAAAAAGGGACTAAACATTATATAATGGTTCCTAAACTTGTTGCTATTCCAGTCTTCCTGTGTTAGTAAGTGGTCCCTGTTGTTACCAGTTGCTGAAGCAACTGATACACAGGCACCTTTGCTTCTCCCTCCCCCTCATCTCCCACAAGTGAGTTCTGTCATGCTTACTGTCAACATCAGACTTGAAACTGTTCTCTCACCCTTTCTGCTTTCACTGTCGGCCAAGTCTTTAAAACGAATGAGGCTACTATGGTAGGGAAACAAAAGTTTTATCAGGCCTGCTATACAGGAAATGCCACAACTGGTAAAAGGAAGAAACAAAATAGAAGAGAAGTTTCAAAGGTAGAAAAACAGAATACACTTGGGTAAGAAAAGAATTTAAACAGAATTCATCAGAAACCTAAAGCTGAATTCAGGATGAGTTTATAAATTAAAGAGTGTTATTTCATGAATGAAATGCTTACTTTATACAACTCCCAAATGATTACTGAGATTACTGTATAATTTTTTAAGGCATTATTTTCCAAAATATAAAAAACTACTAAAACATAAAATAATTGAGTGATGCTTTAGGATATTTTATGTTCATTCTTTTGTATCAGTTTTTTAGAACATTATTACATAAATATAAGTAGGATATTTAATTTAGTTTGGTTTGTTTTTTGGCACACTCAGTTTGATCAATGGATCCACACGTTCAACTTCAATGTGAAAAAAATACAAGCTTTGAAATTTCCTGGAGTCCTGGTGTGACACTGTAGAATAAGCAGTTGACAGCAAGGTTGGTTTGAAATGAAAAGTTGGCGGTTCAAACTCACCACGTGCTCCTCAGAAACTCTATACAGGTTCGCTCTAAGTAGGAACTGACTCAACTGCATTTAACAATAGGTAACTGACAAGTCCTGGTGTGGTGCTATAGGATAAGCAGTGGACTGTTAACCTTAAGATTGGAGGTTCAAACTTATGAGGCACTCCTTGGAAACCCTATACAATAGAGGTTGTTGTTATTAAGTGCCATGTTGTTGGTTCTGACTCATAGTGACCCTGTATAGGGTTTCCAAGGAGCAGCTAGTGAGTTTAAACTGCTGACCTTGTGGTTCAAACCATCTTTGTAGTCTAGAGTATTAACCCAAGCAAGGGTCATTTGGGCATTTATAACATCACTTAATATAAATTTATGTTGCTATGAAAAAAGTCCCTAGATTTATTGAATTTCTAGTTACACCTGAGATTGCCTTGGCAGGACCAGATCAAATGATTTTGCGGCATTATACAGCCGTGGGCTAGCTGTTCCCCACCCCTACAATACAGGGTTCACTAAGAGTCAGAACCAATTCGACAGTACTTAACAGCAATAACATAGGTAACTGAAGGTGTCCTGTTGGCACTGTGGGCAATGCATTGGGCTGTATCATGGCATGCCAGAAGAACAAACAAATCTGTGTTGAAAGAAGTAGAGCCAGAGTACTTCTTAAAAGCCTGGATGGCAAGAGTTTTGTCACTCATATTTCAGATATTTTATCAGGAGGGACCAGTCCCTGGAGAAAAACATCATGCTTGGTAAAGTTAAGTGTCAGTGAAAAAGGGGAAGACCCCTTACAAGATGGATTGGCACAGTGGTAGCAGCAATGAGCAGCAAAGTGTAATAACTATTGTGAGAATGGTGCAGGGCCTGACAGTGTTTTGTTCTGTTGTGAATAGGAACTGACTAGAGGGCACTTAACAACAACAACATGAGTTTAAACTGACCCCTTTACAACAGGTTTGAGGGTAACTCAGACATTTGCTTGGATAACTGGATTGATGGTGAGAAGATGACACATACTGGCCAAAAACAGATGGAGAAAGAATAGGAAGGTGATGAGTTTGTTTTGGAACAGATGAGTATCAGGTACCTGCAGTATCCTAGTAAAGAGGTCCAATAGGCTGATGGGTCTATAAAATTGGCATGAACACATAGAGCCACATGAGATGTTTGTGCGTGTCCTAACAGTAGATACAATCACTTGGGAATAGTCAAAAGTGGGCTGACAGCAGATTTTTGTATTGTATCATTATATAAAAGAGAGGTTAAAAGAGGTTCTAAAGAGGAAGGAGATAAGGCTGGTGGATGGATACCAAATAAGGAAGAACGGTCAATAGTATCAGATGCTACAGAATCATCCAGGAAAATAAAAAACATAAACACAACACCGTTCCACATAGACTTGGTGAAATACAATGGCGTGTGCTCCTAAGAGAATGGAAACTGTGTCGGGAGAAACCATAAGTCAACACTAAACTAAATGTCTGGGAGAGGTAAGCACAGGAACATAGAGTCCATAGGTGTTTTTCATAAAAAAGAGAAAATTAATGGTGGACGAGAAACAGACAGGTAGAGGGAATATTTGAAGAAGACACATGAGATAAGACTGACACAGAGAGAGGTGATGAAGACACCAACACCCCATAAAGGAGGACAGGAAGTGGTTCGGAGCAGAGGTACAGGGCTTAGCTTTACACTAGAGGAAAGGAAGAAACAAGTCATGAGTTATTTTCAGTATTTCAGAAAGCCTTCTGGAAACTGCAATTTAAATATATAATGCCAAATTTCTTCACTTTTGGCAGGCGTTAAATCAACTCCGTGGGCTAGCACTGGTTATCATAGACAGATCAGAAATTCTAATTCATTGTTGATGACACCATAGAACTTTCTAGGGTGTGACTGGCAGAGTATACACTGTTAGCAGAGTTATTTATCTAGTTTTTACAATATCTAATTTAATTCTTCCAGCATGTGATCAACCTTGAGTCAGAAGTGTGACAGCCAAAATTAAGCCAAAATTGCAGGGAACAGTGCCTAAGTGTCTGTACACTTATTTAACTTTATTGCTTATTAGCACTACATACATGACATTGATGTATGTGATTTCATTTAAGTGACAAAATCTTCTAAGATACAGCATCCATAGTTAAAAACATAATTTAAAAAAAAAAGAGTTGTTGTATAAAAAGAATGGGGATAAGGAGAAAAGATTTCTTTAGTCACTTATATATAACATTCTATAATTTTGAGAGGCCTATAAGCATAATTTCAGGGATGTCTAAATGGGAATGTTGTAAAGAACACTTGACAACTCCCTAAGTAACCAATAACTCATTCCTAAACAAGGCAAGTATTAGGACAAGCAAGGTATGTAACTATTCCTATTTGGACAATGAATAAGGAAGATCATAGAACTGATGCATTTGAGTTATGGTGTTGGAGAATATCAACAGTACCATGGATGCCAGAAGAACAAACAAATCTGTGTTGGAAGAAGTACAGCCAGAATACTCCTTAGATGACAGGATGGCGAGTCTTGTCTCTCATACTTTGGACATATTATCAAGAGGGACTACTCCCTGGAAAAGGACATCATGCTCAGTAAATGGTCTGTGAAAAAGAGGAAAACCCTAACGCGATGGATTGGCACAGGGGCAGCAGCAATGGGCTCAAGCATAACAACACTGTTACAAAAATTGTGAGGATGGTGCAGAACCAGGCAGTATTTCATTCTGTTGTGCATAGGGTCACTATGAGCTAGAACAGTCTCGACCGAACTTAACAATAACAATCTGGAAGGCAGCACACAAGAGACCAAAAAAGAAAGAAACAAGGCCAAGGAATGTTTACATTATTGATAATGACAAGACATTAACCAATGTTAGGAGTAGGGATGATTGTCACAAACACGCTTTTTTCCCTTCCTTTATTTTGAGCATCCACCTAGCTAACCCTTGTGTAGATGCCAATGAAGAGTGAGGTTCTTTCCTCCCCAACACCTACATTAAGCTAGGTTTATTCTGTACTTTCCACTCTGTACTTTACCCACCAAGACTAGGCAAACTAAAGACATTGAAAAAATTAATTTAAGATAAATGGGGCAAGAAAGTGAGTTAAGTGTTAAGACTGGTCTCACAGGTGGGTTGGGTTCTAAAATTGTTGCCAAACAAACGAGGGTTTGCCACCTGTCACTGTAGTCAATCAAAGGGATGAGGTGAGACCCAACATCACGCTTTATTAGTAGAAAGCAAGCGATCTGGAGGACAGAGGGAACAACATCCAAAGCTGCCCTGCTGGACACAAAACCTCTACACATTATATAGGTTAAATTACAGCTGGAAAAATGATTACCCTTTCATAACACTAAAGTAGCATTACCTCAAAACAAAGGAACAATGTGGTTCTTTATCATGGATTGTTATCACCAGATCATTTTTATCAGATTCCTGCAGTCTCCTTTGATAATTCTCTTTATGTCAGGGGAGTGTGTGGACTTCTTCAGAAATAAGATCACTAAGACTATTTTCTCTCTGACTTCCTACTCTTTCTCAGAACCTATTTTAACTTTGGTCAAGAAGTTGTCTACTTCATGGTTACTTTTATGGATATGTCTATGAGATCTGTTTCAGGTGGAAATAGTCACTTTGGTCCCAAGCATTTGTCTTTGGGTTAAAGGAATTAACTTAAGGTCTGATTGATCGGAGACACATTTTACAACAAGTAATGAAACAAGGAGAAAGCTGGATACAGCAGCAAATTATGTCGTTGGTGTTAAGTGCCATTGAGTCAGTACCGACTAATAAGAGACCCTATGCACAACAGGACAAAACACTGCCTGATCCTGTGCCAAATGAAGATTCCCCAAATCAATAAAAGCACAATTTCTACTACTCATGTGTGTGACCATCCTAAATTTGGTAGCCAAGAAAACCAATCTTAGACATTTATTCAAAAAATCCATCCCACTGTTTGATATTCTGTATAACTTTCTTAATATTCTTTAATTTCTGTTCTATTAGTTCTGAGTTGCCACATAAAGTGAAACAACACATTCCATTGAATTCTTGGCAGCCATGATTGGGAGGAAGAAGTAGATAATCGGTGGCAGCTCTGTTTTCCAAGATGGCTTTCTGAACTTGCACAAGTTCTACATGTAAGCCATTAATTGCTTGAGAAGTGGCATTTGACCATAGAGCAGGACAATCTACTTACTTCCACATTTAGGGCTATAATCATAATCAGCATTATAAAAAGGCACAGGGACACATTCTGTGGTGCTGAACAGGTACGGATCACTTCTGCAATCTGTAGATAGCTCAGCCTCTCAGTAACCCAACTTTTCTTAGCATCTAAGTCCTGTACTCTGGGGTTGGAAAGTATTTAAGCATGCTAGGGAACAGGGTCCCCAAGAGGCACTAGCAGGGACATATGAGAAAGCCCTATGACCACAAAGTAAAAACCATCCTGGGAACATTTGCTACGACCATTGGCATAGGACACAACCTCAGTTTTTTAATAACTTAAGATCAAGGGATTGGCAGTTCAGGGAACATCCGGTAAACTGACAACATTGCTGACTCCGAGTGACAGTTTTAAGTTCTATAGAGAACATGTCACGCTCTTTCCTGCTAACTACCAAGCCCCAATTATAGATATATCTATAGGTAATATTTTTCATGAGTTGGAATACAGTGACGCTACAGATCAACTCTAAAGGTGGACATAATATAACTAAACAAGAAGTCAAGGTTTGTTCTACATAGGTTTCCCCAGGGAGATAGAAAACAGTTACATTCATTACAGTTCAGGCCAAACAGACCCAGATGTTTTCATCTCATTGGAAGGGAACAAGGTCTTGGGATAATCCCACTTGAAAGAAAAGAAAGCAAATGATTAAGGCATGCATCACTGTAGTTGAAGATAGGTGTCTCCTGCAGATTCAGCTGTCCAGTCTCCTTTCTCTGCAAACGGTATGCTTTGATCTGGGTATGGTGCATCCAGGCCTTGAGTCCAGCTAAGTGCTTTTTTGAAGCTCTACGATATTGTTGAAGCAGCTCCTTTTTCTGATTTAGTGTTGTCTCTGAAACAAATGAGGCAGTTAGTGGTGGCTTCCTGTATTATATGAGTCAATCCTCTCCCTTTGAGCCAGAGCTTCTTTTCCATAGTGGGTCATTTCATAAATTTCTTTGTTAAGATGTGGAGCTAGGGCATGGGGAACTACCAACATTCCTAGGTCATTTAGCAACCAGTTTGCCTCTTTCTTCTTGAAGTACCTTCTTTTCCACCCAGGCCAAATCATCATCACATTTCGGTTAGTATTCAGTCAGGTTTACTTTATTTCCACCTCTCTGGTTATTGTGACTCACGCTGTAATACACTTTTCATCTAAGGTGTAGAATTAGTTATCAAGTTGTTTATAATATCCCCTCATAATTCATTCTATGTAATTATGTCTTCTCTAACATTTGTAATTTATTCTAATCCACTTTTTTTTTTTTTCCTTTTTGCTGTGAACTGGGTGATAGTTTACATGGGAAAACATTGGTTTTATACCATAATTTCATTGCAATAATTACAATCGCCTCCATGCATCATTATTCAACAGTATTTGTTTCCATTCCCTATTTTTTAATTTTTGGGGTGGGGGGTAGGGGTGGGGGATGTACACAAAAACACGCAAGGATATATAATAAACAACCAAAGGGCACATTCTGCAAACCTGCCTTCTGGCCGCCAGCACTCAGTCCGTCTCTTTCCGTGAATCTAGAGTCCTCAGCTGCTTCTTCTCTCCATGTCCCCACCTCTGCCTCCATATCTGGTGTCACTGCTTCTCTGGATAGGATTCCACATTCCCCTTGTGCTCTTCTCCCTTGATGGTCCTAGGGTTCTCTGTTTCTGGACTGTAAGATTAACTACACTCCTATTTTTGTTACAAAACTTCTATCTTTACAGTTGTGACAGTCACAATTAGTCATGATAACAATTACTATTGAATCATAAGAGTCTTATCCCCATCTCTTTTCACCAGATCCATCTAGTCAAGATGATCTATCATCTTAAGGACTCTATCTTCCCCCGCACATTCTTAAACTAAACTCCCTCTTGAAAACTTGTAAGCCAGTCACCTCGTGCCTTTATTTCAGTCAGATTTATATGCAGAATCAGAGGAGCCAAGATGGGTGTTTTAGATGCTCTCTGGGCCTCTTGGTCAGTCAGCCGATTTCCTCTTGAGATGTCATTCAACCCTTTTTGGTATTTGGGGCAATGCATGACTACCCCCTTCGAGGGAAGAACGGTATCCAGCAGCGGAAGTATTTCTGATCCATAGTTTATTTTCTTCCAACTAGCTATCAAGAGATCCCTCTCTTTCCATGTAATCCCATGTGTATATGCAAAATGAGTATGAGAACTTCCAGCCTGTATATACATTTAGTCCATCCTTCTGACATTCCCAAAGCCCTAGTGAGTACAATCAATCAAGTTTTTTTAGCCAAAGTTTCTAGAGAAGGGCTCTAGCTTCCATGAGGCCTTCTACTGTTACCACTGAATACCCTCCCCTTGTTCCATGTAGTTGCTACCATCCAGTGTCCAGTCTGCCATGTCAAGGGGTTGGTCAAAAAGATTAGGCCAACTCAGTCATACTTGGTCTATTATTTCCTCACAGTCATGGACAGGGGCTCTTGCTCTGGCTCGGGGAGGAAAGTGGCTGGGTTAAGCCCCACGACTAAGTTTAGAGTGCTGGGGACAGCATACTGAGAAGCTGTGGCCCTATGACAAGATGGATGAAAATCCAATTCCTGAGCCCTCTTCAGAATTGCGAACCATGGACACTGAGGGCCAAGGAAGAGACCTCCTGACGTCCCGGGTTCACATGGACCCTGAGGGCCAAGGAAGTGTCCTCCTGACGTCCCGGGTTCATAGGTTTTTGCAAACTCACTGGATGGCTACCTCTGTGCAATTCTCTTTAGTCTTAATATTGTTCATTCTGTACTAGTTCTTTATGCTTCTAACTCCGGTAATTGTAGCTTTTGGGAAAACGTTAATGTACATAATGCCCTTTTTTTTTTTTTTTAATTTAAGGTTTTT
>NW_006408528.1:13131058-13132291 GCF_000296735.1 Chrysochloris asiatica | reverse complement strand
GTTCACGAAGTTGGGAGATCTGGTGGCGACAGCAACAGATAAAGAATACACACCAAGACACAACAAGAGAGACACATAGACACCCTGGAACTAGAGTGGATGCGTAACTGGCATCAGACAGATCCTGCATTGTAAACGTTTTGGCTATGCATGCCGTTTGCACATCTTGCCAACTGCAATGCTTGCCTGTACTGAGAGCCGCAACTCATGCATGCTTCGGTCTGCACCCCAGTTTTATTTCGGGGAAGAGCTTTACACATAGGAAGGCAGGGTTTATTAAGACGGGGTCAGAAGTGAAATGTGATTAATCGTTCAACACAGGACACAATGATTTACAGGAATCAAATTCTAGAACATACATCACAAATTGTCTTGATAATCTAACATCCTTAATTTTCCAGAAATTCAAGCAAATTATTATATGGTACTTTTCAGGTTCGAATCCCAGGTCAGCAACTCGGTTTCTCCAGGCTAATTAACATACCTATAGCACCTAATCTAGAATGGGAACAAGGTGAAAAGGATTGAAAGGAGTCCCACTGTGTCGGCTGTCTGGCCGAGGCCTGCAGGAAGAGGCAAGACGCCTAGCTGAATGGTTTCCTATTATTCTTTAGACAAAGCCCCGGAATACACCAATATACTGAGTTAATTCCTTGGGAGAAACTTGGCTTTTGGAACTTCCCAGAAAACTTGTTTTTGGAGCTTTTTACAGTCTCGGCTTTAGGAGCAGTTTAATATTTATCCATGGGTATCAAGGGCTCATGTATTAAGTTAATATCAAACATAACTGAATAATTTGATAAAGAACAGTTTGGACAAGCTTGCCCAGTGGCCAGAGTTTGTTCCTCAGAGAGATTTGTTCCCAGAACATGTTAAGCACTGCCAATACAGTGCTGACATTGAGAGAGGCACATTAAGAAACCATTTTCTCAGAGGTTACAGTTACAGGGTTTCGAAGGATAGAGTGAATTAATAGGAATAAAGAGAATTATACAGAGCTAGCCCCACAGTGAGTTCGTAAAAGCCAATGAACCCAGGACATCCGGAGGTTACTTCCTTGAGCCCACAGGGTCTCTGGCCAGCAAGTCAGAGCACGGCCATGTGCTGGATTTTCATCCATGACACTGGTCCTCAACATCCCAATACCTGCGGTCTGCAACACTCTTGAAACCTTGTAAGCTAGTCACTCCGTGCATTTATTGCCCCCTCATTTTAGATAGCCAATGTCTAAAT
>NW_006408528.1:13110697-13128423 GCF_000296735.1 Chrysochloris asiatica | reverse complement strand
CCCAGCTGTGAGCCTTCCAACCTTCTAAGTATTCCTTTATATGTGGTTCAGAGTTCTGGGACCATCCCCTGAATCTGCTTGGTCGGGTATTCTGTGTTGTTGTTGGTGGAGCTCTCTGTTATATGTCCACCCGATCTGCCATCTTGTTTGTTCCTCCGTAATGCCCCTTTTAATGGCTCCACTGTAAATGTCACTGCCTTGAAGGTATTGGCAGTGCGTGGAGTCCTGGGAGCAAATCTTTTTGAGGAAAAGGCTATAGCCACCTGGGATGAATGTCAGAACTGCTCCCTATGTTTGATATTAACTTAAAATATGAGCTCTTGATGTCCATGTACAGTAAAACTGAACTTCCCCTTAGAACTGAGGCAGTAAAACTTCCTCATATAACTCAGGATGAACAAGGGCAGGTTTGCTGGGATTATGCAGGGAGGTTCTGGATAGGAACTGCCCGGGGTATTCACTTGAGGTGGAGTGGTAAATTCTGGGAATACTGGATTAAGGGACAATGGTGGCAGCCCCTTCAAACTGCCCTTGCGTATAATCAGTTTTATCCAGATGCTCTTCTTCCCCCTGAGGATACAGTAAACATTGTAGCATTTGGATGTGGAACCTGGAACAAGGAAAAGGAAGGTGGAGGCGAAACCTCACCTTCATTAGAAAGGTTAAAACCTGTTTCTTACCTTCCCTGGAGCTACAGAAGTAAGGAAGAAAGGATTACTAGTTTAACAAATAAAGCTAAATGTTTGAAACCTCACTTGGAAAGGTTGAGACTCGTCTCTCACCTTCCCTGGGACTGTAGCAAGAAAGGATTACTGGCTTAATTTATTTTAAAGATTGTCTCTGTGAATCATTAAGCATTGTTTTATCTGAATAATCCCATTCTTCTTCTGTAAAAATCTCTTCCTTAAAGAGAGAAAATAAAAGACTGTGTTAGAGATAGTTCTGGGTGCATTCTTGGCAGCAGGACTATCTGCCTGTCAGTTTGTATCCACTCTGGTCTCTGAGTGTTTCTTTCTGTCTCGCCTCTCCAGCCATCCCACCTAGAGTTAGTTTTGGGTGCAATGTCTGCAGCAGAACTGTCTGCCCGTCAGCTTGCATCAACCTTGTGTGTCTGTCTCTTTGTGTCTGTATTGTCTCTTTGTCTCTATGCTATATCTTTCACCTACCATACCCCCCAACTTCATGAAACCCACTTCCCTGTCGAGGCTGGACCCTGACATTAGAGTAACTTCAGGGTTGTCAAGGAGATTAGCCTGATATTTGCTCATTCTCCCTGCAGTTAAAAATTTGTTTTCTGCTGAAGCAGAGTTAGGGCATAATGAAGAACACAGTTACTGACTGCCCCAAGGTGAACTTCTCTGTGTCCTGCAGTAATTTGCAAGTAGCTGCAACAGCTCATAGGCAAGAGGGCCATCTGGAAGCCATTGAGTCCAAATGTTTGGAGAAATATGCAGCATGTTGGGGTATCAGGCCCGCATATTGAATCAGCACTCCCAACACAAGTCCTTGTCTTTTGCAAGCAGGAAGAAGGGTTTTAAAAGATTAGGGAGACCAAAGCCTGGGGTGGAGGCCAAAAGTTCTTATGGGGAGTTGAAAGCCCTTTTAAAATCCCCAGTCCAGTTCAAGGGTTTTCCATCTCCTTATGAGCCTCATACAGAGGTTTTATTATCAGTCCATAGTTGGGTATCCAGATGTGACAGAACCCAGCCATCCCTGGGGATCCCTGAAGAAGTTACCTCCGAGTCTTTGGGACTAGGGTCTGGGTCATGAGTTCCTTCCCATTTTTAAATAAACTACTTTGGCCATGTTAAATTTGAAACCCCCAAGATTTTCACATTTTGTTTGCAAATTTGAGCTTTTAGTCTGGAGACTTTATATATGTACTGAGCCAAATGATTTCCCACAAGGTCGGCAGTTCAAATTCACCAGTTGTTCCTTGGAAACCCTACACAGGGTCGCTATGAATCGGAACCTACTCCAAGGCACTTAACAATAACACACAGTGTTCACTGGAGACCTGGTGTGGGGCTGTGGGTTAATGTACTGAACTGCAAAGTCAGTTGGAACTGCAAGGTCAGGAGTTCAAGGTCACCAGTCACTCCTTAGAAACACTATACAGGGTCACTATGCCAATTCGATGGCACTTAACGAACGACACTAACACAGTGTTCATTAAATAGTCCTCATACTATGGTACTGTGTGATAAAACAGTGGACTGCAAGGTCAGTTTGAACCATGAGGCTGGAGGTTCAAAGTCACCAGCTGCTCCTTGGAAACCGTATACAGGGTCGGTGTAAGTCAGAACTGGCTCAATGGCACTTAACAACAATAACAACATACTGCTGCTCTCCCTTTGGCGAGTTTACGATCTAACAAGTCCATGAGTTTAAAATTTTTCTATTAGGGGAGCTATGTCTTCTAAGGGTTCCTTCCTGAGGGCATATGGATTCCACTGGGTCAGATTCTGGCCAGGTTTCAGCCAGACCTCAACCAGGGTGGCCCGTCTGGCTCTTCCGGGAGTTCCGTTGTACCACATGAGGAGGTTTACCTTATTGTTTGATCTCTTCTGGCCCTCCAGACTCTGTCTCTGTTGGCTGCCATGCATGCTTATGTGGAGCCTCATCTGTAGACTTTTTGTCTCTGGAAAGAAAGCTATCTGGGCATTCCATTAGGAAAGCAAATCCCACCCCAAAAGGGGAACTGGACAAGCAGGCATGTAAAGAAAGTGATGCGTCATCTGTTTTTCTCCAGTGCAGCAGTCCAAAGGCTTTAAGAAAAATATCAGCTCCATCTGTCCAAGACTCCAATGACAGAAATGGACTGAGCAGAAAGACTGTTGAGGAGAGTGTTCACCGCTGAATACGCAATCCCAGTACCTACAAGAAAATCCATAATTTTTTCTCCCAGTTATTTTTACCCAGGGTTCCTGAGGGTCAATAAGAATATTTTGTGATAGATCATGATGGATCCCCAGGCATCCTCAATCATCCCCAGAGGCCGATTGCTCCAGTGTCTGTCGATTAACCTGGTGGTTCATGTCGTCCCTAGGGCCCCCTTTCCTTTGGGGGCACTCATTCTTCCAAAGTCCAAATTTTTTGCAATAAGCACACTGGTTTCCCTTTAGTGGTTTCCAAGACCTAGTTGCCTCAGAGAGGGTTCCCTGCTGAGGCCCCAGAACCCTGCCTTGGGTGATTTCCAGAAAGATGTTAACTGCTTGAGTCTTTGTTGTTGTTGTTGTTTTTAAGTGCTGTTGAGTCGGTTCCGACACATAGCGACCCTGTACAGGGTTTCCGAGGCTGTAAATCTTTATGGGAGCAGAAAGCCTCATCTTTCTCCCGCGGAACAGCTGGTAGTTTTGAACTGCTGACCTTGCGGTTCGTAGCCCGATTCGTAACCACTACGCTACCAGAGCTCCTTTGCCTGAGTCTTTATCTGCTCTCCATTGTTGAAGACATTAAAGGCAGCATCTAATTACGAGAGACTCATTCCTACCACTCTGTCCAACTTCTGGAGTTTCTTCTGAATGTCTGGAGGGCTTTAAGAAACGAAAGTCATGTTAATCATACGTACATTGTTGGGGCCCTGCAGATCCAGATCAGTGTACTTATGGTAAGGGGACCTCTGAGTTTTTGCTGGACTGTGTACCACATTCAGGCTCTTCTGTTTGGTGACTCCCTTCTTCATTCCTTCCAGAATACACCTCCTACAGTGGTTTAATAACAGATGACCACCATCCTTGGGGTTCCAGTCTGGCTCGGTTAAAGGAATATCTACAGCTGAATCCGGAGTATCACTTGGATTTTCGGTGTGAAGCCACTGGACTTATTCCCAAGCCTTATCTAAGACCAGCTGACACTAATTGCTAGTCACAAGCAAAGTTAGTGAGACCTGGATGTTTGCCCAATTGGGATGGCGAGTGGCAAAAATAGTGGTGACCAAGTCTGTGACCTCAAAAGGGTCTGTTCAAGGAGGGTTAGAATTTTTCCAACTTAACAAATCTGAAGTGGAAAATGGGGTGTGGGCCCAATAATATTAGCTCCTGGCTGACATGAGGGGAGTGTGAGGCAATTGGTTGATGAGTATTCACTACAATCTGATCTTTCAGTGTTTCCTGGTCTATCCTAACTGTTCAACTTTCCTTAGAAACTACTGGAAATTCTTTTCTCCCTTCTTACTCCCTCGCTTTAGGTCCTATCTGAACCATTAGCTGATTTCTCTTCATCCTAGCATTCTTGCTATGCAGCGTCACAAAGGCTCTTACATGAGGTATTTCATCCCATTTCCTCCATCTTTGACAAAAGAGCACTAATTACAAGATGGTAAAATAATTTAAGGATCCATTTAAAGGTCATTTTTTTACCCAGACTCAAGATGGTACATAGGCCAGGTCAGGTACAGTAAAACATCATTTCTTAGTCATAGGAGTATCCTATGCACCTAAACCCATAGGTGTACCAATCAGACAAAATTCGTCCCAAGGGACTCTTTCTTTCGGAATGGAGGCTCAGGCTCCCGCTGTACAGAAGTTAACCTTACAAAAACCATAGACACACTCAAAGGCAGTTTGGTCCTGGTGCCTCAATGTGCAGTATCAACATACAGCATGTGGATCAAAAGTGAAAGCAATCGTGGGCGCTGAGGACCCAGAACCCAAGGCTCCCAAGAAAAAGTTTTCCTGTATCACTACTTGGAACATTTGGGGACTTAATCTCCTGGCTCCACCAGTCCAGGTGGCCAGTAGGCTTCCCAACAAGTAAGGTGTAGTCCTCGAGGTTCCAGACGTGGTCTCCAGAAATGTTGCCAAGCAAATGAGGGCTAGCTGCCTGTCACTGTATTCAATCACAGAGACAGGGTGAGATCCAGTATCTCGCTTTATTAGCACAAAGCATCAATGGGCTCAAGCATGGCAATGATAGTGGGATTGGGCAGTGTTTCGTTCTGCTGTGCATAAGATTGCTATGAGTCAGTACCAACTCAATAGCACCTAACAACAACAAGCAATCTGGAAGATACCGGGAAGAGCTTCCCAAAGTTGCCTTGCTAGATACAAAACCTTTACACATTATATATTACACATTAAATTACAGCTGGAATAAACAATTACCCTTTTATTACATTAACATTTCCTCAAAACAAAGGAACATGTGTTTCTTTATCATAGATTGTTATCACCAGGGCCATTTCAACTAGTTCCTGAAGCCTTTGATCTTATGGCAGAGGTTAACTTCTTCTGGTATGAAAGTACTTAAACCATTTTTTTCTTGACTTCCTTGCCTAGTTTAACTTTGGTCAAGAAGACATCTGTATCAAAATTGCCATCAATTTCATCACCAGGCCAATGGGTTAGTGATCTAGACTAACTAGACAGCGTAGCAATAACTCCACGTGATGGTGATGGGACTCAGGGAGTGGAAATCTTTTATAGGGGAAAGGGTGAGCAGGGTCATGTGTACTTTTCTTTCGGAACTGTGCTCAGGTAGTGGCGAATAAACCAAGAGTCTCAGGGCCTTCATCTAAGGCAGGCTGGGACCCCAGGGCCCCTCTGTAACCCTCCCCATGTCCTTGTCACTGCTGCTTGCCGCCCGTGACCCGATGACCCCTGAGGGCCGCTTAGGGCCCATGACCCCGAAACACTGGGCATCCGGACCCCCCTCGCAGGCGCAGCCGCTATTAAGGCAGGAGGCTAAAGGGGAGGAGGAGGAAGGGGAGGAGACAGGCGTCCAGGGCGCCTGGGGAACCGGCACGGCGGAGCAGCGGCGGCGGGGTTGGGGGGAGGCCGCCGAGACGGCCGCGGCCGAGGAGGGGCAGGCTGAGGCCGGGGGTGCGGCAGCGGCGGTGGGGTCAGGCTGCCCTGCGGGAAGTGCGGGTGGCGGCGGCGGGGGCTGGCGGCGGCAGCAGCCCCAGTGCTGCCCCTGTGCGGCGCCCCTTCCCCGCCTGGCCGCGCGCTGTTGTCATGGAGAAACCAAGATGGCGGCTCTGGCCTACAACCTGGGCAAGCGGGAGATCAACCACTACTTCAGCGTGAGGAGCGCCAAGGTGCTGGCGCTGGTGGCCGTGCTGCTGCTAGCCGCCGGCCACCTTGCCTCCCGCCGCTACCGAGGTGAGCGGGCCCTCCCCCTGCCCGGGCCGGCCGGGGGGAGGTGGCGACGCGGAGGCGGGAGGCCGCCCCCTTGCCAGACACACGCCTACGCTCTCGTGGCCTCTTGCCAGCCCTGCCGGCCGGCCCTCAGGGGAGGCAGTGTCCCCATGTGCCCCCAGGTGTCCCCGTCGGGCTGAACGGACCCCAGTGCGGGTCGCCACAAGTCGATGGGCCGCGGTCCTGGGCCCCCCGTGTGCCCGCGCGAGGTCGAGGGCGTCACCCTTGGCCCGACACGAGGGTCTGCAGGATTCCCGACCCTGCGCGAGCTGGGCGGGGGGAGGAGTCGTGCCAAGCCAGTGGCTCAGGGGCTTGAGGTCGGGAGGGCGGCCCCGGGGGCCAGACCAGGGCTCCGTGCGGGCGAAGGCCACTGTGCCAGGAATCAGGGACATCGCGGCCTGGAGTGGGGGCGCAGATTCCACGTCCTGGGGGTCGTGTTCGTTAGCCTTTGTTTTCACAGGCCTCAGTCATCTTCACAGCTGGGCCAAGCTGTTAGCCACGAGGGCCGCCTCATTTTTCTTCACTGCCAGGGCGACAGCTGGCAAAGATGCCCGCGTTCAAATGGAGGAAGTGCCCTCCAAGTCTTTGTGGTTCGGAAGCGCTTGAATGGTTCTGGTTGCACACTTTTATAAAGTAAAGGCACTGGGACAGTTGTTTATAAAGAAGTTATGAGTTGTCAGGAGATGATGTGGGTAGAATAAGACAAGTTGGATGAAAAGAAGCAGTTAGAAAGTAGGCCTTTGCAGTGGGTTTTCAAATTTGGTGCAAAGGGGAAAAAGAAATATGACTACTTGAAAACAAATTATCCTTAAGTAATCAAGGAATATTTCCTTGACCTTGTTGATTTTTTTTTTTCTTTTTCTTTTGCTCTGTATAATGTTACTAGGCGAGAAACAGGCGAAGGAAAATTAATAATGGTAGGATCTTTTATTTTTGGCTCTTAGTACTATCAAAGCTGTTATCTGGACAGCTCTTGGTGACTGGGAGATTAATTGCTCGAGGTGTAATGTGTAATGGGCAGGTGCACATTTAACGTGTTACCACTTTAACTTCACACCTACCTTGCCTAAATATCAGTAAAAATAGGGTACTGGAATCTGAGCTGCCCTCTCATCCCAGCAAACCTTTAAGTGTAGGACATTTTGATTAGCTTTGCTGCTTTGTTTTCTCCAACTCTCAAGGAGAAAAGTATCCTATACTCTAGTATTATACCAGGTGAACAGCTCTTTAGATGAGTATGATAAATAGTTTTAAAAAGGATTGATTGTGTTCTTGCCCTCTCTTCTCCACCGCACTACAGGTCACCTCATTTGACTTGGCAGGGTTCATCTGCAGTCACTGTAGCAAAAATCCAAAATGTTCTTTCCTACATGGAAATATGCAAAATACAGCTGGCAGTGTTGCTGCATTCATTGCTTGTAGTTTTCAGGGAAAATTTCTTATAATTACTAATCACTTTATGTTACTTTGATGTAAGATAACAGTGATCAAATTCAATTTTGATGCAGGCATAATGTGATGGTGATTGTTGTTAGGTGCTGTTGGGTTGGTTCCAATTCATAGCAATCCCATGTACAACACAGCAAAACACTACCCTGTCCTGCACTTTTATAACTCACGGCAGTACTAAAGATAAACACCTAACTCCCTGCCTACCTCCTTTTTAATTGTGTTTTTCTCTTTTGATAAGCTTTGTGTACTATTATATTTATATTATATATTTCATTTTATCAGGTTCTGGCTAAAGCCTGGAGAATAGAAAGTCAGATGGGACTCTATGAGTCATTGTAGCAATCTGGGGGTGTTTGTAAAGCCTCCTCCAGAAGGGAGGCATCAGCTTCCTTAGGTGCTCTAGTGCTGTAAGTGTGAAGCAGTACACCTGGCGTATGTTCTTGCCTGAATGTCAAGAAGTTGAGCCAGAGACTTGGAAAAACAATCTTACCAGGAAGTTTTCACCCATTGTCATGCTCAGTCTGGTACAATGTCCTTCAAACAAAGGTAATCATACACTTGAATCACAATATCATAAATCATTAGAATAAGAAAGAACCTTTTAATTAGATAAAGGGTTTTAGGCTGCATATTAAAAGCTATGGTATAGGGCTACAAGTGTTATTCATACAGGACAAAGTAAAGACACATACTCAGTAGCTCCTGATTGAAAAACTATGGAAAGTAAAAGAATTCTGTGCTATATAAAGTAAAGCTTGGGACACTATAGAAAATACTGCTTTCTAACATGGAGTACCTATTATACGCCAACCACTGTTCTAAAGGTTTCAATTCATTTTGCTTTTATAGTCATCTGTGGTGCTGTAGGATAAGCACGCAACCATAAAGTCAGTTTGAACCTCAAGGCTTCCGGTTCAAACTTAGCAGCTGTTCCTCACTGTAAGCCAGGACTGGACGGCACTTCATACTACTACTATACTATAAAGTCAGTACTGTTAGCATATTTTATCCTCCGCCACCACCACCACCCCCTTTATAACTCCATTTTTAAGATCTTGAATCAGGATGCCTCTTTAAAAATCTCATGTTAAAGTTTAGTTGGTAACGTTTTTTTCTTCTTAATTGGACAGTAGTCCACTTGGTTCCTACTCATAAAAGTTTGGTGTGATTTTGATAAGTACCCTCAAGTCATTTTTGGCTCACCATGTATAAGGTTTCTGAGGAGTGGGTTTCAACCACCACCAACCTTGCAGATTAAGTCCATTGTTAAAGGTCATACCAGATTCAGTGAATTAAAATAGTGCTTACATTTTTAAAATAAAGCCTGAGAGATTAAATTGCCTAAGGGTTCAGAATTGAGCTAGAATTTGTTGTTATTGTTATATGCTATCTAGTCACTTAAGATTCATAGTGACTGTCTACAATTTAGTGCCAATCAGTTAGTGGACTCATGCCATTCTACTTTCTCAAAGCTTCTTAGATGGTGGGGATACAGAAGATGAGCGTGAGAAAGCATTTTCATGCCACCTGAGTAATGCTTTCTTGCTGCATTTCTGTATCATCCCCACCATCAGGCCAGCTGTGAAACTTGTTGTGAGTCAGAATTAACTCTGGATGTCATAAAACAATCTAAAAACTTCTATGCAACCTCTCAGTACCAGCCAAGATTTTCCTTTATTTTTCTAGGTGAGAGATTAACTAAAGGTTTTATGTGTAAAACTTTAAAATCTGACCCTTGCCCACTCTTTATTATCTGTGCTTTTTTCCCTTATTTATAAACTTTGGCTCATAGTTCTCACTTTTCTTTAAATATGCTTTGTCCTTTTAGATATTTCAAAGTTTTCTGAGTTTTGCTGCCTGCATTAACCTTGTTTTCCTTGAAAGAAACTATTTCCTTCAAGGCCTGGTTCAAATGTCACCATTGCAGAAGTAGGCATTAGAAATCCAGTGTTTCCACAACAATTTATATGCTTATTTTGTACTGTCGTAACGTGTAGTGTATCCATCTCCACATGAACTTCCAAGAGTATCCTGTTCTCCTTTGACTCACCTGAGCTTAACCTGCAGTAGGAACTTCTTAAATACCTATTAGATAGATTTTCAAAGTTTTTCATTCCTTCCTTTTTCCTCTCTGCATTTGGTTCTTCTGTAGTTTCATGTTCTGATAGCATGTTCTAATGTCAATTTTAGAAAATATGAGGCTATCCCCATTTTTAATGTTTTCATGTAATATAGTAGAATTATGAACTCCTAAAGTGGCATTGTAGGGTAAACACTGGACTGCGAACCACAGGGTTGGCAATTTAAACCTATCATTTGTTCCTCAGAAACTTTTTGCAGGGTTGTTATGAGTCAGAATGACTCGATGGCACTTAATTATATTTTTAAACATAATTTTTTTTAACTATATTTTTTTCTAAATTGATCAGTCTCTAACATTGCTGTATCACAAAGCATCTATTAGTACTTTGCATATTAGAAATAACATTTTTTGTGATTTGTCCATTAATTTTGTTAAATTCTATCACTAGACATACTAAATGCAAATATTAGATATTATTGGGTGTTTTGAAGAAAAGTGAGTTGAAAGTTTCAGAGATTATCTGAAGAAACAGCCCTAGATCTCTTAACCATTTTTTTGACTCATCAAAAGTTTTGGAAAATTCCATTATCTTTTAATTCCACTTTCCCACAAACGTTTTGTTATCCCCTTATATATGACAATATTTATAATGCACTTCCAAAGAAAAAATATTGGAGATTATTTTCAGCACAGAATAAGGTTGTTGTATGCCGTGGAGTCGGTTCCGACTCATAGTGACCCTGTACAGGGTTTCCGAGGCTGTAAATCTTTATGGGATCAGAAAGCCTCATCTTTCTCCCGCTGAGTAGCTGGTAGTTTTGAACTGCTGACCGTGAGATTAGCAGCCCGATTCGTAACCACTATGCTACCAGAGCTCTTGTTAAGTTTTAGGCAAACCGTAGTCTATAGATTATAATGTAAATTTTATGATCTAGTGTTTTCATGGTTCAAAGTAGAAAACGCTCAGCTCTGTTATGATTGATTCACTCTAAAGATGCAGTCTGCTAGAATATAGAATTCAAAGGAAAATGTAAGTTGTATTTGTTTTTTTGTAAGATACCAAATATTTTCTTTAGTTGTTACTTTTTTCTTTAGCTTTTGTTTCATTTTGCAGATGTTTTTAAGTGTTTTTTTTTTTTCTGTTTTAGAAAACTCATGTCTAAAAGCTTACCCTATAGATTGACAACCAGAATGCTTATGGTTAAGATAATGAAATGAAGAATAGAGGAGCTATTCATCCACATATTCTTAGCATTGGAAATACGGGAAGTAGATAATCCCATCTCTTACATTGATTGCTTTTTTAATTGCATTCCTAGCTAAATTTATCTGAGCACTTGCCAACTTTCATTTCACACTACTTGTATTTAAGTGACTGCTTAAATTGTAGTTGTTGTTGTTGTTGTTATGTGCTGTGGAGTTGGTTCTGACTCACAGCAACCCTGCACAGGGTTTCTGAGGCAGTAAATTTTACGGGAGCAGAAAGCCTCATCATCTTTCTCCTGCGGAACAACTGGTAGTTTCGAACTGCCAACCTTGAAGTTAGCAGCCCGATTCATAACCACTACACTGCCAGAGCTCCTTTAAATTGTAGTGTTGTTGTTGTTGTTAAGTGCCGTCGAGTCGGTTCCGACCCATAGCGACCCTGTACAGGGTTTCCAAGGGTGTAAATCTTTACGGGAGTAGAAAGCCTCATCTTTCTCCCGCGGAGCAGCTGGTAGTTTCGAACCGCTGACCGTAAGGTTCGCAGCCCAATTCGTAACCACTACACTACCAGAGCTCCTTTTAAATTGTAGTAGGCAGTTGAAAAAATGTCCGGGAGTTTGCTTGGGTGAATTTTGGAAAGGAAAACAAATGTCAGTAGATATTTATATAAAGTTAGTATACATAATAAAAATGTGGCGCGTTAACATTTTAACCTCTAGATTTACATTTACTTATTTGATCGTAAAATAACTTCCTTCTCAGGAAATAAGATACTGCTTTAGTTTTATAGTATGGATTTTATGAAATTTGCTTTTCTAGATCAGATTAATTTTTACTCAAGTAACACTTTACTATATTTATTATTTGGTAGCAAATATTTAAGAAATATATATTTTTGTCTTTTGTGCTGTCCAATTAGCAATTCTTTGCATCACTACTATTTTTAAAATTAAATTTTCACTGTTAAAATAACTGGTAGTTTTTCTCTTACTTGACCCTGACTCATAGGTGCCAAACTACAAGGCTTGTATCATACTAGCATTCATTAGAAAATTAGGACTTCTTCTTGGAAAGACATTAATCTCTAAAAATATTACCTTTATTGTGACTTTTAGTTAGTGACAACATCAAATCTCTTTTAAAGTGGGTTTTTTTCTAATGAGTCCTTGGGTGGTGCTAATGGTTAAGCACTCAGCTGCTAACTAAAGGTTTGGTAATTCAGTCAATTTAGGAGCTCTAATGGTTGTTGTTGTTAAGTGCCGTCGAGTTGGTTCCGACCCATCGCGACCCTGTGTAGGGTTTCAGAGGAGCAGCTGGTAAACTTGAACCGCCGACCTTACAGTTCCAACAGCTTTGCAGTCTGGTGCATTAACCCACAGCACCACACCAGAACTCCTCATAGTGAATTACAAGCTGAGCTGGTAAACATCGGGTCAACAGTTTGAATCTACTAGTCACTTTGCGAAAGAAAGATGAGGCTTTCTGCACCCGTAAAGATTGGTGTGTGGCCACACCACCCTGAATACACCTGATGTCTTCTGATTTCAGAAGCTAAGCAGGTTTGGGCCTGGTTAGTACTTGGAAGGGAAATCATCTGGGAGTACTAGGTACTGTTTGCATTTAAGGAGCTCTGGTAGCATAGTGGTTATGAGTCAGGCAGCTAACCTCAAGTTTAGCAGTTCGAAACTGCCAGCCATTCCACGGGAGAAAAGTGAGACTTAATGCTCCTGTTAAGATTGACAGCCACGGAAGCCCTATGCAGGGTTGCTATGAGTCAGAACCAACTCCACAGCATACCACCACCACCACCACCACCACCACAGGAGCACAGTGGAAGAAAGGCCTGGCAATCTACTGCAATAAAAACCAGCCATTGCAAACTTGTTGAAACACAGTTCAATTCTGACATACTTGGTGTTCCAGTCAATCAGGATTGACTCAATGCCTCATAGTGGTGATTTTCCAATATGGGGCCATCATATTTATGCTGCTAATTTCTAATGACTACATTACTGATATTATGTATGGGTAATAATATTAAGATGGTAAAAGAACTCTACATTTTAAAATACACTTTCTGTTGGAGAAAATACTGGTTATTTTAGATGTTGGTGTGATGCTTCTGTCTCCACAAAATTATAATCATAACCCATAACATAATTCCAGATAGAGATGATTGAACATGTTCCGTTTTTAAATCCTGAAACTAAACCCACTACTATGGGGTTGATTCCGATTTGTAGTAGTATTATATAGGGTTTCCGACACTGTAAAACATTTTTTATTGTGAATTATGTGGGTTTACATGGGAGAACATTAGTTTTACATTCATCCTATCATATTTCATTTCATTGCAATGATTACAATCCCCTCCATGCATCATCAAACAACCAGAGGGTACATCCCACAGGCCTGCCCCCTGGCTTCCCTCCCTGAGTCCCCAGCCACTCCATCTGTCCACTTCATTGTATTTGCCTACATTTTTTACATCACTGTTTCTCTGGGTTGGGTCCTACACTCAGCTCTTCTCACTTGATGGTCCCAGGGACCTCCACTCCTGGACTGCAACATCAGTCACTCCCCTCCTTTTGTTACAAAACATCTACCTTTACATTTCCGAACCTCTCAGTCAGTCTTGATAGCAATTATTCACTATTGTACTGCACGAGTCTTATCCCCATCTCCTTTCAATAGCCCCGTCCCAACAGGTTGGAAATCATTCAGTGGAGAGTCTGTCTTCTCCTGCCCCATCTGAATCTAGGGTCCCTCTTGAAAGCTTGTAAGACAGTCACTTCTTGCCTTTGTAGCACCCCCCTTTCCCCCAATTTTGGTTAGCCAATGTCTAAGTTGCTCATCCCTGTCTTCCCTGTGTACCGATGGGGTGGGAGTGATCCTCGCTATAAAGATTTGTTACCTTTTTTGAGCTACTACATAAGGAGCTCTGGTAGCGTAGTGGCTACGAATCGGGCTGTGAACCTTAAGGCCAGCAGTTCGAAACTACTAGCTGCTCCATGGGAGAAAGATGAGGCGTTCTGCTCCCATAAAGATTTACAGCCTTGGAAACCCTGTAAAGAGTCGCTATGGGTCGGAACCGACTCAACGGCACTTAACAACAACAACCTAAGTATAGGTAAAATTCATCAAATTCTAGCAGGTTACTCTTTTTTTTCCCTCTTTTGTCTTCTAGTCAAGATCCGATCATCCAGCCATTGAAGCCAAGTGGGTACTATCTGCAAGTATGGGTGTTCTTGTGCATCTCCCCTCACTTCATATCATCTGGACCCTTCGCTTTCTGCTCTAGTCTTCTGTGGCCATGTCACTGCCTCTGGGCCCAGGAGTCCCTGGGTCTTGCCATACTGCTGGCCAACCAGGTCTCCACCTGGGTTCACAGGAGTTTTTTGATTGATTGTGTTGTTAAGTTCCTCTGTCGCATTGTCGAGTTTCTTTCTGGTTGTTCTATCCCTTTTCGAGAGTGGTGTGTTGAAATCTCCCACAATAATTGTGGCTTTATCTATTTCTTTCTTCAATTCCATTAAGGTTTGCTTCATGTATCTTGGTGCTCTTTCTTTGGGAGCGTATATGTGTATTATAGTTATGTCGTCTTGCTCGATTGACCCTTTGATCATGAGATAGTGTCCTTCTTTGTCTCTTATGCTGGTTCTTATCTTAAAATTTACTTTGTCGGAGATTAGTATCACGACTTCTGCTTGTCTATTGTTACACTTGGCTTGGTACATTTTTTTCCATCCTTTAACTTTTAGTCTGTTTTTGTCTTTGTGTGTAAGGTGTGTCTCTTGCAGGCAGCATATTGATGGATCTTATTTTCTTATCCATTCTGCCACTCTTGTCTCTTCACTGGTGCATTCAATCCATTGACATTCAATGTAATTATCAATAAGTATGAGTTGATTGCTGTCATTATGCTGCTTTTTTGGCTGTGCTGTTTGTTCTTTAGTTTTGCTTTCTTTCTTATGTTGGCTTTACGCCCTTTGAGTTGTTTCTGGTCAGTTTTCCCCTAGTTTCTCTGTTCACTTGTTCTGCTTGGGAATTCGTTTTTATGATATGTTGTGGAGTGTTAACTTTCTTTGGGGTTACCCTGTAGTCTACTGACTTTTCTCTGCATTTAGGATCCTTCATTGTAACCTGTAATTTACCTGGCATCCTCACCACCTGGGCTTCCATTGCTACGTTTGTCCCTTCTTTGACATTGATAAGTTTTTGGCCTTCAGTTGATCTCCCCGTTCTTTTGAGTTTGTCATTCTAGTCTTGTTCTGTTCTGGACTCTGCTATCTGTTGGCTGTGTTCCAGGTGGTGTTGCCATACCTGTCAATTTTGTTTTTTGTCTGTTCTTCTTGGTTTTCTATCCACAGCACTCCCTTTAGGATATTTTGAAGTACTGGGTTGGTATTGATAAAATCTTTTAAATTCTGTTTATCCTGGAATGTTTTGATCACATCATCATATTTGATTGATAGTTTTGCTGGATAGACGATTCTTGGTTGACAGTTTTTTTCTTGCAGAGCTTTGTATATGTCTCCCCATTGCCTTCTTGCCTGCATGGTTTGTTCTGAATAGTCAGAGCTTAATCTTATTTGCTTGCCTTTATAAGTTATATTTCTTTTCTCCCTGGCCACTTTTAGTATTATTTCCTTGTCTTTGATTTTGGAGAGCTTGAGTCACAGGAGTCTTTTGAATGTGGTCGGACTTAGCTCCCAACTTCATTGCTGTTTTTCCCTTCTTCCCCTTACCGGTGACCTACGTGGCCATCAGCCAGACCACATGCCTGCTCTGTATTCCCCTTGAGTCATAGTCTTAGAAGGGGGTTTGTCCTGAAGGGACCTGACCACTTGCCTTGATGGCTCCCGGGCGAACAGCTTACTTGTTCTTGTAGTAATCAATCAGACTGCTGTTAATCGTTTTTTATTTTTCCTGCTGGTCTTTCTTTCATGAAGTATCTTCTGTTCTAGCCCCTCCAGACTGATCTATTTGTCCTTTCAAGTGGAAATTTCCTACCTGAGAAGATTCTGGATGGGGTTCAGGATTCCACCTATGGTCTTATGCAATGCAAAGACTCCACAGGAAGCCTCGTTCACTGGGCAACTTCTAGCCCCCTTTAAGGTATTCCAGTCAGTTATAGGCTGAAGTTGGACTTACACGCTTTCTATTGTGATGTTTCTGGCTATTCCTTTCTCTCCCCATCAAGTATCTATTTTACAGTGATAGGCAAAGGAAACCAAGATTCAAAAGACAGCCAAGTATCTTAACATTACTCCCCACTTTTATCCATTCGAACCATGCCTCAGTCCCTGTATCCCATTGTGCATACATCATCATTTACGTCTGACCCACTTAGCCCATGCAAATCTGCCTTGTTCTTCCATTCGCCTCCCCCTTCTTGCATATTACCCCTCCGCTCAGCCAGCACCCAAGCTATCCTGTGTCTGTTCCCTACCCTTGTGCTCCGTCTTCCCCTCCCTCCCTCCTCTCACCTCATCCCATACATCCCGGTGATCAGCAAATACATACATAATTTTTTCCCCCTTTTAGGGTGGGTTCTTTTTCTTAATCTTTCACAATTATTGTCCTATGCAGTATTTCTCCTTTTTTTGACTAATTTCACTCAGCATAATGTCCTCAAGGTTCATCCATGTTATGCGATGGCTTGCAGCTTCCTTGCTGTTCTTCAGTGTAGCAAGGTATTTAACTGTGTGTATAGTTTGTTTATCCGTTCTTCAGTTGATGGGCACTTAGGCTGTCTCCATCTTTTGCTATTGTAAATAGTGCTGCTATGAACATTGGTGCGCATATATCTATTCGTGTTATGGCTCGTATTTCTTGTGGGTAAAAACCAAGTAGAGGAATTGCTAGATAACAAAGTATTTCTATGTCCAACCTTCTGAGAAACACCATATTGCTTTCCAGAGAGGTTGGACCATTTTGCAATCCCACTAACAGTGTAGGAGGGTCCCAGTTTCTTCACATCCTCACCAGCATTTATTGTACTCTGCTTTTTTGATCTTTGCTGCTATTGCTAGTGTGAGATGGTATCTCCTTGTTGTTTTTATTTGCATCTCTGGCACTTAACAACAACAACAACAATGGCTAGTGATCATGAACATTTCTTCATATGTTTGTTGATAGCCCAGATCTCTTACTTGGTGAAGTGTCTGTTCATGTCTTGTGCCCAGTTTTTAATTGGATTATTTGTCTTTTTCTTATAGAGGTGTTGGAGTTTCCTATATATTTTAGAAATGAGTACCTTGTCTGATGTGTTGTTGCAAAAGATTTTTTCCCATTCTGTGGGTTCCCTTTTTGCTCTTTTGGTGAAGTTTTGATGCACATAAGTTTTTAATTTTCAGTATGTCCCAATCATCGATTTTGTCTACTTTTGTTTATATAGTTTTCAAAATGTTTGGTAGTCTGTATATGCCCTGAATTAGAGCTATTTTTTTCATTGGTGTCACTGTTTTTTTCATTGGTGAACTTCATAATTTTGGGATTCAAATTTAGGCCTTTAATCCATGTTGAATTGGGTTTTGTATAGGGCATGAGGTAAAGGTCTTGTTTCAGTCTTTTGCATATCACTTTCCAGTTCTGCCAGCACCATCTATTACATCTTCTCCCCATGTAATACACTTAGGCACTTTGTTGAAAATCGGTTGGCTGTATGTGGATGGGTTAATTTCTGGATTCTTGATTCTGTTCCATTGATCAATGTATCTTTCATTGTACTAGTACCAGGCTGTTTTGACCACTGTAGCCATGTAGTAAACTTTAAAATCTAGGAGTGAGAGGTTTCCAACCTTGTTCTTTTTCTTAAACAGTGCTTTTCTTATCCTGGGCTTCTG
>NW_006408528.1:13104214-13110012 GCF_000296735.1 Chrysochloris asiatica | reverse complement strand
GAGTTTTTTTAATCAGGAATGGATATTGGATTTTGTCAAGTGCCTTTTCTGCATCAATTGATATGATCATGTGGTTCCTTTCCTTTTTCTTTTTTATATGATGAATTACATTGATTGATTTTCTAATGTTGAACCATCCCTGCATCCCTGTTATAAAACCCACTTGATCATGATGTATTATTTTTTGGATGTATGCATTTATCACAATTAATTGTCCTCTCAGCACCACTTTCGCCATGTCTCAAAGATTTTGGTATGTTGTGTTTTCGTTCTCATTTGTTTCTAGGAACTTTATGGATCCTGTTGGCTAGGATTTTGTTGAGAATTTTTGCATCTATGTTCTTGAGGGATATTGGTCTGTAATTTTCTGTCTTAGTGATGTCCGTCCCTGGTTTTGGTATGAGGGTTATGCTTGCGTCATAAAATATTTTAGGAAGTTTTCTATCCTCTTCTATATTTTGGAATAATTTGAGTAGAATTGGTAACAGCTCTTTCCTGAATGTTTGGTAGAATTCACCAGTGAAGATGTTTGGGAGTTTTTTGATGACCTGATCAATTTCTTCTTTTGTTATGGGTCTGTTCAGATTTTCTACTTGACTCTGTGTAAGTTTAGGTAAGTCGTGTTTTTCTAAAAATGTATCCCATCTCTTCTAAGTCTTCAGATATATTGGAGTACAACTCTTCATAATAATGTTATTATCCTTCTGATTTCTTTTGACTCCGTTGTGACATCACCCAAGTGGTTTCTAATGCACATTATTTGTGTCTTCTCCCTCTTTTCTTTTGTTAGGTTTGCCAGTGGTTTGTCAATTTTATTAATCCTTTCAAAGAACCAGCTTCTTGTACTGTTGATTCTTTCTATAGTTTTTCTGTTTTCCATCTCATTTATTTCTGTTCTGATCTTTATTATTTCTTTTCTTTTTGTGACTTTAGGTTCCCTCTGTTGATCTTTTTCTAATTGTTGGAGATACTGTGTCAATGTGTTAGTTTTGGTTCTTTCTTCTTTTTGGTGTGTGCATTTATCGCAATTAATTGACCTCTCAACACCACTTTTACCATGTCCCAAAGATTTTGGTATATTGTGTTTCCATTCTCAATTGTTTCTAGGAACTTTATGAATTCATGTTTGATTTCTTTTACTACCCAGTTGCTTTTCAGTAGGGTGTTATTCGGTTTCCATGTATTCGACTTTATTTCCTTGGTCTTTTTGTTGATTTCTAATTTATTAGCATTGTGATCTGAAAAGATACTTTGTAGTATTTTGATGTTTTTAAGTTTATGAATGCTTGTTTTGTGACCTAACACATGGTCAATTCTGGAGAATGTTACATTTGCACAGGAAAAGTATGTGTATTGTGCTGTTGTTGGGTTGAATGTTCTGTACACATCTATGAGGTCATGTTGGTTGATTGTGCCGTTTAGTCTCTCTCTGGTTTTGTTGAATTTCTGGTTATTCTATCCCTTTTCGAAAGTGGCGTATTAAAATCTCCCACTATAATTGTAGATTTATCTATTTCCTTCTTCAGTTCTAGTAGGGTTTGCTTCATACATCTTGGTGCTCTTTTTTTGGGAGTATAGATATTTATTATTGTTATGTCGTCTTACTCAGTTGACCCTTTGATCATGAGGACTAATGGGGATCCTCCTCTCTGTGCCAAGGGAAAACTGTGGGCTCAATTCTGGACCCTTTTGGGGGTGCTCGCCCACCCACCTGAAGGTGGTCGGAATGGACAGAGAGGGCACAGCATTGAAGAGGAGGATAAAATGTGTAGAATCCCCCACTCCTCTTTTCTCAGATGTCACTGCGCGGGTTTCGCTGTGTCAGTCTGGCTGCGGCCCCACTCTCAGAATGTATCTCCGGTGGGAGTGCTCCTCAGGCAGAGTCCCGAGCTCTGATCAGTTCCGGAATCACAGTATTTTCCTTTATGCAGTGATTTTTCCAGTGGTGGGTGAGGGAAACTGACGCCTTGCAGCTTATACTAGATCCAGAACTCTGGAGCAGCTCCGTAAAAGCACCTACTCTGGACTTTTGGCCCGTCCCTCATGAAGCTCGTCCTCCCTGATTCTGCTTGTCCCACCTTCAAAAAGCACTGTAAATCTTTATGAGAGTATATAGGCTCATCTTTTTACTCAGAATGGCTGATAGGTTTGAACTACCTACCTCGTGATTGGTTGCCCACTGTCCACCTCAGAACGCTATTAGGGCAATATATATTTTGTTTAGGCTTTGATTACAATTTTTTTGAAAAATCAGGTAATAAGCACAACCCACTGTTTGTACATTAGGTTGCTATGAATCTGTACTGACTTGATGGCACCTAACAAGAACAACAACTATAACAAATGTATTTTCTTAGTATCGGAGGCCACAAGTCTGAATTCTAGGGGAAGACTTTGTTTCTTTGTGTATTCTAGAGGATGGTCCTTATCTGAGCTGCTGCTCCTGGAAACTCTTGGTGGAACTTGGCATCTCTTCTCCCTTCTCTGCTTGCTAGCTTGTTTGTTTAATCTCTTATATCTCAAAAAAGAGATTGATTTAAAACACACCCTGTTATCAGTGCTGTCTCATTACATAACAAAGATAACCCATCACAAAGTGGGACTGTGTTGTTATTGTTAAGTGCCCTGGAGTTGGCCCCACTCATAGGGACCCAGTATAGGATTTCCAGGAGCCCTGGTGTGGCACTGTAGCATAAGCATTAGGCCACAAGATTGGTTTCATAGGCAAGGTCAGCAGTTCAAACCCACCAGTCACTCCTTGGAAACCCTATACAGGATCACTATGAGTTAGAACCAACTCAGTGGTACTTAACAACAGCATAGGGTTTCTGAGGAGAGGCTGGTGGGGTTGAATCATCGATCTTGCAGTTCAGTGCTTATCTTACAGTGCCATACCAGGACTGTTGGTGTTTAGAAGTGCTGATGACTTGATTGCGACTCCTAGTGACCCTGTATAGGGTTTCCAAGGAGCAGCTGTTGGGTTTGAACTGCAGAACTTGTGGTTCACAGTCCAATGCTGATAGTCACAGGTATTTAGCCAGAGTCCTGCTGTGGCACTGTAGGATAAACACTGGACCGGTCCACAAGGTCGCTTTGAGCTGGTGGTTGGTACCAGCAGCTACTCAGAAACCCTATACAGGGTCACTATGAATCAGGACCGACTTGAAAGCACTTATTGACTATTACATGGAGGTTAGAATTTACAATACCTATTTTGTAGGAGGCAACACAATTCAATTTATAACACCCACTAACAACAACAACAAAAGGAATGGAAAAAGAAGAAAGGGGGAACAAAACCCTCAAAATTTATGAGTTATTTACATCCTCTCATAACTTAAAAAAAAAAAAAAGATATGTTCCTAACTTTTCACATGGTATAATAAATGTGTTTAAAGAAATAGAAATGCTATAAATGTAGAGTTTTCATCCTAGCTTTAAACAAGTTGCTATATTTTTAATAGAATTTTGCTAAATGTCAATTTTAAAAGAATACAAGAGGAGTGCTGTTTTAGGAAAATAATTTGATTGTGTGTTCCAGTGGTCCTTTTTCTTCTTTATTTGTATAGATTACATTTTTTTTCTTTTTTTTACAACTGCAATTAGTTTTTAATATTGGGAAAGAATTAAGAACTAATTATTTTTAGTTTGCTTAGAAATATGTTATTAAAATCTTTGAAATAAAAAAGTCTCAAACCACATATATTCCAAAAATGTAGTAATTTGTTTCTTCTTTCCTACTAGCAAGATATTGCAACATACCCACATCCCTTCGTTCTCTATTTTAGAACAGCAACACTTCCCGTATTTATGCATATTGGTCTTGCATTTGTGTCACTTTTTGTGTATTTGACCAGATAGGCAAATAAATGGTTTGAGAAAAGAGATGAGTTCTTCTACTTAAAATATCATTGGCTTTTCCCTATCCCCAGACTGAATGGGTCAATACCAATTTTGTTCCATAATATTCCTCTTACCAGCTTCCTTATCTTTACCTTAACTAATTGTTAAATAAATATACCTTGGTGTTAATTGACTGTTAATAGAGAACTAGAGATAAAATTGAATAATACCTATTGTCATTGAGTTGATTTCAGCTCCAAGTGACTCTGTAGGACAGAGTAGAATGGCTTTATTTCTAAGGTTATAACTGTTATGGTAGCAGAGTCCCACACTGGGTGACTTGTGTCTCTGATCTGTTGGTTAGCTGCTAAGTGCTTAACCCCTGTGCCAGTAGAGGGGTTTAAAGGGGAATTTGGAGGCTTATGCTCTATGCCAGCAAAAGGTTTAAAAGGCGGGGTTTGGGTTTGGAGACTTAAAATTCATATATGCTAATGGATGAAAGACAAGTGGAATATTGAGATTAACAGTGGGGTTTAATACATATTAAAAATATATGTAAAATATGTAATAAATTTAATACACATGTTTTTTTAAACCCCACAGTTATTCTCAATATCTCATTTTTCCTATTTGACGTATCCACCACTCATTTGTGAGTTTGTTGTACTGTGAAGACTTGTGTGTTGCTGTAATGATGCTACTGATAGTTTAAATACCAGCAGGGTCACCCATGATGGACAGGTTTCATTGGAATTTCCAGAGTAAGACCAACTAGTAGGGAGAGGTGGACCACTTCTACATGTCAGTCACTGAAGACCTTATAAATAGCAGCGGAGTATTGTCAGATATATTGTGAGAAAATGAACCCCTCAGCTCGTAAGGTATTCAAAATACTACTAGGCAATTGCTGCTTCCTCAGAATAGACTTGATTTTAATGTTGTGAATGGAGGAAAGCTTTTGGGACCTTCATTTACTGATGTGACACAACTCATCATAGGAAGAAATGGCTGCAAACATCCATTAATAATTGGAACATGATATGTACAAAGTATGAAACTAGAATGGAAGTCATCAAAAAATGGCGCACATAAAGATCGATATCCTAGGCATCAGTGAACTGAAATAGACTGGTATTGACCATATGGTTTGCTATGCCAGGAGAGAAATTGAAGAGTAGCATCACATTCATAGTCAAAATGAGTGTTTCACGATCTGCCTTGAAGTACGGTGCTGTCTGTGGTAGGTTAATATCCATAGATCTGCAAGGCAGAGTGGAGTCCTAGTGCCGCACTGTCAATAAGCACTGGGTTGCTAACCCACAAATTCAAATTCACCAGCTGTTCTTAGGAAACCTGTACAAGTTTGCTATGAGTTGGAACTGACTCAAAAGTACTTAACAATAACAAAATGAAAATCAGTTAATATCACTGTTATTCAAATTCATGCACAAACCACTAAAGCTACTAATGATGAAATGAAAAATTCTACTAAAAAATTCAGCTGAAATGGATCAAGCATACAATCAAGGTACATTAATAATTACTGGTGATTAGGATGTGAAAGTCAGAAACAAAGGATTAGTAGTTGGAAAATATGGCCTTGGTGATAGAAACTACGCTGGGTAGAATATCGCAAGACCCAGTGGTCTATTGATTGCAAAATACCTTTTTTCAGTAACACAAAAGGCAGCTAGCTAGCTACATGCAAATCTTACCAGTAAAAATACACAGGAATCAAATTGACTACATCTGTGGTAAGATAAAATGGAGAAGTTCAATGTCATCAGTTCAAACAAGGCCAAGAAGAAGCCCTGGCGGTTTAGAGACCTACATGTTGGGCTGCTAACCACAAAGTCAATTCAAATCTCCCGCCTGCTCTATGGGAGAAAAATGAGGCTCTCTGCTCCCGTAAAGATTTATAATCTCAGACCCTATATACAAAGTGCTATGAGTCA
>NW_006408528.1:13084510-13103918 GCF_000296735.1 Chrysochloris asiatica | reverse complement strand
TTCTTGAGCATAGAAGAGCTAAAGCAACTGCAAGAAATGAGGAAGCTAAAAAGCCTTAACAGAAAATTTCGAAAGGCAAACTCAAGAAGACAAAGTCAAGTATTATAGTGAAATGTGCAAAAACTTGGCGTTAGAAAGCCAAAAGGGCAGAACACGCTCAGTATTTCTCAAGCTGAAAGTGCTGGAGAAAAAAAATCCAAGCCTCAGTTTGAAATATTGAAAAATTCTATGGACAAAATACTGAATGATGCAGGAAGCTTCAAAATAAGATGGAAGGAATATACAGAGGCACTATGCCAAAAAGAATTGTATGATGCCCAACCATTTAAAGAGGTAATACATCAAGAACTGATGGATCCAGGCTTCACTGAAGGCATTGGCGAAAAACAAGACTCTAGGAATTGACAGACTACAAATTAAAATGTTTCAACAAACTGATGCAGAACTGAAGTCTGCCAAAAAATTTAGAAAACAGTTACTTGGTCTTGGCCAATTGATTGGAAGAGGTCCATATTTGTACCCATTCCATAGAAAGGTGACTCAACAGAATATGGAAATCATTGAACAATATCGTTAAAAACCCATGTAAGTAAAATTTTGCTGAATTTAATAACAGTTGTAGCAGTACATTGATAGGTTGGATTGAAGAAAACTTGAGGGATATTGCCTGAAGTTGGATGGACTTTGGTTAAAAGCAGAGGATATTAGAAAGATGTTTACTTGTGCTTTATTGACTTTGCAAAGGCATTCAATTGTGGATCATAACAAACTGGATAGCATTGAGAGGAGTGTACTTATGAGGAAACTACAAAGACCAAGAGGCAGTTGTTGGAACAGAACAAGAGGATATTGAATGCTATAAAATCAGGAAAGGTGTGTGCCACTGTTGTATTCTTTCACCACCATACTTATTTAACCTGTATGATGAACAAATATCTGAGAAGGTGTATTATATGAAGAAGAACATGGCATCAGAATTGAAAGAAGACTCATTAATAACTGGCACTATACAGATGATAACTATGCTTGCAGGAAGCAAAGAGGAATTGAAATACTTATGAAGATCAAAGGCCTTCAGTATAGAATGTACCTTAATGTAAAGAAAAAAATCCTCACAACTGGATCAGTAAATAACCTTTTGATAAATGGAGAAAATATTGGAAGTTGCTAAAGACTTCATATTGCTTAGATACACAACGCTGAAGAAAGCAGTCACAAAATTGCAGGATACATAGCATTAAACAAATGTGCTATGAAAGTGTTCAGAGAGCTCAGAGATCAGTTTAATGACAAAGGTGTACCTGACTCAAGCCATGGTATTTTCAGATATTTAATAAGGAAAAGAATAGAAGAATTTGAATCATGATGTTGGAGAAGAATATTGAAAGTCCCATGGACTACCAGAAGAACAAACAAATCTGTCTTGGTAGATTGCTCCTTATAAGTGAAGAGGGTGAGATGTCATCTCTCATTCTTTGCAGATGTTGCCTGGAGGGATCAGTCTTTGGAGAAGGGCATCATACTTGAAAAAGTAGAGGGTCAGCATAAATGAGGAAGACCCCCAACAAGATGAATTGATGCACTCAAGACACATGCATTCCATCCCTTACCAACAATTCCTTTGAATCAGCTGTATAGAATAAGAATGAATACCAATACGATTTTACTTTAAGGAATTTTTTGCCCTCTTAACTTTCCAAGATTTCACTATCATTGGCACAGCTTGGTACCAACAATGGGCTAAAACATAACAATAATAGGATAGTGCAGGACTGCACAGTTTTTTGTTATTTCCTCATAGGGTAACTACCTGGCCAACTGACTGGAAGAGATCCCTGTTTGTGCCCATTCCAAAGAGGTGACCCAACGGAATGAGGAAATCTTCAAACAATATCATTGATATCCCATGCGAGTAAAGTTTTACTAAAGGTAATATAGAAACAGTTGCAACCATACATCAACAGAACCACACATGGACAGCGAACTTGCAGAGTTTCAAGCTGCATTCAGGAAAGGATATGGAACGAGGGCTATCATTGCTGACATTAGATGGATCTTGGCTGAAAGTACAGAATACCAGAAAGATGTTTGCCTGTGCTTTATTGACTATGCAGAGGCTTTCGATTGTGTGGATCATGACAGGCTGTGGACAGCATTGCAAAGTATGAGTATTGTGGAACACTTAATTATGCTCGTGAGGAACCTGTACATAAACCAAGACGCAGTTGTTCAAACAGAGCAAGGATGGTTTAAAATTAGGAACGGTGTACACTAGGGTTGTATTCTTTCACCATACTTAACTCTGTCTGCTAAACTAATAATCAGAGAAGCTGGATTATGTGAAGAAAAATGCAGCGTCAGGATTGGAGGAAGGTTCATTAACAGCCTGCGATCTGCAGATGATACTACCTTGCTTGCCGAAAGCCAAGAGGATTTAAAATATTTATTAATGAAGATCAAAGACCACAGCCTTTGGTATGGATTGTACCTCAGTGTAAAGAAAACAAAAATCCTCACCATTGGACAATATCCATATAAATGGAGAAAAGATTGAAGCTGTCAGTGACGTCATTTTGATTGCATCAACCATCAATACTAATGGAAGCAGCAGTCAGGAAATAAAACGACTATTGTATTGGGCAAATCTGCTGCACAAGACCTCTTTGAAGTGTTGAAGATCTAAGATGTCAGTTTGAGGACTAAGGTGTTCCTGACTTAAGCCATGGTATTTTTAAATAACCTCATATGCATTGCAAAAGTTGGGTAGTGAAGTGAATAAGGAAGACTGTAGCAGAATTGATGCATTTGAGTTTTGGAATATATCAAAAGTACCGTGGACTGCCAAAAGAACAAACCAGTCTGTGTTAGAAGTACAGCCAGAGTGCTTCTTGAAAGCCAGGATGGCCAGACTTCCAGCTTTCATACTTAGGACACATTGTCAGGAGGGACCAGTCACTGGAGAAGGATATGTTTTGTAAAGTGGAGGGTCGGAGACAAAGAGAGAGACGCCCAATGAGATGGACTGGCACAGTGGCGGCATCTATAGGTTCATATGTAGGTTGGCCCAGGATCAGGCACTGTTCTGTTCTATTTTGCATAGGATTGCTAAGAGTCAGTGCTGACTTAATGGCACCCTAAAACGACATAAAACATAGGGTGGTTATGAGTTGAAACTGGCACCGAATAATAGCAATAACAAACCTTTTCTTTTTTGTTTATAACAGTGGTCTCATATAACATTGGTCCTTTTGGGATTGACTTATTTCACAAGATAGAATGACTTAAACCTACCGATTGTGAGGACCAAGTAGGACTGGGCAGTGTTCTGTTGTGCATGGAGTTGGAACAGTAAAATGTCCAAAGGAAGTAAGGTGACCACTTAACCCATCTTACTGAGAATTTTTTGGAAAAAGAACTTTCCATTTTAAAATGGTGAGAATCTTGACCAAACTGGGATGAGTTGCTCATCCTAAAGGAAGATAAGAGATAACCAAGAGAAGCAGAGAATTAAGAGCTGTGAATTCTGCCTTTATTATTGATACTGATCCTGTTTACAGCCTTTTTGTGACAAACTGACTTCAGTGTTATCTTAGTAAGATTGTCAAAGGGTGAAATTTAATAAGCTTTTAGCAAGTTAATATGTTGTTCTTAGGCATATCTAGTCACTTCCAGCTCATGGTGACCCTATGCACAACAAGTAGGAAACAGTGATAGGTTCTGTGTCGTCCTCACAATTGTTATGTTTGAGCCCATAGCTCCTGCCATTGTGTCTGTCCATCTCATTGTGGGATCTTCCTCTTTTTATGCAATATTTTAATTTTACTTTGTCTCCAGATAAGCTGATGTACTATCATAATATCTGAATAGGGAGACATTTCGAAAAATGCCTTTCCTTTTATTCTTGGTAGTGCTGTGGGTTAGTCATTGGGCTGTAAATGAACAGCAACTAAATTAAAAAATCCTCTGAGATAGAGCTCCTATTGTTATGCACATCTTCTGATCTTTAGTATAGGTGCATGTTCCCAGGGGGCAGCAATGCCAGACAGAGCATCAGAAACAACCTGGAAACAGAAATTGATGTAATCACCAAAATAATGCGTTCTGCTTCTTTGATACCCGGAATGGTTAATGTATAACCGTGAACTTTAGTGAAGTGAAACAAGAAAGCAACCTAGAAGCCATGTCAGACAGGCTGGCCTGCCTGACGTCTCTCAAAAGGGAATGAATGTACAATCTTTGCGGGAGAATAAAGAGTGGGGATCCTTGGGCCGGGACTTGGGATTCTACCCGTGGATTGGACACATTACTTGGGATTGGTGTTCTGACCAAGTCTCCAGTCTAATGCCTAAAGCTCCCCTAGCGCTCACTCTCCTTGGTCTGGTGAGCTTGTAAAATATCCCTTTTCTCCCTTTGCAGTTTACTGTATTTGATGCCTAACTCTGCTTTGGAATAAACCTTTTCTGTTTCTTCATAAAAAGTGTATGTTTGGTGCCTTGGTCTTGCTTTCATGCCATCAAGAATGACCACTCGAGTGTACCTCACAGTACAGGAAGTTAACCACAAGTTCTGCTGTTCAAACCTACCATCCACTTGTCAAGAAAATATGAGTTTGTCTGCTCACATAAAAGATTTATAGTTTCAGAAACTTCATATAATCTCATTATGAGTTGGAATCAACTTGATGATAGTGGTTTTGGTTTTTGGTTTTATCCTTTAACCTCTCACTCCAAAGTAGAAGTAAGAGGGATAAACATAAGATAAAGCTGATTTGAGGTTGAGGAAACCTCCTAGAAATAAAATCGGAGGCAGAAGAAAGTACTAAAGTGTTGAGCATGGCATCTAGTAATTAGGAGACTATTAGAGGGCAAAGTATATACTATAACTGACCCCTTGTCTTCTTAAATATTAATGGCTTGATATGTATCTCAGTTATCTAGTGTTGCTGTAATAGAAATACCACAAGTGGATTGCTTAGTAGACACATTTATTCTCTCAGAGTTTAGGAGGTTTGAAGTCCAAATTCAGAGTGCCAGCTCTGTAGAAAGGTCTTTGTCTCCTTTCACCATTTGTAGGCCCAACATTCCTTGGAGATTTCTATGCATCTTAGTTGGCATTAGTCTTTTCCTAGATCTAGGAATTTCACAAGGCAGGGGCCCAAGTCGAATGAATGAATGTATTCTACTCCTGGATCTTCTTTGTTGGTAGTAATAGGTCCCCCTGAACTCTGCTTGTCATTTCAAAAGAGATTGACTCAAGATACAGCTTAATCCTGTAGGTTGCATCTGGCCTCATTCACATCATAGAAGTGATGATGTACAATACATAGGATAATCACATCAGATTGAATTATAGGGGAGATGATTACATTTATTAGATCTCATCATGTTTGATTATTATGTTTTAAGTGCCAAGCCACTGAGAATTCAGGTTTAGCCCAGTAGATATAAAAACCTTAACTATTACCCTAGGTTTTTCATGAATAGGTAACATACACATGAAAGGCTTAGTGCAGCATAGAAAACTTTTGTATTATCTGTTCTCAAGGAACTTATGTGGGGTCAAGATAAATACATCGCCATTAAGTCTATTCCAACTCATAGTGGTCCTCTAGGACAAAGTAGAACCTGTCCAATAGGGTTTCCAGGGTTGTAATCTCCTGGTGTGGCACTATAGGGTAAGCGCTGGACTCTAATGTCAGTGCTTCAAACTCAACACCTGTTAACTCGGAAACCCTATACAGGGTCGTTATGAGTCAGAACCGACTCGATGGCACTTAATAATCTTTACAGAAGCAGACTGCCACACCTTTTTCCCATAGAGCAGCTGGTGGATTCAAACTGCTGATCTTTTCATAAGCAGTTGACTGCTTAACCACTGCACCATCAAGGGCTTCTGGGGTCAGGATAGCTAACAGAAAAATTAAAATATTATTTACTACACTTTTGTGTTTATTACAGGCAATGATTCTTGTGAGTACCTTCTCTCAAGTGGCAGATTTCTTGGAGAAAAAGTTTGGCAACCTCACAGTTGTATGATGCATAAATATAAAATCAGGTACGGTTTCTGTTTATTTTTCTCTTTCTAGTTTGAAGCATAATATCTAGGGGTTAACTCGGATGGCCAAACACTGGATTACTAGTTGAAAGGTTGTCAGTTCAAACCCACCCAGACACACCTTGGAAAGCAGGCCTGACAATCTGCTTCTGGAAGGTCACAGCCTTCAGAACACTATGGAACCACTCTACTCTGCTCAGTGGGGTTACCATGAGTGCAAAGCCACTCACATCAATGGAGGATAATAACAGCAGGAGTTGGTGAAGCACTGAGAGTAATTTACTTCTGTAGATGGGGTCAGGAACTTACCTACTAAGAGAGTTGGGACTGATTCTAGATGACGACTTCTACCCAAAAGCTTTGTGGAAAGAGTTTTGACCAAGCTACTTTAACTCTGGTGAAAGGTAACCATGCCAAAAATTGTTAAATGCCATGAGTTGGTTCTGACTCGTAGCATCCCTGTAAGAGGTTTCTGAGAATGTGAATCTTTGCAGGAGCAGAAAGCATCATTTTTCACCCGCAGAGCGAACGGGGGCTTGAACCACAGACTTTGTGGATGACAGTGCAGTGCTTATCCTACAGAATTACCATGGTCCTTAGGCCCTTAAACCAAGACTCTTGCTCTGAGGATTAAATGAGGTAGTGGGTATAAATCATAGTTAGAGTGCATCTTAAACAATAAATACACTAGGGTTTTATTATTGAGCAAGTAATTCAGTGACTGTTAGGTTAAGTAAACCTGACCACCTGTTTCTAAAGCAGCATAACTGGTTTCCCTTTACCTACTGTGATGTATTGAATTGTCTTCCAAAATAACAATCCAGAATGACAGTTCTGAGCAACTATCTTCACAAACTATGTAAGTTTTTTGAAATGCTACTAAGGTGATTTTATTTATTTTAATTAAGGTTTCTTTATTGGTTTCAGTGAAGCAAAGAGCTGCCTCATAGATAAACACATTGCATTCATTGGAGATTCCAGAATTCGTCAGTTGTTCTATTCTTTTGTAAAAATAATTAATCCACAATTCAAAGAAGAAGGAAATAAGGTAAAACATGTCTATTCCCTTCTTTAGGGTCCTGTTTATAAAAGTGAACCAATGGAAAAAGTAAGAACATGCCCCTCCAGATTAATAATAGTAACTTTAGAAGCTTTTTTTTTTTTGGCAAAGTTGGGAGGAAAATGGACTGAGAGACATAGGAAAATGAAGTGGTAGGCAAGGAATTGGCAAGATGTTTTTAATTAAAACTTTTCATTTTCAGAAATAATACATTTATACCATGGAAAAACTTTTTAAATTCCTTAAAGATAAGACAGAAAAAATATCATCCCTTTTTCTCTTTCTAATATTTTGGTATATTTCTCTTTAGTCTTTCTTTTTAAACATGCTTATAATCTTTCAGCATGTATAATTTTATATCCTGCTTTCCCCCTCTACTTATCATAATTTGCCATATTATTATATAATCAACTTAAGTATCTTCTTAATGGCAACATATTATTGAGTGGATATAATGTAATTTTATGTAAGTGCTCTTTTTTTAAAAACTTTTTATGTAGTTAAAAAAGACATTTTCAATGACATCTTTGTGTGAACACCACTTTTAAAATTATTTCCTTAGGATGAAGGTTCTACAATGCAAATACTAGGTTAAAGGATATAAGCATTTAAAAATTATTGATTAAATTGCCAAATTGTTTCAAATTTGTACAACCTTATTAGTGTTTGGTTATCAAGCTGTATCTATGCACAATATAATTATATGCATTTAAAATATGTCTTACTTTGAAAAGTAATAAGGACAAAACATCTTTGTAAATACTTGCTAGTTAGTTAATCTTGGTATGAATTTTCTCATCCTAGTCGCCTGTTTATACATGTTTAAGTGATTTAGTGTTCTAATCTTTGTTTATAACCAGATGCTTGGGGAATGGGATGGGAAGGGGAGAAGAGTGGAATATGGGAAAGTTCAGAATTATAGAAGGGAGTACCTCATGAATTTATGAGACTCTACCTATATATATTTACTTGGTCTGTTGGCCCAGGATCTGGCAGTGTTTCGTTCTGCTGTGCATAAGGCCGCTATGAGTCGGTACCGACTCGATGGCATCTAACAACAACAAAAAGGTAAGGAATTATAAAATCAGGGGCCTCACAGCTAAGTATCTAGTCACATAGTGATGATAGTGGACTATGTAAGTCCTTAGTAATTATTTCTTGTGAGAAGAGTCTATAGGCTATTAGAGATTTTGTTCACTAGGAAAGACTACCGTAGATGGTAAAGATAGAATAATAATAGGAAAAATAGCACTTCATTTTGTTTTTTAACTTATGGTAGGGGAAAAAGACCCCAGATTCAAACATATTATTTGTTTTTGTTAGGTGCTGTTGAGTTGGTTATGACTCATAGCAACTTTATCCACAACAGAACAAAACACTGCCCAGTCTTGTGCCATCCTCACTATCATTGTGAAACCTGAGCTCATTGGGGGTCTTCCTCTTTTTTGCTGACCCTCTGCTTTTCCTAGCATGATGTCCTTCTCCAGGGACTGATCCCTCCTGATAATATGTTAGAATTATAAGAGATGATGTCTCACAATCCTGGCTTCTAAGGAGCATTTTGGTTGTACTTCTTCCAACACAGATTTGTTTGTTCTTCTAGCAGCCCACGATACTTTTAATATTCTTTTCCAACACCATAACTCAAATGAATCGATTCATTTGACAGTCTTTCTTATTCATCGATCAACTTTGACATGCTTATAAAGCTATTGAAAATAACATGGATTGGGTCATGTGCACCTTAATCCTCAAACTGACATCTTTACTTTTTAACAAAATCTGAAGAGGTCTTGTGTAGCAGATTTGCCTAATGCAATACATCATTTAATTTCCTGACTGCTGTTTCCGTGACTGTAGATAGTGAATCCAAACAAAATGAAGTCATTGACAGCGTCCTTTCTTTTCTCTATTTATCATGATGTTATTTATTGGTCTAGTGGTAAGGATTTGTTTCACATTGAGACCAACAGCTTTGGTCTTTGATCTTCATTTCATAAGCTATTATTTTAGGTCCTCTTTGCTTTCAACGAGCTAGCTGGTATCATCTGCATATCACTGGTTGCTAGTGAGTCTTCCTCTAATCCTAATGTCACATTCTTCTTCAAATAATCCAGTTTCTCGGATTATTTGCTCAGTGTACAGGTTGAATAAGTAAGGTGATAGAATACAACACTGGTGCATACCTTCCCTAATTTTAGACAATTCAGTGTTCCATTGTTCTGTTTGAGTAATTGCCTCTTGATTTTTATATACAGATTCCTCATGAGCACAATTAAGTGTTCTGGAATACTCATTTTCCACAATGTTATCTATAGATTTTCATGATCAACACAGTAGAAATTTTTGCATAGTGAATTAAAGCCTGGGTAAACATCTTGTATTTACTGCTGTCAGTCAAGGGATCCATCTGATGTTGGCAGTGATAATCCCTCATTCCATATCCTCATCTGAATGTGGCTTGAACCTCTGGAGATTCCCTGTCAATGCACTGTTGTAACTATTTTTTAAATTATCTTTAGCAAAATTTTACTTGAATGTAATATTAAAGATATTGTCCAATGATTTCTACATTCCATTGGGTCACTCCTCTTTCAAATGGGCACAAATATGTATCTCTTCAAAAACTTATCAGGTAGCTCTCTTTCCAGATTTCTTGGCATAGATTAGAGAGTGCGTCTAGTGCTGCATCAGTTTGTTGAAAGATTTCAATTTGTATTCCATCAGTTCCTGGAGCCTTGTTCCTTGCCATTGCCTTCAGTGCTCCTGGGACTTCTTCCTTCAGTACCATTGGCTCTTAATCATATGCTACCTGGTGTGATGCTGTGGGTTAATGCGCCAGATTGCAAAGCCGTTTGAACTGCAAGGTCAGCGGTTCAAGCTCACCAGCCACTCCTCGGAAACCCTCTACAGGGTTGCTATGGGTCGGAACCGACTCGATGGCACTGAACAACAAACAACAACCTCTTGAAGTGGTTGAACAGCAACCATTTCTTTTTTGTACCTTTGTGTATTCCTTCCATCTTCTTTTGATACATTCTGCATCATACAATATTTTGACCATCGTTGTTGTGTGCCGTGGAGTCAGTTCTGACTCATAGTGACTCTGTACAGGGTTTCCAAGGCTGTAAATCTTTACAGGATCAGAAAGCCTCATCTTTCTCCACGGAACAGCTGGTAGTTTTGAATTGCTGACCTTGAGGTTTGCGGCCCGATTCGTAACCACTAGAATCCTTCAATATTGCAAACTAAAGCTTGAATTTTTCTTCAGCACTTTCAGCTTAGGAAATGCTGAGCGTGTTCTTCTGTTTTGGTTTTCTAACTCCAGGTCTTTGCACATTTCATTTTAGTATTTGACTTTGTCTTTTGGAGCTTCCCTTTGAAATTTTATGTTTAGCTCTTTTACCACCTCATTTCTTCCATTTGCTTTGGCATCTGTACTCTGGAGAGCAAGTTTCAGAATCTCTACTGACATCCCTTTTTTTTAATTGTTCTTCTTTCTTGTCTTCTTCAATTTTTTGCTCTCTTCTTGAATTATGTTCTTAATGTCATCCCACAACTTTTCTGGTCTTCAGTCTTTAGTGTCTAATGCATTAAATCTGTTCTTGAGATGATTTCTGAATTCAGGTGAGATATATTCAAGGTCAAATTTTGGCTCCTATAGACTTGTTTTAAATTTCTTCAGCTTTAGCCTGAACTTGCGTATGAGCAGTTGATGGTCTGTTCTATAGTCTGCTCCTGGCCTTCTCTGTTGATGATAAGGAGTTTTTTCACCGTGTCTTCCCACAGATGTAGTCAGTTTGATTTCTGTATATTCCATCTGATAAAGTCCACATGTCTTTTATGTTGTTTAAAATAGATATTTGCAATGAAGAAGTCCTTGATCTTGCAAAATTCTGTCATGTGATACCCAGCATCATTTATATCACCAAGACCATATTTTCCAATTACTGATTCTTCTAGTTTATTTCCAATCTTTGCATTTTAATCACTAATAATTGTCAATGCACCTTGATTGCATATTTGATAAATTTTAGACTGAAGAAATTGGTAGAACTCTTCAACTTCATCAGCACTGGCATTAGTGGTTGGTGCATAAATATGACTAATAGTGACATTAACTGGTCTTACTTGTAAGCATATGGATATTATCCTATTACAGACATTATACTTCAAGATGGATCTTGAGATGTTCTTTTTAATGATGAATGTGATATCATTCGTTGTCAATTTGTCATTCTGGGCATAGTAAACCATATGAGTGTCTGACTCAAAATGACCAATACCTCTACATTTCAGCTCACTAATGCCCATGATATCAGTATTTATGTTTTCCATTTAATTTTTGACAATTTCCAATTGTTGTAGATTGATGCTTCATACATTCTGTGTCCCAGTTATTATTGGATGTTTACAGCTGTTTATTTGGAGTTTTGGTGTGGTGCTGTGGGTTAATGCACTGGACAGCAAAGTCAGTTTGAAACGCAAGGTCAGTCGTTTGAGCTCACCAGCTACTCCTCGGAAACCCTATACAGGGATGCTATGGGTTGGAACCAACTTGACAGCACTTAACAATAACAACGAAACAGCTGTTTATTTAGTCATCAACAGGACAAAGCCAAAGCCAATATAATCATTTGGATGAGGGGAACTCTTTATGAACATAGTACAGAGGATAATGGAAGATGGCAGCCATGGTGTTCATTATATATGTGCATGTGATAGAGAAGATTATGATTGGTGGCATTTCTGTCCATCAGTGTCAAAGATGGCATTATAGAAGCAGGGAAAAGACTATGATTGGGATAGGTACATGGATGAAAGTTAAAATAGAGTACAGCTTTGGTTCTTGAACTTGGACCCTCTGGCTATGTGGTAGTGGGAGTTTAAGTCATGTGACTTTTGATCATAGCCACAGGGTGACTACAAGTCAATTTCAGAATTTCACACTTCAATTAAATTTGATAATATGCATTTGATTGGTTACTTTTGGTCAATGCCCAGACAAGATCCTTAGTTCTTTGTGTATCTTTCTGCATACTAGTTAATATATTTTCAACCACACTCTTACTAAGGGCAAACGACCCCTCCCTGGGCTTGTTGCAGAGTTGTCTGAGCATCAACACATTACTGGTTTAATTGCCAACAAGCATTGGGAAGTAGCATAAAAAATTTAAATGGTGTCTGAACTCATATCAAGATTCAAAATAGAGTTTGGGTCCCTGTATAGATTACAGCCTTCCACAAACTTAAGTGCTTTAGAAATTAAACTCTAATGCAGTCTGTAAGTATATATTCTATTTGTATTTACGCACATAAAATTATAAGAAGATTCAAAACTATTTGATATGAATTATTGATTATTGAAATAAAATACTTTAGTAAACTTTAAAAAAAATAGATTTTTAATTTTAAAGAAATATTTTTAGCATTTCTGGACTTAGATTTCTGTGACTTGACTAAAAATTGTAATGATGGATTTGACAAACATTATTTTGAAAAATTACTATGGTTTAAGTCAATAGCCAGAAGAGTGCAGTATTCCTAAAGCAAGTTGTTTCAATAACAGGATTCAGAACAGGATTTTTTTTTTTGTCAGATTGTGTTTTGTGGAAGACTAGTTTTGTGAGATTCTCTGGTCAAATAAATTCTGAGCAATGTCAGATACAATATCCCCCCTCTTAGATGGTTTTAATATAGGTTAGGATATTAAAAATTTGAGTGTCTTACAGTAAAGAACCTGTTTCATGTTGCTTCTAGCTATAGGGCAAGCCACTGAGGAGCCCCTTCCACTTTAAACTGCCTAGATCCTAGATTTTAAAAAAGTGTTCCCTGATATATTTCTGGGCTTGGAAGAAATAGGAGACACTCCTCAAAAAACAAAAGAACTATGAGGCAAAACCAGAAATGGGAACAGTGACAGTAGACAGTCTGGAGGCAATAAGGTTGGTATTCAGGCAGGTGCACATAGCTTTTGGAGCCAACATATTTTTCAGAAGCTATATTGAGAGCCAGAGGATAGTACAAGAATTGCTTTAAGTGCTGAGACAAAGTAACTTTCACCTGGAATTGTATATATAGTGTAAATGTTTCTCTGGTGGAGTCATAGGACATTTTCAGATAAACAAAATCTGAGCATTAAGTACCAGATAACCCTTACAGTTGAGTTTCTAAAGGATGAATTTTAGGAAGGAGGACAATAATTCAGGAAAAATGATACGAAATGTAAGAAGCAATGAGTAGCAAAGAAAATAATGGACATGTAAAAAATCTAAATGAATAGTGAGTATATAAAATAATACTGTCTTTCTGCAGTTATAAAAAGATGAAACTAAAGAAGTAGGCAATAATGACATAAGACAAGAGGGAGATGGCAACACTTTAAAGGTGCTTTTGACCTGCTGTTATGGGTCATGGATTGAATTGTGCTCACCTCCTTCCCCCCCAAACTGTTGTTGCTATGTGTCAGCGAGTCAACTCCAGTTTCCACGAAGTGGCTGGGGAGTTTGAACCACCATCCTGTGGTTAGCAGTCCAGTGCTTATCCAACAGTGTTACACCAAATATACTTGTACCCTATACTTGTCGATGTAATCCCAGTAGAATAGTCACATCTTGAGTTTTATAAAGCTCAATACTTTATTAGCTGAGTACTTAAGAGAATACTCTCAAAAATCAGAGAATGTATTTTTCAAAGCACATGTAGAACATTTGTGTTTTGATCACATATTGGACTGTAGACCAAGTACTAACAAATACCAGAGAATTGGCATTATTCTTTTTATACTAGATGAGTTCCTTTATGTTGTTGTTAAGTGCCATGGAGTCAGTTCCAATTCATAGCAACCCTGTATAGGGTTTCAAAGGAGCAGCTAGTGAACTTGAACCACCTACGTTGTAATTCAAACAGATTTTGCAGTCGAGCGCATTACCCCACAGTATCACACCAGGACTCCTAGAAAGGCATTTTAGACATTGTCTTTGTGACTCCCACTCTATGATTGGGTGGAACTATGCAAATGAGGCCCTTGAGTTCTTGTAGACAACCTGTTAATAATGCAAATAAGGTTCATGAAACCCTTGCCAGTGTTGTTGTGTAGTGCCATCAAGTTGGGTACAACTCATAGCTACACTGTATAGGGTTTCCGAGGAGCAGCTGGTAGGTTTGAACTGCTGATCTGTGGTTACCAGTTGAATGCTTATCCTACATTGCCACACCTTGACCCCAGTAGCCATCCTGGTGGTAGTTGTGTGCCACTGAGTTGGTTTTGACTCATAGCAACCCTGTATAGGGTTTCTGAGGCTGTAAATCTTTACGGGAGCAGAATGCCTCATTTTTCTGTGGAGCAACTGATAGAATCAAACTGCTGATCTTGCAGTTAATAGCCCAGCTCATAATCCGCTATACTACCAGGGGAAATCTTATCTCATTGTAGTTTTTATATACATTCCCCTAATGATTGAGGTAGCACAGGAGGCACTCACTCATCTCTGCCAAGAAATTTGGAAGACAACTATCTGGCCGACTGATTGGAAGAGATCTGTATTTGTGCCCATTCCAAAGAGAGGTGACCCAACGGAATAAGGAAATCATTGGACAATCTCTTTGATATCCTATGAGAGTAAAACTTTACTAAAGGTAATACAGAAACGAGTGCAAGCATGCATTGACAGAGAGCTTCAAGAGGTTCAAGCTGGATTCAGAAGAGGCCGTGGAACAAGGGGATAGCATGGCTGGTGTCTGATAGATACTGACTGAAAGCAGAGAGTATCATAAAGATGTTTACCTGTGCTTTATTGACTATGCAAAGGCTTTCAATTGTGTGGATCATGACAAGCTCTGGACAACATTGCGAAGTATGAGTATTCCAGAGCACTTAATTATGCTCATGAGGAATCTGTACGTGGACCAAGTGGCAGTTGTTTGAACATAACATGGGAACACTGGTTTAAAATTAAGAAAGGTGTGCGACAGGCTTGTATTCTTTCACCATATGTATTCAACCTGTATGTTGAGCATATAATCCAAAAAGCTGGGTTATATGATGAAAACGCATCAGGATTGGAGGAAGACTCATTAACAAATTGCGATATGCAGATGATACAACCTTGCTTGCTGAAAGTGAAGAGGACTTAAAATATTTACTGATGAAGAACAAAGAGCATAGCCCTCAGTATGGATTACATCTCAATGTAAAGAATACAGGAATCCTTACCACTGGACCAATAAACAACATTTTTACCAATGGAGAAAAGATTGAAGTTGTCAAGGACTTCATTCTTCTTGGATCAACTATCAACAGTCATGGAAGCAGCAGTCAAGAAATTGGACCACGTACTGCATTAGGCAGATCTGCTGCACAGACATTTTTAAAGTGTTGAAGAACAAAGATGTCAGCTTGAAAACTAAGGTGCACCTAACCCAAGCCATGGTATTTTCAATAACCTCTTATGTATGTGAAAGCTGGACAATGAATACAGAAGGCTGTAGAAGAATTGATGCTTTTTGAGTTATGGTGTTGGAGGAGAATATTAAAAGTGCCATGGGCTGCCAAAAGAACCAACAGATCTGTGTTGGAAGAAGTGCAGCCAGAGTGCTCCTTGGAGGCCAGGATGGCCAAACTTTGTCTCTCATACTTCGGACATATTTTCAGGAGGGACCAGTCACTGGAGAAGGATATCATGCTTGGTAAAGTGGAAGGTTAGAAAAAAAGAGGAAGAACCCCCCCCCCCCCCCCAGCAAGATGGATTCGCAAAGTAGCAGCATCAAAGGGCTCAAGCGTGGCAATAATAATGAGTTTGGCCCAGGATCGGGCAGTGTTTCATTCTGCTGTGCATAAGGTCACTATGAGTTGATACCGACTCGTTGGCACCTAACAACAACAAATGATTGAGCACTGGTGGTGGGTGCACTGCTTAATTGATGGTCTGCTAATCAAAATGTCTGCAGGTGGAGAAAAAGTCGCCCTTTGAGAGAAAGAAACAGCAGTTTATTTCCATAAAGATGTGCAGTCTCGGAAACGTTTTAGGGCCGTTCTTCTACTCTGTTCTGCAGAATTGCTATGAAATAGACTCATCAGCCATGGGTTAATGACTAATGATGTTAAACATCTTTTCATGTACTTAGTATATCCATTAGCATATTTTGAGAGATAATTTAAAGATGAGAAAGAAATGAACTTTTTTTCAATGTGATAGAATTGTCTACATAGAAATCCCAGAGAATCTATAGGAGTTTATTAAAAGTAGTAGAAATTTTTGCAAGATAGCTGATTTTAACATGAACATACAAAAATTAAATTTAATACCCGAATAAAACTGTCAAAAATTAGTTTCATATCCACATACCAGCAATGAAGAGTTCAAAATGTTATTTTAAATGTCCGAGTGTAATAGCAAGAAAAAGCATATGTTGCATAGGAATAAATCTAGAAAATATGAAAGATTTATATGAAGAAAAGCCTTGAAATTGTATTGAAAGACAATTTAAAATGACACCATTAAATAATATATACTATAGTCCTGGATGGGAAAACTCAATATTGTAAAGATGACAGTTTTTCCAGATTGACTTGTAGATTCAGTGTAATTCTAATAAAATCTCAGCAGGATTTGTTTTGGAACTTTACTAGCTGAATCTAAATTATATGGGAGGGCAGAGGACCAAGAATAACCACAACCAACCTGAAGAATGAAGAGAGACATATTTTGACTCTGTGGTATTAAAAACAGCGTAGTATTGGTGGATAATTAGACAACGAAACCAGGGGACCCAAGTACTAATCTCTAATATGGAAACATGCATTTAATAAGTAACACATATGCTGTTGGAGATCCCTGTGGGAAGGAGGGTGTGTTCAGTCAATGATGCCTTAGCAAATGCTTATGTATATAGAAAAAAAAATAACATTGGGTTCCATACCTCACAGTATCAAGTAAAGTGAATTCTAGATGAGTTTAGATTGAAATGTGAAAATAAAAACCTAGGAAACTTGAGGAAAAAAATCAAAGGGTAACATCTTCATTACCTAATGATTGGGAAGGGTTTCTTACATAAAAAGCAAAAGTGCTAACTCTAAAAGAAAAGATGTATAAATTCACATACCTGAGATTATTATTATCTGTTAATGAAAAGATACTTTAAAGAAAAATGACGAGCTATAAACTGGAAGAAGATATTTGTAAAATGTATCTAGAAGAGTCGTTGTTGTCAGCTGTATCAAGTCAGCCCCAAACTCATGGTGACCCAAGGCACAAAGGGATTGGCAATTGTGGTCCACAGAGCTTTCAGTGGGGGATTTTCAGAAGTAATCTCCAGGCATTTCTTCCTTTTATATCTTAATTTGAAAGCTCTGCTAAAAACTTTTCAGTTATTATAACAACTAGTGTTTTTATCCTTTGGCAACTGGTGTTGACTGCCTTTGAGGTATGTCAGCTGGAAATAAAATTTGGGTGTCCAGCCTGGAAGGCAACTGTTCAACCATTGGACCACCAGTGCCCTCTCCAGAGCACATGGTTGGTTGGTTGGTTATGTGCCGTGGAATCGGTTCCGACTCATAGTGACCCTGTACAGGGTTTCTGAGGCTATAAATCTTTATAGGAGTAGAAAGCCTCATCTTTCTCCTGTGGAACAGCTGGTAGTTTCGATCTGCGGACCTTGCGGTTTGCAGCCCGATTCATAACCACTACACTACCAGGATACCTGAAGAACTACAACTTGATTAAAAAGATAACCCACTAGGGAAAGATATAGCAGGCATTTCACAGAAGAGGACACATGAATCAGTATATAAATATGGAAAGATGTTTAATTTTGTTAGTTTGCGGGGGGGAGTGAATTAAGTTCCTAGAGAGATGCTATTTTCTATCTATAATGGCAAATATTAAAAAATCTGATGATGGAAAAGGTGTGAAATTTGACAAGTGGTTATAGATATATAAAATAATTTGCATTAACATGTGATGGCTAGCACATATAATAGTGTCTGGACCTTTAGAGCTATGAGAAACACTTCATGTGTATTAAGAGCTGTGCATAAGAACATAACTATAATGCTGTTTTTAATCTAGGTTGTCGTACATTAGATCAAACAACAGGGTCCTGTGATAGCAAGTAGGATAGGCAGTGTACTGCTGACCACAGGTGACAGTTCAAACCCAGCAGCCACTTCTTGGGAACCTTATACAGGGTCATTATGAGTTGGAATCAATTTAATGGGACTTAATAACAACAACATATCAAACAACTGATGTACACGCTAAAGAAGTTACATTAAAAAAACACCAAAATATTACTTAAATTTTAGGTTAAATGGAACTAAAGATACATGACAACTTGAATATGTCTTGATTTTGATTGGATTATAAATAAAAAAGAGTTATATAGAGAGGTCATATCATCAGTCAAAACAAGGCCAAGGGCAGACTGGAACAGACCATCAACTACTCATATGCAAATTCAAACTGAAGCTGAAGAAAATGAAATCAAGTCCACCAGAGCCAAACTATGACCTTGAATATATCCCACCTGAATTTAGATATCATCTGAAGAACTGATTTGATACATTAAACACTAAAGACTAAAGACTGAAGAGTTGTGGGATGATGTCAAGAACATCATACATGAAGAAAGCAAAAAGTCATTAAGAAGACAAGAAAGAAGGAAAAAGTCCAAACGGATGTCAGAAGAGACACTGAAACTTGCTCTTCAGCATAGAGATGGTAAAGCAAATGGAAGAAATGAAGAGGTCCAAGAGCTGAATAGAAAATTTCAAAGATCAGCTCCAGAAGATAAAGCCAAATATTTACAACAAAATGTGCAAACACCTGGAATCAGAAAACCAAAAGGAAAGAACACGCTCAGCATTTCTCAAGCTGGGGGAACTGAAGAAAAAATTCAAGCCTTGACTTTTGTTATTGAAAGATTCTCTGGGCAGATTTTTGAAGTATGCAGAAAGCATCAAAAGAAGATGGAAGGAGTACACAGTCATTGTACCAAAAGGAAATTGTTAGTGTTCCAACCGTTTCAAGAGGTAGTATATGATCAAGAGCCTATGATACTGAAGGTGCATTAAAGGAATTGGCAAAGAACAAGGCACCAGGAATTGATGGAATACAAATTGAAATCTTTCAAGTAAGTGAAGCGGCCCAGGAGGCACTCACTCATCTCTGCCAAGAAATTTGGAAGGTGATTGTTTGCCAACTGATTGGAAGAGATCCATATTTGTGCCCATTCCAAAGAGAGGTGACCCAACAGAATGAGGAAATCATCGGACAATCTCTTTGATATCCCATG